>NW_026571291.1:1745295-1930896 GCF_026225935.1 Boleophthalmus pectinirostris | reverse complement strand
AAGGACCTGCCCATTCAGGTGGACTGGAGAGGGGAGCTGCCCGTCAACGTGAACGTGCCCCCGGTGGATCTGCACAGCCTGGTCCTGGACTTTGCCACTGTGTCCTTCCTCGACGTCTCCGCTCTGAAGGGACTCAAAACGGTGCGTGGTTCAATATTATTACTTTTACTTGGTTGTTAAAGCTGATCTATGACGCAAAATGGACTTTTCAGAGCTTTTAACTATGTTATTGTTGTTTCCTTCTTTTACCCTCTTGAAGTTGTATTTGGAGTGATTCCTGCAACTAATTTTTAAAACGCTATGTTGCCAATCTACCCCCGTTTTCACCGCCCCCAGTACGTCCACCGCTCTGTACTTCATTCTACAAGTTTTCCTATTGGTAAAAAATAAATAAAAATGCTCTGCTCTAGTGGGTCCGTGTACTATTAGTTCTTTTGAATTTCAATTAAGAACAAAAAACAATAAAATCGGAAAACAGTTTGTTGTTTCATTGTTCCATTTTAGTGTCAAACAAGATTTCTCTATTTCCAGTATTTCATTTAAAATTTATTTCAACTAACACCAGTCGGAAAACTGTCGCTCTGGTTTATTTGCTCTGGAAGTTCTGCTACCAGGACGACTTACTGTATTTTTTGGACAATAAGTCGCACAGGAATATAAGTCGCACTTTTAAGGGGAAATGTATTTTATAAAATCAGAGACCAGGAACTGACATTTCCTGTGTAAAGTCAAGTTGTAGTAAAAACAATAGAAGAGAGAACAACAGACTGTTAACGTCACATATGAACAGTTCTTCAGATAAACTATAACATAAACAATAGAACAGAACAAGTTTAACAAACTCTCCATCTCACTCCAAATCACTAAATCCATTAAATTCTTCATCCTCGGTGTCACTTCTGAACAACTCGACCTCGACCTCCGGAGGTAAACAGAGCGCACGTCACTTCCTCTTGTGTCGCTGTCGTCAGACTCAGCATCAGTTCCAGTTAGAATTATTCGTTTTTTTCTGAATCTCGACAGGATGGTTTCGGTGTCACTGAAGTCCAGGCTTTGTCCATCCATCCAGTGACTTCAGGAAAGTTTCATGGTGCATCCTCCTGTTTGCCGTCTTCTCTATCCCCGCTTTCCACCTGTGCCTCATAAGTTTCTCTCTCACTCCAAACTTTCTTTCTGCTGTTCGATTATCGTTTTCAGCTGCAGATTTCACGACTTGCAGTTTGTAATCTGCAAAATCTGATTTACTTTTTAGGGGCATTTGTGTTCAGTCTTCTCAGTCGTCTTTATAAGTTTGTTTAAATGTTACAATTGTTCAGTGGTGCAGAAGTAATGGTGCGATCGACTGACATGATACAGACAGGACAGAGGCTCTTTCTGCTGGAGACATGCGCAGTAGAGCCAAGTGACAGTGGTACAGGAGGAACAGGAGCAGCAGATACTCACACACAAGACTAGAACCTCTCCACACTTCACTGAAACATTTTAATATATAAGTCACAGGAAACACCCAAACCATGAAAAAAAAGTGCGACTTAGTCTGAAAAATACGTTAACAGCCACTCTTCCAGCTGTTTGCCCCAGGGCAGCTGTGGCTACATCATGACACGTTTAATGTTTCACAGACAAACAGTAGTAAAAAACTCTCTCTTTGTCTTCACAGGGAATGGAGCCTGAAACTCGCTTCTGAACAAACTACTACAAAACTGTACATATATTTTTTTTATTATTATTATTGACTTGTTATAACGTCCGTAGAGTTTCATGGAGAATGTAAGAAGATTTTTTTAGATATGTTTTTATAGAGATTTTGTAGAAGAATCATGTGCAATATATTAAATTGAGTTCATTTTATGAGACTGAAAATAAATAAAACTTTTGTCATGTTGTAAAAGTTTCTCTTTACTCTCACGTGGTATTTGTGGAATAGAAGTATAAATAATAGTTTAGGCTGTTGATATGGAGATTTAACGTTCTGGCTTCACGTGTTTTGAACACTGACAGTGTAAAACCAACACATGCATGAAAAGGACAGAATGTTGTCGATAAAAGCATAATAAAAGGTTATGATGATATTTTTACTAACATCAAAAGACCAGGATCGATGGAAGTCATTTTTAACATGTGCTGTTGTGAAAAAAATTTGTTTTTTTTAAACCTTAGCCTATAGGCCTATTTAAAATCTGTTTTAAATATAAATAAATAGATTGAAATTCAACATTTTATTGACATATACACTTTAATGTAGTCTAATTAATAATGTAAAACAATATAAGAACACAGTGTCTGACAATTTAAGAATTTAAAAAGAAAAAAATCTCCCCCTCGCCACTAGGGGGTGTTACAGCACCCCCAGCAACCCCGCGGACACGGGCTGGTTTGGTGATCTTCTGAGCAAAATACACAACACAGCGGTTCACTCCACCAATGATGTTTATGTCGAGAGCGGGATTCGAACCATCAACCTTCGGATCAGTGGACAAACACTCCTGAGCTACTTCCGCCCTGATAACATATAACATATATACTATAACATACGTACTATAATATATATACTATAATATATATACTATTATATATATATATATACTACAACAAATGTAATATAACATAGATCAGGGGGGTCAAACTCAAATTCACAGAGGGACAAAGTCGTGGGCCAAACTAAATATTTATTGAAAAATGAAAACATCTGCATGTTTTCTCTTCTTTCGAGATCTGTAATGTTAAACCTTTTCTTATTAAATAAATGTTTAATAATAGTTTTGCATAAACAGTGAATCCAGAACAAGTTGAATATAAAATAACACCAATTTTAAATAAATAATGTCTCTATAGTCGATCTGTAGCAGCTCTGATACAGATTTGATATGAACTCACGGGCCAAATATAATTATGTCATGGATCAAATTTGGCCCCCAGGCCTGGTACATGTGACCTGAGTTCAAACACGTCCCTGCTGCCTAGTCGGCTTCTCAAAGTCAAACATTAACCTCTCTTATGTGAGCAAAGGTGAATGATCGGACTTTGACAACACGTTTTTCAACACGTCAAGGGACACTGAGTGAACAACGTCTGTATTTGCATGGTGAATTAACATGGTTAAAATCAAACGGTAACAACAAAGAGAAGAATTCTTCCAAAGGACTTCAAGAACTTTCTACCTCTACTTTTGTAAGTATATCCAGGGTCGGACTGGGAACAAAATTTGGCCCTGGTATTTTACCTCAATTTCAACTGTGGGACGTTTTGTGGGGGAAAAGTTCAGGGCGATTTAATTTGGCCACAAAAACATCATCTCACGTTCAGGGCTGTGGATAATTATTAGTTTTGTGATGCTGTAGGTCTTTACCAGGACCAGTATGGCAAGCCAAACTGTTCACATTTACACCCATTTTTAACACGTTAACACCTTTTTTGATGTGTATTATAAGATTATTTAATTTGTCGTCGTAAGTTGTTATTTGACGTGTCAAATGATTCTACATATGATAATGATCTCCTCCCACTGATTTTCCCAGTCAGTGAAAAGAGTCCAGAATAATCCAACACCGATCTCCCTCTGCACATTCTTTACTCTAATGTCCCTTTTACTGGAGCTGCTCCACCTGCAGACCACAGCCAAGTACAGGAGCCTCCACAGACTGGGACAAGATCAAACTACAAGTTGTAGAAGATACAACCTGCACTCCTGATTTTACAAACGCTCCTTTAGTCATGATTGTTTCAGTGGTGCATGGAAAGGACCAGATCTGCTCTGTCTCACTGCACTGGAGTCTGTAGAGGTTTTCATTGTCCCACTACGGACAGTTAAATAATCAGTTGTTTAATGATCGAATGATACTGAAAATATAAATATGTTGAGGTGGATGAGACTGTTTTAAATTTGATAAACGACAATTGACACAGTGTAAGGTTTATTTTGTAAGAGAACAGAATGTGCACAGGGACATCAGTGTTGTTGTTCTGGACTCTTTGTCTTTGTCAGTGATTGGCTGAAAACACTTTAAATTCACTGACTGAGAAAATCAATGGGAGGATCATTATCATATGTATAATTATTAATCTTATTCGTGAAATAACAATTCGACACGTCAAACAAGTTGTTAACATGTTAAAAACAGGTGTAAATGTGAACAGTTTGGCTTGTCATAGACCAGTGTCGTGCACAGACAGACACCAGGTGCTGCTAAATCACCTGCCCCTTTGCCCTCTGTACAAAAAGTGTCCTTTTGAAAGTTAGTTTTTTTATTTTTATTTTTTTTCACAGTGTACTGTGGTCCATGTTGACATCATCATCTAGAAATGCTGGATGATTAAAAGTGTGTGATCATAAAGCCCCGATGCTGCTCCCCCTCCCCACACACAAAAACTATGTCAATCATTTGTGCTTCATTTGTGCTGCAAAAAGTTTTGTTTGTGCTGCCTTAGTTTTGGAGATATTAGTATCTACACCAGGACCAGACCAAGACTAGACCAGGACCAGACCAAGACTAGACCAGGACCAGACCAAGACTAGACCAGGACCAGACCAAGACTAGACCACGACCTGACCAAGAGTAGACCAGGACTGGACCAGGATTGGACCAGGACTGATCCAGTGTCATTAGTGGAGTATAAATATAAAAATGCCGCAGTCGCCAAGTTGATCTCCTCTGCTGATGGTTTCATGTAATAAAAACACTAAAGTTTCTCTCAGTCTGGTCCATCGTTAAGGGAAAAGACCAGGACTGGACACTTGTATCCGGGGCAACAGACGCGTGTCAAGTATTTTTCTCCCGTTCGTCCACGGCGTCCAAGACACCGGGGCTTCTGAACTCCAATGCAAAGGCGTCCAAATAGAGGCGTCTAGGGCGTTTTTTTTTACACTATTACACACTATAATAAGGCAGCCGACAGTTCCACATGACCACAAAGTGTCCTTATTTTTCACTGAGCACCTGCCCCCCGAAATGTCTGTGCACCTCACTGAGCAGGACACAAGTTAGAACACATCTGTGGTCACCTCTGTGTCTCATCACCTCAGGAAGCCTGAATGAACTCTGTGTGACTGTTCTGTTCATCGTTATTATGTTAATGTTACTCCACTGTAGTGTGCGATAGTCTTTCCATTTCTCACTCATCTTAAATGATTCATGCAACTTAACGTAACTTACTTGTAGAACACTAGGGTTGGGCGGTAATACAGTATTACGGTAACAGGCAGTATCAAAAAGTAGCAAAGGGATCAGTTTCATTACCGTCATAAAAAAAATCTGCAGCACATAAAGACCTAATATAATATTATAATTTATTGATACCTAAATGTGTTTGCTCAGCACAAATGAATGCTTAATGTTTCACGATTTAAAACTAATAGTGTCTAAAATGTTTCTTTTAACTGTGTGGGGAGACGACGTTCGATTAGTTTCGTTTCATTGTCATGTGACGCTCATGAGGGACGACCAAGACAAGACGACAAGTCCAGCCACAAGACAGTTGGTCCTCCCCCAAAAAAGTACTAATACTTCTGCAATTTGGAAGCATTTTGGCTTCAGGCCACATTTGTTTATGTTTTACAGAAACAAAACTTAAAACCACATGACTCATTTGCATAAACTATAAGAGCTGATAAAAACAGTTATTTTCTTGTGTCGCTGATGTGGTTCAGCTTCTGTCGGACTAAAGGACACGACTCAGTGGAATATGAGTGTTCTTTCTGTGACAGAAGATGAGCTGCAGATGTTGAATCTGTTCTGCGTGTGTGTCGTGTTGAAGATGGTTCATGTGTAACTTTTTAGAGATTATAAGTCTGCAGGTCGTACACACAGTCCGTACAGCGGTGCAGTTTCGTAGTTTACCAAAGTCATACTAAAACATTTTGGTAATATGGTAAAACCATATAACCCAGTAAAATCCTGAGAAGTTTTAATGGTATCAACATCTGGATATCGCCCAACCCTATAGAACACACACTGACACATTCTTACATATGAATCAGTGTGTGTATTTTATGTGTATTTTGTTATTTCACTTGACACTTTCCTTTGTTCTAATGCAGAGCTACAAGATCCACCAACACAATGGAGTTCACATGTGACCAGTGTGGAAAGGTGTGTGCAAATGCTTCCGGACTGAAAATACACTACAGAATCCACACAGGAGAAAGACCATACAGCTGTGATCAGTGTGGGAATGAATTTACACAGTCTTGTTCACTCAGAGCACATATGAGAATCCACACACGAGAGAGACCATACAAATGTGAAGTTTGTGAAAAGACATTTTCAGTATCAAGCAGCCTTGTATCACATATGAGAGTCCACACTGGAGAGAGACCATATGAGTGTGACCAGTGTGGGAAAGCTTTCTCTACATCATCCAATCTCAATAAACACATGAGAATCCACACAGGGATAAAATCATACAGATGTAATGTTTGTGAAAAGACATTTTCAGTATCAAGCAGCCTTGTATCACATATGAGAGTTCCACACTGGAGAGAGACCATATGAGTGTGACCAGTGTGGGAAGAAATTTAGACAGTCTGGTGCACTCAAAGCACATATGACAATCCACTCAGGGGAGAAATCATACAGATGTGATGTTTGTGACAATACATTTTCAGTATCAAGCAGCCTTGTATCACATATGAGAGTCCACACTGGAGAGAGACCATACAGATGTGATGTTTGTGACAAAACATTTTCAGTATCAAGCAGCCTTGTATCACATATGAGAGTCCACACTGGAGAGAGACCATACAGATGTGAAGTTTGTGACAAGACATTTTCAGTATCAAGCCACCTTGTATCACATATGAGAGTCCACACTGGAGAGAGACCATACACATGTGAAGTTTGTGACAAGACATTTTCACGGTCGGACAACCTTGTATCACATATGAGAGTTCACACTGGAGAGAGGCCATACGAGTGTGACTATTGTGGGAAAGCTTTCTCTCAATTATCCAGTCTCAAAACACACATGAGAATCCACACAGGGGAAAAATCATACACATGTGATGTTTGTGAAAAGACATTTTCAGAGTCAAGCAACCTTGTATCACATATGAGAGTCCACACTGGAGAGAGACCATACACATGTGATGTTTGTGACGAGACATTTTCACAGTCAAGCAAGCTTGTATCACATATGAGAGTTCACACTGGAGAGAGACCATACGAGTGTGACCAGTGTGGGAAAGCTTTCTCTACATCATCCAATCTCAATAAACACATGAGAATTCACTTCAGACACAGACTATATGAGTGTGACCAGTGTGAAAATCCTTTTAGAACATCCCAGGAGCTCTCCACTCACTACAGAACGCACACAGGAGACGAATCAGACGACTGTGAACAAAAGGGGAAGGTTTTCAGGTCTGCGAGGAACCGACTGAAACATGTCCAAATGTTCCAGACTGAAGAGAAAAGCTGCAGCTCTGACCAGTGTGGGACGACTTTGAGACAAGCTGCTCATCTGAAGCTGCACCGTCTTGGACACACTAAAGGAGAAAGAGCTGCTGAGGCCGGATCATGTGAATCTAAAGTCAGACTCAAAAAGCTGGAGATCAGGCTTCAGAGACTCCAGACTGTGGAGTTGAGTTCTGTGTGGTGTCAAAAATAAACATAATTTTTAAGCTTGTAATTTTTTAATCTCTTTTTTTTTTTTTTTTTTTACAAGGAGGTTTTTGTTGAAGTTTGTCCATCTTATTTTTGATTATATTGTTTTTAACTTTGAGCTTTTAGTCCTGCTTCACTGCAGTTCCCTAATCAGAGACGTACATGAAGTTGTATTTTGTTTTTTAAATTCTACTTTCTGAGGAGTGACTCTTGTTAGCAACTCACAACAGAGGATTATTCTTTTCATGGAGGCTGTGGTAAAAAAAGAAAAAAAAGAAAAGAAAAGAAATAAAGGAAAAGAGCAAATCAAGTCTACCTGTGTTTTCTTCCTTTTATTTTAGACCAGTTGTACATGCTTGTCTTGTCTTATGTCTCACTTACATATGGAGGCGCTTTAGAAATAAAACAAATAAATACACGCTCAGAAACTGTGAGCGTCTTTCACTTTGTTAATCAGAGGTGAGAGAAGGTTTGAAATTGTCTCTGAATGACTGTGGTGGATACCTCTGCCACCACTCCATAGTGTCAGTATTATTTAATTTCACTAATTAATTACATTACACATAATTTAATTCCTTTATTGAGACTTATATTCTAATTTGAGTGCACACATTTTAGTTATTATAAGTCTAATTTACTTACACTTGTTCCTTTAGTTTTTTTTTGAGCGCTGGACGGAGGACCCTGGGAGAGACCATCAGGACTCAGCAAAGGGGGGGAGCACTATTTAGTTAGTTTTACTAAGGTAGTTTGTTTAGTTTGCTTTAAGGTCACTTTATTATCACTGATTATTTTCTGTATTATAATTATTTGCCTTTTTGTTACTTTGATTAAGTTATTGGTTTAGTTAATTAATTAGTGTGTAGCTTTAGTTGGTCCTCAATACACGCATCAAGAATCTCGGACTTCCGGTCATTGCGCAATCCATACTGGGAAGGATTTTCCGAAAAAGTGAGCATCAAACCTCCATGTTTGTTTTCCCAGTGGGATGTGTCTATTGACAAAGTCGATCTTTTCAAGTCTTTTGAACCATATCACATTTTGTTTCTGGTTCTGATATTGTTATATTTTAGTTTTGGGATTTGGACATCGTAATTGTGTGGTTGTTGGATCCTAACAGCAGATTACAGGATTTCTATGACCGTGGGAACCCTGTATAGATTGGATTTAGTTGAAAAAAGTATGAAAAAAACAATGTGAAATGTTTGTTTTTCATAATGTTTTTTTTTTTTTTTAGTTAACCATAGACAAACAAAAACAACACGGAATAACTGTGCAAAGTAAATTCTCAGCATGGCTAAATTGTGACTTTGTGAGTGTCATAGTGTCATAGTCACGTTCTGAACTTCCACAAAAATCCTCCTCACGAGCTGTAATAAGACGACGAGAGGCCAGTTAAAAATTTATTGACATGTTTCAGTTTTTTAATGTACATGAAGTCAGTCGTATTTACAGATATCACACATTTAAAAGTCATTTCTTATTTTAAGTCTGAACTAAATGTGCACCACTCACTTATGTGTTCAGGTAAATAAATGTACAGGCCCGTTCATAACAAGCGTCACGGTACAGTTTGGTACAGTTTGGTACAGTTTGGTACGGCACAGGTGAGACAGCGGCAACTCAAACGAACAATTTGAACAGGTACACTGGTTTATCAGGGTTGTAAGAGAAGCAGAGCAGTATTAGGAATTGGTCTGAATAAAAAGAACTGACTAAACGTAAGAAATTAAAAGTTAAAAATATATAAACAGATTGTGAGCTGTTTTGTTGGAAAAGTTAAAGCGGGGGTATTTTACTTTTCTATTTAGATCACCGCGGTATCTTTTATTGTTTTGAAAATGCCGTAGACGCTGAAAACAATGCAAGATTCAATTTTGTTTTTGATGCTCCAAGTCGCCCCTTCCTTTGCTCCTCCCGCGCCAAGTCACTGCCCCTTCAGAGCACCATCACAACATAATCAGTGTCCTCCTAGTGTCTCCGCTCGATTTAATTTCTCTCCAGCGACTAGGTCAGGAATCAGAATACACTAGACTAGACCAGAGGTGGGCAAACTTTGACTCGTGGGCCACAAAGGGATCTGAAATTTGACGAAAGAGCTGGACCAGGAGCAGATGGATGGAGTTTTTTGGTAATCCACCTCAAAAAAGAAAAAAAAAATAACATGGGATATGTAGAAAATATATCCCATATTATTGAAATATCCCATAATTGAAAATCATCACAAAGCATTACAACAAAATATCTGTTTTTCTAGTCTCATGGTATTTACGATTTATTGAAATTACTTTTTTTATTATTATTATTAAAGTTCAGCAGGCCAGATTACAAAGATTAAAGGGCCGCAGTTTGTCCACCCCTGCACTAGACGGTTCACAAAAACCCCCGAAGTGTGAGTTCGGGCACCAGCCAATCAGCGAAAGACGTTATTGTCCTTCTTCCTATGAGATTTGAAGCATTACATACGTCACGACCAAACAGCAGCGATTGGTTAAATAAAAAAAAGTACCCGCCTACTGTCGAGTGAACAAATCCTAATGCTGCGAGATCAGATGGTTTCTACGAAGTGATGAATTAGGCTACAGTCGGAGTGCACCCGCTCATGAAACTATTGCACATCACAACACTATTGTCAAGTCGTAGTGTACAATTTCGTTTACCGTATTTTCCGCACTATTAGTCGCTCTGGATTGTAAGACGCACTGTCATTAAATGGTCTATTTTGGAACTTTTTTCACAAATAAACCGCATGGGATTTTAAAGGAAACACAACAGTGTGATGGGTGAGTGGTTTTGTTTGTTTGTGACGTTCACGGTGACTCTGGGCTTTGTTCAGTTGTGGCGTGTAGGGAGGGTGCTGTCTGGGACCAACGGATTGTCGGCGTGTTCACAGTGACTCAGTTGTTCAGTCGTGTCTAGAAGCACGTTGCACTTGCTTTTTTGGTTCGTTCCTCCGTTCCGTTCCTCGTCGGCGTGGAGTGATGAGTGTGTCTGTGTGTGTGTTTCTCTGTGCGGTCGCTGTCTGCTCCGTGTGTGTTTGTGTGTTCTGCGGTTGGTGCGGCTTTGTAGTTTACTGAAGTCGTACTGGGACACCCGAGTGAATTCGTGTATAGGGCGCTCTGGATTGTGGTGCGCGTCATTTTTTGATGGGGTTGGAGGCTTAAGACTGCTCCCAATAATGCGGAAAATACGGTATATTTTTGTATAAGTAGGGCACGGGAGAGATCACTAGATTACTCAAACATGCACGGATGACTCTAAAACCTCTGTAGGCGTGTTTTTTGACGAGGAAACAACATTATAACAGCTCCAAAAAGTCACTTTAGCATAATACCCCCTCTTTAAATTTGGTTCATCTGTACGTTTTGCAAACCTGGTTCAAGTTTACTTAATTCTGAAAGGGGAAACTTAAAGTATAAGATGATAAATAAGAGATTGTTAACAGAAATATATGGATTCTCACACATACCACATCAAAATTACGACTAAACTGGGACTAAACCAAGACTAGAACGGGACCAAACCGAGTCAAAAGTCAAACCAAGGCACCGTTAAAACTTGAGTCTGGTTTTGACAGAAGATTTTTTTTTTAAAAGTACATCAGTTTGTTTTAAGTAATTAGGCACAGCAATTAAAGAAACATTAACCATAAACCAGGTAAAAAACATCTGCATTTTGAATCACGAGCGGTAGGTAGTAGTTCTAATAATGAATTGCGATCATAAAAAAGCAGGGAGAATATTTTAAGCTTCAGTCTGTTGCCGTTTATGATGGTTGTGTTGGTTATGGGGCTTTCGAAAGGAATACATTCAATTCTAACTGGTTGAGTGGAAGTTTTGATTTCCTATTCTTCATACTTTAACCTAAATGATACAAATTCAGACACAATTTGACGTTTTTAGTTGTTACCAGCAAATATTACATTGTCAAAAATCACATGAAAAGAACAGACAGTTGGTTAAGGCTTCTTTGTATATTGGGAAAAAACGGGTTAATGCCAAAAAATATAACTAGTTCTTAAAGCGTAGATCAGACTTTTGATTTGACCATGAATCGTTTGGACTTCATACAGACTCTGTTCAGGCTTACGTCACAGGAAGACTATTGGAAACACGCGATGACGACTTCCGGTGTAGTTCCCGACCGACTGTGATCAAACCCACTGAAGTAAATGTGATCAGCGGTAAAAGGAAAACTGCAGACGTTTGTGCTGTTTGGAATCATCTGGAATTTGGCGCCCTCGTCTCTACCCAGCGCGCTCGGAGATGTGGGGAAATGATAAAAACTGATGAAAACTTAGGTATGGTTGGAATTGTCGATCAGCCGAACATAACGGAACACTACAATGACATGGAGATTGAGAAAACTGGGACACTTTCTCATTTTTCGTAAGTTATGTTTAAACTGAAACGACTCACTGTATCAGAAATGATTTGTGTCCAGACTAGGGATGGGCATGATTAGTCGATTAATCGATAATTGATCATTAAGAATTTCATCGATTACGACAAACTGAATGTAGGTTGCTGTGTGTAGTGTGACCAAACAGGTCTGTACATGTGTCTCTCTGACCTCAGATGGAGACACAAACAGAAACAGAAACACAAACAGAAAAAGTCAGTCCGCCTGCAACGTACCGAAGCACAAATGTGGATTTAACGATGATTTGTACAAGAAATTCCACACTTTCTGTTGCGTTTGGGACAAGTGTGAGTCCATGTGCACAGTGTATAAAGCAGCACATATGTTTCTGTGTCCAGTGGGAAAAAGTTTTACCAGGTGAGAGTCGCTCAATGTCGATGACGAGGCCCCGCCCCCCTCCCCCCGTACGCTGTCCTGGTTTTGACAAACACAAATCTGGTCACACTAACCTGTATTCACCTGAGTCATGTCCTTTAATCCAACACAAGTTGAACCACATCAGCGACACAAGAGCTGTTTTTTTAATCTTCGCTTAGTTTATGCAAATTAGTGATGTGATTTTAAGTTTTGTTTCTGTGAGAGTTGCACAAAACTGAATTAAACACATTATAATGTCAAACGGGCTGATGTGGCTCTAGAGTCGTTCCGGTTTGTCTGTCGTAAAGTTGAATTTATTTATGCAGATTAGTGCAGATAGTAATAATAATGATGATCATTTTAATATAAAAACGTTAATGATTAATCGATAATTGGATCGTTAATTCTTCCGTCGATCGATTAAGAAAATTTCATCGAATGCCCATCCCTAGTCCAGACACGTTATTTCTGTGTCCGAAAGCCTTCCCTATCCACACAGCTATGAGCATTTTTGTTTAAGCTTTACAGACATTAAACTTAAAACCGCATGGCTCAGAGGGATTTTCTGCTGATGGTGAGTCTGTTCTGCGTTTGTCGCGTTGGAGATGGTTCATGTGAAACTTTTCAGAGATTATACATCTGCAGGTATAATATAGACTGTATATAGGCCTGTAACGATAATCAACAAATCAATTAATCGTACGATAACTTTTAACGAGCTCGATTACTTTACGACAGAACGAAATAGGGTCCAGTGTACGACATTTACATGACCAAAATGCCGAGGCTCACAGCAGCAGCCACAGAGAGACGAGACACAATATTCCAATGTAAGTCAATGACTAAAATAACTTTTAAGGGCAATTTTGTTACAGAGACTTAATAATTTTATTTAATACTTTGGTTGTATTTGGTTCAACAATGGTTTATTCAAGTGTATTTTTGTGAACAAGTCCTCGCTGTGAGTCAGACACATTAGTTTCCAAAAGTCTTCCTGGTTTGTGACGTAAACGTGAATGGAGCCACTGATCTTAAAGTTACAAAAACACTTGCTGCTTCACTGCGATTGGCTAAATCCAGCTGTCACTCAACCACAGCATGACTAAGGCTGACCAATAGGAGGAGAGGGTGTGTGTCTGTTTTTAAACATTAAAAGACTTGTACGAGATTCTTCCGTGTGTATTTGAGCTTAATGTGTCTCATATATTGTATAAGCAGCTGTTGAGGTCAAAATAAATCCACTGTGTATTGTCTGCAGTTAATTATAAAGCATTTTATTGTCTGATAACAAGGAAGTGCACCATTAGCATACTAGCTGTAAGCATTACCATGGTCTCTGAAAGTTGTGAGCGCTTATAAACTCATCGTGGTGAATAGTTAGGACGCTCTGAACGTGTAAGGTAAGTGAGGAAGAACAGTTTAAAATGAACTAGTCCTGTTTTTCACATTTTTAAGACCGTAAAAATCAGGTACAGCACCTTTAAGCTACAAATTTCTGAGTCACGATATGACTATTTCACCCCCCAAAAAAAAAGAAAATCTGTTGACTATTTTTGACAACTGGAAGTGCCTTACCAAAATGCACTCTGCTCCTGCTTGTTACAACTAAAACAACATGGAACTCTTTCTACTGATAATAGGGTCTGTATCTGCCCTGGTCTGGGTGGTGGGGCCCCGGCATCTGCCCCTGCGGCGGCGGCGGTCCCTGCATACGCGGCGGCGGAGGCGGGCCCCTGGGAGCTGGCCACATCCCCGGACTGAGCCCCCCCGGCTGGGTAAAGGGCGGGCTGAGGGTCCCCTGGTCCTCGGAAAACTGCTGCATGGAGTTTGGGTTGTAGTGGTGAGGGGGCGGCGCGTTCACCGGCGGCGGCGGCCCCGTGTGCTGGGGCGGCGGGTGGTTCATGTAGGGCGGCATTTGGCCCAGGATGTGCCCGGGCGGAGGCGTGATCGGCGGCGGGGCGTTGGACATGGGCGGGGGCGCTTGGTTGTACACCATGTGGGGCGTGCCGGTGCCTTGCGGGTGCTGCATCGGGTGGTTTATGGGCGGCGGCGGGGGCGGGGGTGGTCCGAAGTGCTGCTGGGGCATGAGGTGGTGGGGGTGGGACACGACGGGCGGCGTGGGGTAGTCTCCCGGGTGGTGGTGCGGAGGTTGAGCCGGACCCGGGGGCATGCTATCCCTCCCCGCGCCGGAATCATCCTGTATGGGCACCGTGATCAGATTGCTGTGCTTCCGGGTCGTCACGGTCGCGATCCGGAACGTCTCGGGACCCAGGCCGGAGTTGGGCGGCGGCTGATCGTGGGCGTTGGGCGGCGGCTGGCTGTAAGGGTCGTGAGGGCCGTGCGGGAGGTTGGGCATGTGGTGGTTCTTCTGGAGGTGAGGAGGCGGGACGCGGTACCTGTCCGGGTGGTCGGAGGCGGGCGGGGGCAGGTGCATGGGGTCCTGGTTGCCCCGGTTGGAGGAGGAGGAGGATTTGGCGGCGCGGAGGTGGCGGTGGTTGACGTGGGCCTGGAGGTCGCGCTCGGAGAGGTACGTACGTTTACAGCCAGGCACCACGGAGCACATCCACAGGGAGCCGCGCTGACACTGCTCGATCCTCTGCACCGGGTCTGAGCAGCTGAACATCGTCAGGCTGAAGGAGAGAGAGAGTTACAGAATTACACCAGGGAGAGTCTTTAAACTCTCCATATTACGCTGATCTGATCTAAGGCTGCGTTCAGACTGCAGCCTGAAGTGACCCAAATCCGATTTTTTGGCCCCCATGTTCATGTATCTGATCTTTTAATCACAGTCTGAACGACACAGATCTGATTTTTTTCAAATGTGACCCAGGACACTTGGATATGTGCTCCTGAAACCGATACATATCTGATCTTTTGACATGTGACTTCAGTCTGAACGGTCAAAGTGCATTCATCCACCTACACGTTATCAACAAGACACAAACATCACTATTCTGCACTGAAGTCAGCAAAAATTGTTAATGAACTCCGTGTCACTAAAGTGAAGCACATCTCCACTCACCACTCTTGGCTCCGTCTCCACATCCACACGTTCCTTTCAACAGACTGTCCCACAAAACCCCACGACCAAAAACCTCGTCCTTCTCCTTCTCAATCTCCTCCTTAAAACAAGTAAGTTGTTCATGTTCTGGCTCCGGTACGAGAGGAACTTTAAAATCTCCAGGTGCTCGATGCTGCGTCCATGTTTGGACAACTTCCATAAACACAGAGCACGCTCAGAATTGAGTGTTAAGCCCTGCAGTCTGAACGTAGCCTAAGTTTTAATGTTTCCTCATCACAAACAGACCTGAAGTTGTGTTTGTTTTTTTTGTTTCATTCACACGTTTAACACACAAACCCTGCACATTTAAGCCGAGTTCTTTTCCCAAACTGTGATAATACAAGAAGTGCTCCACTGTGTTTTTAGACTCCACACACCTTTACTATAATCATTTGGATAATTCCAGCCATAAAATTGCTAATGCTCCATGACATCACAAGGTGGAACAGAGCATTTTGAGCTTTAGAGTGGAGCCCTGCAGAGACCTGTGAGACCCAACGCAAAACAGAGCAGCGCAGGACACATTTTAAAAGCTCACTGCGGGCACGAGTGGGAGAGGGACTTTAAAATGCAGGAGCGGGCGGGTGGGATGATAAACCGCAGTCCTGCAAACTAAATATGTGTGTAAAGTAAAATATACAAATGATTAATGTTTGCCTGTCATGCATCATTGACGGCAGTGTCGCTGTATCGGACCGTTGTGGTGAAGAGGAGTTGAGTCGAAAAGCAAAGCTCTAGATTTGCCATCAATCTTCGTTCCTTCCCTCGCCTCTGGTCATGAGCTCTGAGTAAATGACCGAAAGGACAAGATCACAGATATAAGCAGCCAAAATGAGTTTCCTTCGCAGGGTGACTGGGCGCTCCCTTACAGATCGGGTGAGGAGCTCAGTCACATGGGAGGAGCTCGGAGTAGAGCCTCTGCTTCGAGAGGAGCAGCTGAGGGGAGGGCATCTGTTCTGATGCCTCCTGAACGTCTCCCTGGGGGGATATTCTGGGCATGTCCCACCAGGAGGAAGCCCCAAGGAAGACCCAGGACAGACTGGAGGGCCAGCCCAGAGGAGCTGGAGCAAGTGTCTGGGGTGAAGGAAGTCTGGGAGTCCCTGCTTAGACTGCTGCGTCCGCGACCCGACCCCGGATAAGTGGAAGAAAATGGATGGATAAAAACATTTTAAGCAGCCTAAACTTATGGATGTGGTCTAATCTCCAGCACATTTTAGATAAATCCTTTCCGCTTCTCGTGTTTGATAGAGCTCCGAAGAGTCAATGAAAAGACCTTTCATGAGAAAGAAAGCAAATGTCCCCATCTTGAGGGATTTGCAGGCGGGAGCAAGACAAAAAAATATTGCAGATGTGTGTCTGTTTGTGAGGAGGCAACAATGACTAAAAGCTCACACGAGTCAATTTTGTGTAATATAGAACCTTTAAATTATCACAATAACAATAACGAATTTAATACAATGCATCAGAAGTGGGTCAGGGTCACTGGGGTCTTGGAAACAGTTTCCACAGGGCTGTGAAAACTCTGCTGAACTAATGAACTACACTGAATGAGCACGAGTACAGACGAATGTAACTAAGAAAATGAACAAAAAATGCCTATACCAGTGGTGGAAGGAAATGAATTACAAAAGTAAAAACTTAAGTACAATTTTTAGATATCTGAACTTTACTTATGTACACTTTATAGTGGATACTTTTTACTTTTACTTCATTATATTTGAGAGCAGATATCTGTACTTTCTTCTCTATAACATTTCAGATCCGGACTGAAAGTAAAAAGTTTTGTGATGATTTCACAGCTACTGAAATGGCTCAGACTTATGTTTTAGCTCATTTAATTTGAGTTAAAGTTCCAACTTTGAGCAAACCAAATATAGAAAAACAGCTAGAAAAATTAAGAAATCAACTGAATCACTTAAAATCAGCTAAATTATTGATCAAAATCACTACAGTTGACGCTTTAATTGTTCAAAAATATATATGCCAAATTCCTTTTACTTTTTACTCTTAAATTATAAACTGAAACAGGTACTTCTATGGTTTTACTTGAGTAGATTTATTTTTAATGTGAGATTTTTTGCCCCTGTATCTGTTCTTTTATTTAACAAAACTGAAAACTTTATCCACCACTGGCCGATCCAGAGTTGACTCTTACCCTGGGCACATTTTGTCTCCTTTCTTCTCGTGGAGCAGGGCGCACTCGTAGCAGAAAACATGTTTACAGGGGATCTACGAGAGACAGGTCCAAATATGAGACTTACATTTAAAAATATTAAACAAAAATGACAGAAAACACTCACCATCCGTCCATAGAGCTGAATGGGCAGCCCGCATTTGTCACAGAAGTGGATTGGCAACTTGTCCTTTTCTCCGAGCAGGTTCAACTACGAGAGAAAAAAAATAAAATAAAACTTACAATTTGAAAATGGAATAATTACACTGATTAAAATTATGAGCTGTATCAGAACAAGTATAAGAGTAAATAGACGAGTGTAGACGCCCACGGAGCACTGAGGGATCACACAAATATAAAACCATGTGGGAATAGAAAAGAAAGTTCTATGATTTAATGTGGAAAATCACATTCTATTGTCTGAAAAAGAGTAATCAGTATTGAGATCTAATCTGTGTGTCATTTGTTCATTTGTTCCATCCATTTTCTTCCGCTTATCCAGGGCCGGGTCGCGGGGGCAGCAGTCTAAGCAGGGACTCCCAGACTTCCTTCACCCCAGACACGTCCTCCAGCTCCTTCGGGGGAACCCCGAGGCGTTCCCAGGCCAGCCCAGAGACATAGTCCCTCCAGTGTGTCCTGGGTCTTCCCCGGGGCCTCCTCCCGGTGGGACATGCCTGGAACACCTCCCGAGGGAGGCGTCAGGAGGCATCCAGAACAGATGCCCGAGCCTCAACTGGCTCCTCTCGACGTGGAGGAGCAGCGGCTCTACTCCGAGCTCCTCCCGTTCATTTGTTTTTCAAAATAAAATTATAAATAAGAAAAAAACACACAACAGTTTTCTTCATTATTTGTCTCCAAAACCAAAATGAAAAAAAAACAGATAACGATTTCTTTTTTCACTTTTTGATTTTGTGTTTAAATGAAAAATGGAAAAAAACAGATAACGTTTACGTGACTTAAACTGTGACGTCGAACTGAACCAGGACTGAACCAGGACTAAAACAAGACTGAACCAGATCCAAACGAGGACCAAACGAGGACCAAACTCGATCTCAGTCTCAGTCCTGGTCTGGTTCCGGTCTCAGTCTTGGTAATGTTCCTGGTTTCAGTCCTGGTCCCAGTCCCAGTCTCAGTCCTGGTCCCGGTCTGGTCCCGGACCTGGTTCAGTTCGGCGTCACAGTTTAAGTCACGTAAACGGGAATACGTTTTTTCCATTTTTCATTTAAACACAAAATTGAAAACCAAAATTAAAAAACAGATAATGATTTGTTTTTTCATTTTGATTTTCGAGACAAATAATGAAGAAAACTGTTGTTTTTCGTTTTCTTATTTTTGGTTTTATATTGAAAAACAAATGAACGAATGATACACGGATTGAGTCTATTTCTTCCATTTTATTCTCATGACACTATTTCAAACCAAACTGACCTTAAAGTCCCAGAACAGCGGCTGTGGGAACCTCCTCTGATTTCCATAGACGTCTTTAGACCCACAGTCAAACCTCTCCTCCTGTTTGAATCCAAAGTTATCTGAAAAATACAAATAAAAAAACACAATTACATTCAAACACAAACACACACTCTCACCATTGCGGACTGCTGTGTCTTTCAATCCAGTTAAATCACACAAACTCACTCACAGACAGATTTCTCACTAACAGTTGGTCCAAAATTCTGCTGTGCGACTTTTAACTGAACCCAAAAAACGTGAGCACATGACCCCAATTTTAGCATCATTGCGTTGTCTTCCAGTTCGTTTTAGAGTTGATTTTAAGATTTTATTGTTTGTTTTTAAAGCTTTGAATGCAACTTAAATTTAATAAATAGAACGACTGTTAAAACTATTGACGGGCAAATGAGTCGGAGCACTGCCTCGGAGCTCGTCTCGCAGCAGCCGCTCACGTGACCAAGTGTGGAAGTGTCGGTCCATCCCCCGACTGCTTCGCTCTGCGTGTCAGTCGCTTCAGTGTATCGAAGTGTTTCATTGGCTCGGCGAATGTTCCGCTCTGCAAATGTTCCGCTCTGCAAATGTTCGCTCTGCAAATGTTCCGCTCTGCGATTGGTTCAGATGCTTCAGAGTGTTCGGCGCACTTCCGTGGTTTGACGAGCGCTAAACTGCTACAGTGTAAAAGATGCACCAATATTTCTTAAAAATGTTGGGTAGTGAGGAGTATTGTGTGACGTTAGTGGTGATTTTGTCGACTTTTGGCATTTGTTTCATTTTCAATGGCATCTACAAGTGGAAAAAAGTGATCCATGGTTTGGGATCACTTTGATCTAATTCCACCTAACAAGGTAAACTATTCAGTGTTGGGGAGTAACAGATTACATGTACCAGAGTTATGTAATCAGAGCACAAATTATGAGTAACTGTATTCGGTTACAGTTACTGTTTCAGTGAGTGGTAATTGGATTACAGTTACTTTGTTGAAATAAATGGATTACACTGCGGTATTTTCCTGTTTTTACATTTTGGGCTATATCCCTTTTTTTTTTTTTTTTTTCGTAATTCCACTCATTTCCAGACACTTAACCAGGTCTAAAACCAGGTCAAACTAGATCCAAACCAGGTCTAAACCAGGACTAAACCAGGACTAAAACCAGGACTAAACCAGGTCTAAAACCAGGTCAAACTAGATCCAAACCAGGTCTAAACCAGGTCTAAAACCAGGTCAGACTAGATCCAAACCAGGTCTAAACCAGGACAAAACCAGGACTAAACCAGGTCTAAAACCAGATCTAAACCAGGACTAAAACCAGGTCTAAACCAGGACTAAAACCAGGTCTAAACCAGGACTAAACTAGGACTAAAACAGGACTAAAACAGGATTTAACAAGACTAAATCATACTGTGTGGACATGTCTCCTCCTCTTTAATCAATAATATTTTTAATTTGGTTCAGTAAAGTTTGGGCTTTTTATTTTCTTTTATCAGACAAAACATCTTATGTAAAAATTTCCTCGTCTTTGCTTCTCTACATCAAATCAAGTAATCCAAAGTATTCAGATGACATTACTCACTTTAAGTAATTTAATGGATTATGTTACAAACTACATTTTGGGGTATGTAATCTGTAGGGGAATACATTTTTAAAGTAACCTTCCCAACACTGCACCTATTTTCTTATTTACAGCATGTTATTTATGTTGCTCTTTACATATTATTTTAAATCATCATTATTATTGTTGTTGTTAGGCTCTGCACACAAGTATTGTCTTATTGTTAAATTTGTCCACTAGAGGTCAGTGTTTCTCCAACACCTCAGACACGTCGAACTATTTGAGACAATATTGCAACTGAGGTGTCAACGCTTTACGAGGCTCCATAGGAGGGTTTCAGTCACGTGATCACGATGATGCGCGAATTTCAGGTGGAGGGCAGGAAGTGAAGACAAACACGACAAACAAACACGGCTCTGGAGAACACAGATATGGAGAAGAGTTCTTATTGTAAGGATTTAGAGCCAAGAGCAAGGCAAAAGTACGAGCAGTTAGTCGACAAATATATTGGGAGTGACCCCGATCTTATTGAAAATGAGAGAATTTTCAACCGAAGTAAAAGATTTGCCGACAATCGAGGCAGAGGAGATCACGAACTATTTAGCTCTTCAGACATCGTTCTACACCAGACAATAGATGAAGGCAAAGTACAAAAGTTTGGAGGCATAGAACTTTTTTTGAAGGTGGATGGGTCCTCAACCTTGGTGCAAAATGTCTAAATGATGATCATCATTTGGTCTTCGCCGGGGTGAGTGTTTCTCTTATTTTATGTGTATAGACGTTATGGGAAAAACTGCAGTGTATCGGCAGTGACCTCTATCTGAACTATTTAATGTCAACAAACGTCATTCGCCGTTAGTCGTTAATGATTCGTTTATGTTTAGATAAACCACAAAAAACAATTTAGCTTCGTAACAAACCTTTGACGAAGTGTTCACTGCAGACATGAGCATTAGCGAATTCTGCTCCTCCCGACCGCAAACAGGTTTGTAATCCACTTTTTACGGCGTTGTTCTGTCGGCTTTTCCCATTTCTCACCTTTGTGGACGACTATATTCGATACTCTAAAAAAAAAAAAATCGCTTTTCCTTCTCTCGGTTAGAACGATTGGCACAGCCGTAAACTACACAACACATCGGCATTTTCCTCCAGTCAGTTCACTTCCTGCCCTCCATCTGATTTTGCGTGCTGACAAACGTAGCCCTGTGACGTCACGTGAAACCCAGATATTCGCCCATCACTAGTTAAAATTGTAAATGTATAATTTTCATGCCTAACTTTATTTCTGCTCTAATAAATGGATAATGGTTTATGTTTTATAGGCTCTAAATGTTCCTATCTAAGGCTGCGGTTCTTATAATTACTCAATTTCTTGAGCCTATTAAAAAAATTAGTAGCTCTCTGGCATTTTTGTTTTGGAAAGATAGTGGAAAAAAGGTTGGAGACCCAGGGACTTTACAGTCTATGGTCTCACATCACAGGTTTTATATATTTTTTTACACTCACCCTCCTCTCCTGTTTCGCTCTTGCACACGCGTCCTCCAGGCCTCGGAGCTCTGGGGGGAGGTTTGCTTCTCAGCGGCGGCTTCGAGATGAGTTTAATCGGGATCCGTCTGCGGACATCAGGCCCCCCCAAACTCCCAGAGCCATCACTGCCCTGGAGATCATTGTCTGAAAAAAACAACAACAAAAAAACAACACAGGGTTTATTTTTTATATTTGAAAGTTATTGGCCTCCCCGGAGCAGATGGAGCAACTTTAAATAAGAAGCAATGAGATTATGAATGCCAGCTCTAACTTCTCGACCTTAAGAACCAATACTGAGTAACCAAATAAACTTCACAATCCCTAAAAACAATAAATTAAATGTAACACTGTCCAACTACCAGTATTTTTCTTTAAACTGACACCACAGAGACGCGTATCTTTCTGGAGATTTCACCAGACTTCACCACCATGGAAATAGCAATCAGACTTCTCCATGGAAGATATGAAGATTAGAGCCACAGAAACAACATTTCCATGGAGACAAGGACGAGAAATAAGAGTCAGGTTTGTGAGGATGCAAGCTCGCTCACAGTGAAGACGCATATTTGAATGATGCTTTTCAGAAGAAGTGTAAGAGTACCCAAGTATGATATAGTCACGGTATGAACCTCACGGTACGATATTTATTGTCGTAGGAAAGTTCACGATACGATGGGGAGGCTCATGATTAGGGATATAATAATTTAGGTTAAGGTTATAGGTTTAGACCTAATATAGTCCTGGTTTAGACCTAATATAGTCCTGGTTTAGTCTTAGTTTAGTCCTGGTTTAGACCTAATACAGTCCTGCTTTAGTCTTAGTTTAGTCATGGTTTAGACCTAATATAATCCTGATTTAGTCCTGGTTTAGACCTAATATAGTCCTGGTTTTGTCTTTAGTATAGTCCTGGGTTAGTCTTGGTTTAGACCTAATATAGTCCTGGTTTAGACCCAATATAGTCCTGGTTTAGACCCAATATAGTCCTGGTTTAGACACCAATATAGTCCTGGTTTAGACACAATATAGTCCTGGTTTTGTCTTAGTTTAGTCTTGATTTAGATCGAATATAGTCCTGATTTATATAGTCCTGGTTTAGTCTTAGTTTTGTCCTGGTTTAGACCTGATATAGTCCTGGTTTAGACCCAATATAATCCTGGTTTAGACCCAATAGAGTCCTGGTTTAGACCCAATAGAGTCCTGGTTTAGACCCAATAGAGTCCCGGTTTAGACCCAATAGAGTCCCGGTTTAGTCCCGGTTTAGTTTAGTCCTAATATAGTCCTGGTTTAGTCTTAGTTTAGTCCTGGTTTAGTCTTGGTTTAGTATAGTCCTGGTTTAGTCTTGGTTTAGACCTAATCTAGTCCTGGTTTAGTCCTGTGAATGTTTTGATAATAACTGAGTCGCACTCGGACTGTGCAAAAGCTGAGCTCTGTAACATCACATCGGGATACGTCAACTTGTTTACTAAATACACTAGTACAGATAAACCACAGATGTCTCAGTTTATATCGTAAACCCGCGCACAGCTGAAACGATCCCTGCAGAAAGAGACAGATTCGTGCCAAGTTTGTGTTTTTAATTCAAAGCGCTCGAGGTTAGCGCTGCGTGATGCTAACTCGGCGCGTGCTAAGTAGCTCCGTAGCGCTCTGGGAAACAAACAAAAGCATTCGGCGCGGTGATGTGACGCCCGGGTGAGTCGCGATGGTTAGTTCGGATAAATGCTTAACTTATTCCGGTGAAATGTGGGTTAAAAAGAGAGTTATTTGGACGGCGGCCTGTGCGCGTCTTACCGCTTTGGTCCATGATCCGTGAGCCGAGTGCGCGCGCAGCATTCTGGGACTCACCGGAAACTGAACTGCGCATGTGCGGAGGAAGCGCAGTTTTGAAGTTTTTCTATTTTTATTATTATTATTATTATTATTTTTTTTTTTTTTTTTTTTTTATTATTATTATTATATATTTTATATTTTTTTATTCAGGATTTCCACTCTTTCTCACTGACAAAATTCCAAACTCTTCATTTAATCAAAGAGACTTGTAATTCGATAGATTGTGATTGTGATGGTCCATGATATTATTGTGAGAACTTTGACGATACGATATCACGATATTTCGATTGATTACATCTCTACTTTTCAGAATAATACAAACACCCAAAATGAACTAAAATGAACTAAATTTAATAAAAAGCGCAGTTTTGAAGTTTTTATGTATTATTATTATTATTATTATTATTATTATTATTATTATTATTATTAATTAATTTATTTATTTATTTATTTTTTTTTTTTTATTCAGGATTTCCACTCTTTTTCACTAACAAAATCCCAAAACTTTTCCATGATTTTTTCATGACCTAAAGTGAATTTTCCATTACTTTACGCCACCTCCATGTGTTCAAGTAGTAGTAAATATGAAATGTTAACCGTTTCCACTCACCTTATGGTCTGATATTATAGTTGTTGTTTTTTTTTTGTTGTTGTTGTTGTTTTTAAAATAAAAAAAAATAAATAAAAAAAAAAGGACTGGATGGAATATTTTTAAAAAGTGTCTCCACACGTCTCCAACACTCTGGCTCACGAGGAAATGAGGCCCTATGTCCAAAATCCGAACTGTCCCTTTAACAATGGCCCGGTCCAGCAGAAGTAAACATCAAGGCCAAAAATTCAAGTTAATTCATCTGATATAAAAATGTATTGAACAGATACATATGTACTCTAGTTTATGAAACGGTTCACCTTTATTCTGTACCATTTTTGGTTCTAAAGTTCCATACGTTTTAAACAGACCATGTATGAAACATGGAACAAAAATTATTTCCCAAATTTCAAAGACCTGCAAATCATGTAAATAAATGGATGTATTTCATCATATCTTGTGTTATTCCATCTTTGAACTGTTGATGAAGGTACATGATTTAAAAAAAAAAAAGTATTTAAAATGATAAAAATTTGCTTGGAAGGACTGACATATTTTATAGAAATAGTTTCCTTTCATTTTGAAGTAATATTAAAGTATTCAGAAGAAAAAAGTTGACAAATTATGTAAAATTGTTTGCACAATTTTCCCTCCGTTACTTTTCCCTCCGTTACCATGACCTTTCTTAATAAAAAATCTCATGAGTCAAAAAGTAAGAGGTTTTTCAACCTAATCTTGTACCATATGGTAGAAAACTATATGAAGCAAATATTCAAACCAGTTTGTTAAGGATATGTAAGTGAGAACCAAGAGTTATCACTGTTTGGATTTATTGACCAAAAAGTGCTGCATATTTCATTCCCTCCGTTACCGACATGAGTTTTTAAATTTTTTGTCAACAACTTGAAAGAATATCACAGGTTTAACTTTACCCTGTTGGAGTGTAACTCTTTCCTACATTCTGATACTTTACTTATTTCAATAGTCCCTCTAGTTTCTGAATAAGAGACATTTGAATGTCAAAAATCTGCCCCTGTTTCCCTCCGTTACCACTTGACTGGACCCAGCTGCAGAGATTGGTAAGTATCCAAATGATTCTATTGAAGTTGTATGTGTACGGGTTTAAAAACACAATAGAGCGCTTCCTGTATTACCACATGACATCACAAGGTTAGGTTTTTGAGAACGTAACAACATTATAACTAGGGGTGTCAAATTATCGCGTTAATTGCGATTAATTAATTACAGTCATATTTAGCGCGTTATGTTTTTTAATCGCGTTAATCTCATTTTTTATCTCTAACTTTAGTGTTTCTGTATGTGAGTTTCTTTATTATAAAACCTGTTTTTATGTGTTGTTGGGACAACAACACACACACACACAAAACACATTTATACATTTTTTTATTTCGGTAATTCCACTCATTGCCGGAAACCCACACAAAACGCGCGCAGTAGTAACAGCGTAAGTAAACGTCATGTTAACGTTGGCGGCGTCAGGCACAATGGACGAGGTGGAAGAGCCAGTAGAACAGAGGCAGCAGTGCACAGGTAAAAACACATTCGTGTCTTGGAAATTATTCTCCCGACGTGAAATATAAAAGAAAATAACAAATATAATATCGCCTGAAAACAACCTGCATAGGCTCATGATGTCTGCACTACTGTCCTATAGTGACCTGCCACATGAGGGGACACGCACACAAACACACACACACACACACAAACACAAACACACACACAACACACACACACATTCATCATCGTCATTAACCTGAGAACGCGTGCGGACCACGTTTCCTTCCGTAGTTACTGCGTGGACACCGACGTGCTCCCGTGAGCCGCGTGTGGATCGTGTTTTCTCGCGTACGCTGCGTAAACCGCACTTCCTCCTGTGCGCCTCTAAACCAGAACTAACACCAAGACTAAAACCAGGACTAAACCAGGTCTAAACCAGGACTAAACCAGGACTAAACCAGAACTAAAACCAGAACTAAAACCAGGTCTAAACCAGGACTAAACCAGAACTAAAACCAGAACTAAAACCAGGTATAAACCAGGACTAAACCAGGTCTAAACCAGGTCTAAACCAGGTCTAAACCAGGACTAAACCAGGTCTAAACCAGGTCTAAACCAGGTCTAAACCAGGACTAAACCAGGACTAACACCAGGACTAACACCAGGACTAAACCAGGTCTAAACCAGGACTAACACCAGGACTAACACCAGGACTAAACCAGGTCTAAACCAGGACTAAACCAGAACTAACACCAGGACTAAAACCAGGATTAATCCATTCCAGGACTAAACTAGGACTAAAAGTAGGTCTAAACCAGGTCTAAACCAGGACTAAAACCAGTGATCTCATATATAAAGCATTTCTCTATCAATAATATTTTTAATATGGTTCAGGAAAGACTGGACTTTTTATTGTCTTTAAGTCGACAAAAGTTATTATGTTCAGATTTCCTCGTCTTTGCTACTTTACAACAAACAGTTTCTTATTCATGGAGACTTGGGCTCAACAGCCAAATTGGAGAGATTTGTTAAACAATAAATGACTTTATAAAGTCACTTTTTAAAATCTATATCAGTCTTTTGATCTGCCACAATAATGTAATAATGAATTTAAATGAAAATACCTCAAATTGAAGGCTTTTCTCAGCAATTTTTAGGTGAGATTAAAATGAGATTAATTAGATTAATTAATTACAGATCATAATTAATTAATCTCTAAATTTTTTTAATCGCATGACAGCACTAATTATAACATCATAAAATAGCATAATAGGGGTCTTTTAAGTTGACATTATGAAAGTGAAAAGTGTTTTTGTCTCCCTGGTATGACACCTGACTACTCGGGACTGGTTTATCTGGTTGGTTTTATCAACAGTAAACATAAACATGAAAAACTGATCGTCCGTACTGGTTTGAAGTTTAAAAATTCTTACTGAGCGTCTATTTGCACCCTGAGTGTTAATAATTCAATAGACATGATTCTTCTATTTACACCCATCTCAAGAAAAAAGGGAATGGTGACGCGTCTGCTTACGTCGTTTTCTGTGAAAAGTGCAGGAAGATGGATTTGAGAATCCAAAGAAATAAAATTCAAAACAAAGTTAAGGTAAGGTAAAAGGTAAGTCAATGTTGCTACAAAATATATTTGCAATGCCTGTTCGACCATTACTATTTGGGTAATTAAGTTGAAAGCGTCACAGCATCATGGACAGTTTATTAAACCATTAGGCGGAGACTGCAATTGATTGATCGATGATTCCGCATCATTTTGAGTAAAAAAAAAACATTAGATATTACTGATTTTCACTGGGCTGGTGCCTTTATGTTTGTACTGACAGTGATTTTTTTTTTTATTTATTTTTTTTTTACGGAGTGTCTATTTGCACCCTGGGTGTTAATAGTTCAGTGGACACTATTCTTCTATTTACACCCATCTCAAGAAAAAAAGGGAACAGTGATGCGTTTACTTACGTCGTTTCCTGTGAAAAGTGCGGGAAGCTGGATTTGAGAATCCACAGAAATACAATTTAAAGGGTAGGGTAAAGTAAGGTAAAAAGTAAGTCAGTGTTGCTACAAAATATATTTACAATGCCTGTTTGACCATTACTGTTTGGGTAATTAAGTTGAAGCAACACAGCATCATGGACAGTTTATTTAGCTTGTGCGATGTATAGCTAGAGGTTATACTAGTTGATCTGTCTATTCAGCAATTCAAGTACAGCCTCGAGTAAGATAATGGTAAAAAGTGATTTCAAAGTGGTTCAAATGTAAACATTTGGCCCTCGTAAGCACCATAAGTACTACAGAACGACATCAGCCCATTTGAGATGATAATGTATTTATTGCAGCTTTACGCACAAAAACAAACCTAACGCCACAAGACTAATCTTTGTAAAATACCCACCGGAAAAAACAGTTCGCTCTGTGCCTGATGCGGAGCTTCTGTCGGACAGTGGTGAGTCTGTTCTGGAGATGGTTCATGTTAAACTTTACAGAGATCAAACATGTGCAGGTCGTACGTGTGCAGGTTCTTTTTCCAACAGTCATTTCACTCATTTACGTCAGTTCCCGTGTCACTTTCGTCTCCAGGCAGATTGTCCCTCTCTCGTGTGCTGTGCTCTTCATCACGCAGCAGTCCAGCCTTTCCAAACCCGTTGGTTATCCTGGATTTTTTCACATGGCCCCAGGCTGTCACACTGCATGATACAGTGTCAGTACCAGTTCACCCAGTACGTACATGGAGTAGGGCCCCATGCTCCAATAGAGGCCCCTCACCTTGGCGTTACCCCTTCTCGCATAGGCTACGTGGATCCATAGACCGAATGCAGCTCTTCCTGCTCCCGTACAGCGCATGGACCGGGCCTCTTCCCGTGCGCCTCTAAACCAGAACTAAAACCAGAACTAAGACCAGGACTAAGACCAGGACTAAGACCAGGACTAAGACCAGGACTACACCAGAAGTTAAACCACTTTTAAACTAGGACTAAAATCAGGACTAAAACAAGATTTAACCGGGACTAAACCATTAGGCGCAGACTGTGAATGATTGATCGATGATTCCGCATCATTTTGAGTAAAAAAAAACATCAAATATTACTGTCAGTGAGTTTTTGTTTTTGTTTTTATAAATAACCTGGGTGTAAATAGCATTTTTGTCTAGAAACACCTGGGTGCCCTTCTATGTGCCAAGATAAATAACCTGGGTGTAAATTGAAACAATGGCTGTTTGCCCTGTGTGTGAGTAACAATGTTAGATATTTACACCCAGGGTGCAAACAGCATCTGCCAAATTCTTATTAGACTTAAGTTGAAAAGTCCACAGTAGCTGCAGTTTCAAAATAAGACTGTGTTCTCTAAGCAGATCGTAAAATTCTCAATTCCACAAATGTCACTGTATGGACCGGGGGCAGGCTCAAGGCACAAATTCTTCATGGAAAGCATAAGATAATTTATTCACGGACGTTTCAGGTTTCTATGTTTCATCATCAGAAAGTTGTTGGAGAGAGAGAGAGAGAGAGAGAGAGAGAACGCGGAAAGGCAAACTGAAAGAAGGCAGAGCGACGCACGTATCTGCTGCATCTCAAACCACTGAGAGAAACAGAAGCATGAGTGTGGTTTTTACAGAGTCACTAAGATCCGTTCGAACTTTATTGTACCGAGACTTTGCAATGACATGTTTAGGAGTTTCCATGGTGACGCAATGCACGCACAAGCAAACACTGCTAAAAGAGTTTTATGATGGTTTGCAGTTGATTAATAATTGTGCCTGAACTGAAATGTACTGATTTGAAATGTTTTAAAGAAACTATTTGTGTGTTTTGGGTTTTTTTGTCTTGAAAGGGGAAAAAGCAGCAGAGAACATAAGATAACTCTTCTTTCTGCTCCTTTTTATTCATTTCTTGTATGTTTGATGTTGTGACAATGAGTGCGTGTACATGCACATCAGTATCCTGGTTCTGTCAGTATTCAGGTTACTGTGTTTACATGAGCGCTGAGAAACCGGGACACTCATATCACTGTTTACATGATCAAATGGAGTATCCCGGTTTCTTGATATAATCTCACAAATGCACAAGTGAGAAAATTGACTTAATTTAAATTAATAAACCAGGAAAAATAGAAGCCATGAGCTCCTTTAGCGTCGGAAGCCTGGGAGGTTTAACCAGCGGTGAGAAGCTGTGAGATCTCCCACAATCCACTGCACAGATCAAACCCAACAGATTCTTCATTAAAATCTTTTGAATAAATAAAATCAACTTTACAACATATAAACCATAAACACTGTAGAGCCACATCAGCAGGTTTGATCATATCATTCAGCTCTGATCACATTTGTTTATGTTTTATACAAACAAAACTTAAAACCACATGACTCATTTGCATAAACTGTTAGCGCTGATAAAAACAGCTGCTCCTTGTGCCGCTGATGCCAATCAGTTTCTGTCGGACTAAAGGACACGACTCAGTGGATTATGTGTGTTCTTTTTGTGACAGAAGAGCTGCTAATGATGATAAGTCTGTTCTGTTCATTTATCGTATAGACCAGCCATGTCCAAACTATGGCGCATGGGCCAAATGTGGCCCTCAGACAAATTTTTCTTGGCCCTCAAGCTTCCAGGTGAATTGGCCCAAATGACCTTGCATGAATTAAAAATGAACATTTTACTGCACGTTTTTTGAAAATCTACCTTGATAAAGCTCATATTTAATATTTAATATAGTTTTAAGGATCTTAGCATGAATAAAGACTGACGGTTCATTCTAACGTGTTAAACATGCACATATTTTAATTATTCACTGTACTGAGCACCAGTCTATGGCCCTCGATCAGTCAGTTTTTTTGTCAGTTTTGACAATTTATGCTCCTCTTTACTGTTGGCGGAGATGTTTTAGTCCAGATGTAGTCCTAGTTTAGTCTTAGTTTAGATCAAATTGGCCAAAAATAGGGACATTTCGGGCATTTCATGTATAAAAATGGGATAAATCACTAGTTTTGTTTAAATTAGCAGGTTATGAAGGACAATAACAACAAGTTTATATAATACTTTACTCTTAGAGTGACCAGATTTTCAAAATTCAGAGCTGGGATACACCTGGTTTTGGATATTTGGCATAAATAAAGTTGAGCGTGTAACATTGTGCATTCCTGTGTCAATCATAATCAGTGACTTCTGTTTTTTTGCTTCATGGTCATTTGCAAACACTGTTTTGACAATTTATGCTCCTCTTTTCTTGGCAGAGGTGTTTTAGTTCTGATTTAGTCCTAGTTTAGTCTTAGTGTAGACCAAATTGGCCAAAAATAGGGACATTTGGGACATTTCTTGTATAAAACTGGGACAAATTACTAGTTTTGTATAAATCAGCAGGTTATGAAGGCCAATAACAACAAGTTTTATATAATACTTTACTCTGAAGTTAGAGTGACTAGATTTTCTCAATTCAAAACTGGGACACACTTGGGTTGAGATTTTTGTATAAATAAAATTGTGAAGACCCTCATAATCTAAAAGTCTTCTGTCGCTGCATTTTTTTGCTTTATGGTCATTCACAAACACTGTTTTGACAATTTATGCTCCTCTTTACTGTTGGTGGGGATCAGATTAATCAAGAATTGTGATAGTCCTGATTTAGTCCTGGTTTAGACCTGATGTAGTCCTAGTTTAGTTTTAGTTTAGATCAAATTTGGGTCATTTCTTGTACAAAACTAGGAAAAAAATCACTAGTTTTGTATAAATCAGCAGGTTATGAAGGACAATACCAACGAGTTTTATATAATACTTTACTCTGAACTCTGAAGTTAGAGTAATCTGATTTTCTAAATTCAAAACTGGGATACACCTGGTTTTGGATATTTGGCATAAATAAAGTTGAGTGTGTAACATTGTGCATTCCTGTGTCAATCATAATCAGTGACTTCTGTTTTTTTGCTTCATGGTCATTCGCAAACACTGTTTTGACAATTTATGCTCCTCTTTTCTTGGCAGAGGTGTTTTAGTTCTGATTTAGTCCTAGTTTAGTCTTAGTTTAGACCAAATTGGCCAAAAATAGGGACATTTGGGACATTTCTTGTATAAAACTGGGACAAATTACTAGTTTTGTATAAATCTGCAGGTTATGAAAGAGAATAACAACAAGTTTATATACTTTACTCTTAGAGTGACCAGATTTTCACAATTCAGAGCTGGGATACACCTGGGTTGGATGTTTGGCATAAATAAAGTTGTGAAAAGAGCATGTAACATTGTGCATTCCTGTTGTCAATCATAATCAGTGACTTCTGTTTTTTTGCTTTATGGTCATTTGCAAACACTGTTTTGACAATTTATGCTCCTCTTTACTGTTGACGGAGATGTTTTAGTTCTGATGTAGTCCTACTTTAGTCTTAGTTTAGTCCTGATTTAGATCAAATTGGCCAAAAATAGGGACATTTTGGGACATTTCTTGTATACAACTGGGACAAGTCATTAGTTTTGTATAAATCAGCAGGTTATGAAGGACAATATCAACAAGTTTTATATAATACTTTTCTCTGAACTCTGAAGTTAGAGTAATCTGATTTTCTAAAGTTCAAAACTGGGAAACACCTGGGTTTGGATGTTTGGTATAAATAAAATGTATTTAACCTTTATTTAACCAGGAAAAAGACGTCATGGCCAAGAGGTCACAAAACTACAGTTTGAAAACATAAAAAACATACATACAAAACATTCAGTATAACAGAACAATCAACACAAATTCAAAGATATTTAAAACAATTACACCCTGAGGAGTCCAGATCCTTGTTTTTTAAAATCTGTTTAAAAGAGTCTAAGGAGACCAGCTCCTTTAACTTCAAAACATTCAAACTGTGAAGACCCTCATAATCTGAGGGTCTTCTGTCACTGCATTTTTTGCTTTATGGTCTTTTGCAAACACTGTTTTTACTATTTATGCTCCTCTTTACTGTTGGCGGAGATGTTTTAGTCCTGATTTAGTCCTAGTTTAGTCTTAGTTTGAATCAAATTGGCCAAAAATAGGGACATTTTGGGACATTTCTTGTATAAAACTGGGACAAGTCATTAGTTTTGTATAAATCAGCAGGTTATGAAGGACAATAATGAGTTTTATATAATACTTTACTCTGAACTCTGAAGTTAGAGTGGCCAGATTTTCTAAAGTCAAAACTGGAATACACCTGGGTTTGGATGTTTTGTATAAATAAAATTATGAAAAGAGCATCATAGTCTGAGGGACTTTTTTTTTTTTGCTTTATGGTCTTTTGTAAGCACCGTTTTGACAATTTATGCTCCTCTTTACTGTTGGCGGGGATCAGTTTAGTCAAGAATTGTGATTTAGTCCTGGTTTAGACCTGATGTAGTCTTAGTTTAGATCAAATTTGAGGAATTTCTTGTATAAAACTCTATAAAAATCATTAGTTTTGTATAAATCAGCAGGTTATGAAGGACAATAATGAGTTTTATATAATACTTTACTCTGAACTCTGAAATTAGAGTGACCAGATTTTCTAAAGTCAAAACTGGGATACACCTGGTTTGGATGTTTGGTATATATATATATATATTATATATATATATATATATATATTATATATATATATATATTATATATATATATATATTTTTTTTTTTTTGCTTTATGGTCTTTTGCAAACTCTGTTTTGATAATTTATGCTCCTCTGTACTGTTGGCGGAGATGTTTTAGTGCTGATGTAGTCCTAGTTTAGTCTTAGTTTAGATCAAATTGACCAAAAATAGGGACATTTCTTGTATAAAACTGGGACAAATCACTAGTTTTGTATAAATCAGCAGGTTATGAAGGACAATACCAACGAGTTTACATAATACTTTTCTCTGAACTCTGAAGTTAGAGTAATCTGATTTTCTAAATTCAAAAGTGGGATACACCTGGGTTTGGATGTTTGGTATAAATAAAGTTGTGAAAAGAGCGTGTAAAATTGTGCATTCCTGTGTCAATCATAATCAGTGACTTCTGTTTTTTTGCTTCATGGTCATTCGCAAACACTGTTTTGGCAATTTATGCTCCTCTTGATGTTTTAGTCCTGATTTAGTCCTAGTCTAGTCTTAGTTTAGATCAAATTTGGGGCATTTCTTGTATAAAACACTATAAAAATCACTAGTTTTGTATAAATCAGCAGGTTACGAAGGACAACACCAACGAGTTTTACATAATACTTTTCTCTGAACTCTGAAGTACTTTCCCGTGAACTCTCGAAGTACACCTGAAGTCCGCGCGCGCCCCCGCAGGACTGTGCAGTGCGCGCTCCCGGCCGCACAGATATGCTCCAACCATGTCGCCATTTTGATCTGAAAAATATGACTGAGTTTCGCTGCCTCTTCGCATGCTGATGCTAACGTAGCCCCCCTGCGCCGCACCGAGTTTACGCGTGACCACGAATCCCCCCTCCCCGGACGGTCCGAAGCCCTCGTCCCGGCCTCCCCCGTCGGCCTCCCGCGCGCGTCCGGACCCGGTGATTTGGTTGTTTTTGTGGAGCCGCAGACATTCAAAACAAAACACTTAGCACGTTAGCAGTTAGCACCAGAGCTAGTGACTTATTAGCTCGCTGCCGGACGGAAAAACTCTGCGGAAAACTCACGAAAACGACCGAAGGGACGACGAGAGGGCTCCGACACAAAGGTGAGTCCAGCGCCCGTGCGTCTTGGCGAGTTTTAACACGTGTTCGAGTGAATTAAAGTGCGAAAAGACCTCGGCAAAGTTGCACACAAGTTGGGAGAGCTGGGCAAGTTCGCTAAACCACGTCGCTGCTCGTTAAAACTGCTGGGATATTAGCATCGAGCTAATCTGGAGGAAAGGGGAACTGTGCAAACTTAAGCTCTCCTCGCACCAATTAAAGAGTTTAAAGTGTGCAATTGGGGCATAACTCGATCGCTCGTGCGGTGGATAAACCCGTGCCACTGCTAAAGCCCCGCGAATCCATGCAATTACCATCAACAACTGCATACATGGAGTGAAAAAAATAAACATGGACTTAAAGATCAGGCTGTCTGCAAGAGATTAGATGGTAAAGGTTGTTCAAATAGGCCTGTGTAATTCGAGGGAAATATAAAACTGGAAACTATCAACAGTATAAACAAGTTAAAGACCCTAAAGTGTAATTAATGTGATGAGTTATGGCCAGAAATCTAATCTATTCTACACTTATGGTGACCAGACGTCCATATTTACGCCGGGACAGTCCCAGTTTTGAGCCCTGTGTCCCCTGTCCCAGCAGATTTATACAAAACCACTGATTTGTCCCAGATTTATACAGGAAATGTACCAGGTGTTTCTATTTTTGACCAATTTCATACCTGTAAACACTAAAGAGAGACATAAACTATCGTTTGTTTCAATAAAATGCAGAAAAGCTGCTTAAAAATGACCAAAACGCAAAGAAAATGTGAGTATACTGACTTATGAATGGTCTCTAGTTGTTTTATTTTATTTTATTTTGAAATTCTGGTTGCCCTGGCATACATGGAATCAAAAATAAACTTGGAATAAAAAGATTAGACCAGCTATAAGAGATTAAATTGTAAAAGTTGTCTCAAATAGGCCTGTGTAATTCGAGGGAAATTTAAAACTGGAAACTATCAACAGTATAAACAAGTTAAAGACCCTAAAGTATAATTCATGTGACGAGTTATGAGTAGAAATCTCTCTCTGCTTTACACTTATGGTCACCAGACGTCCATATTTTCGCCAGGACAGTCACAGTTTTGAGCCCTGTGTCTCCTGTCCCACCAGATTTATACAAAACCACTGATTTGTCCCAGATTTATACAGGAAATGTCGCAGGTGTCACCATTTTTGACCAATTTCATACCTGTGAACACTAAAGAGAGACATAAACTATCGTTTGTTTCAATAAAATGCAGAAAAGCTGCTTAAAAATGACCAAAACGCAAAGAAAATGTGACTATACTGACTTATGAATGGTCTCAAGTTTTTTAAATTTAATTTTATTTTGAAATTCTGGTCACCCCAGCATACACGGAATCAGAAATAAACTTGGAATAAAAAGATGAGGCTGGCTACAAGAGATTAAATTGTAAAAGTTGTCTCAAATAGGCCTGTGTAATCTGAGGGAAATTTAAAACTGTAAATTATCAACAGTATAAACAAGTTAAAGACCATAAAGTATAATTAATGTGACGAGTTATGGCCAGAAATCGAATCTCTCTGCTTTACACTTATGGTGACCAGACGTCCATATCTTCGCCGGGACAGTCCCAGTTTTGAGTCCTGTGTCCCCTGTCCCACCAGATTTACACAAAACCACTGATTTGTCCCAGATTTATTAAAGAAATGTTGCAGGTGTTACTATTTTTGACCAATTTCATACCTGCGAACACTAAAGAGAGACATAAACTGTAGTTTGTTTCAATAAAATGCAGAAAAGCTGCTTAAAAATGACCAAAACGCAAAGAAAATGTGACTATACTGACTTATGAATGGTCTCTAGTTTTTTTATATTTTTTATTTTGAAATTCTAGTCACCCCAGCATAGAATAAATCAGAAATAAACTTGGAATAAAAAGTTCAGGCTGGCTACAAGAGATTAGAATGTAAAAGTTGTCTCAAATAGGCCTGTGTATTTGGAGGAGGAAAATATAAAATTTGAAAACTACCAACAGCACAAACAAGTTAAAGACCTTAAAGTGTAATTAATTTGAAGAGTTATGGCCAGGAATCTCTCTCTGCTTTACACTTATGGTGACCAGACGTCCATATTTTCGCCGGGACAGTCACAGTTTTGAGCCCTGTGTCTCCTGTCCCACCAGATTTATACAAGAAATGTCCCAGGTGTCGCTATTTTTGACCAATTTCATACCTGCGAACAGTAAAGAGAGACACAAACTATCGGTTGTTTCAATAAAATACAGAAAAGCTGCTTAAAAATGACCAAAATGCAAAGAAAATGTGACTATACTGACTTATGAATGGTCTCAGCGTAACAATATTCCTTAATTACGCACTTGTTTCACAGTTTTATTATTACCAACCACCAAAAAAACTGGGATGTCCCAAGTTTTTTTTATTTATTTTGAAATTCTGGTCACACATGGAATCAAAAATAAACTTCAAATAAAAAGTTCAGGCTGGCTACAAGAGATTAAATTGTAAAAGTTGTCTTAAATAGGCCTGTGTAATTGGAGGAAAATATAAAAATTTAAATTACCAACAGTACAAAGAAGTTAAAAACCCTAAAATATAATCCACGTGACGAGTTATGGCCAGAAATCTCTCTCCTCTCTACACTTCACTGTCCAAGTTCACACTATTGATGTGTATCCAGGGCTTTCTTTGTACTATTATTAGGTTTTATGGGCAAAGGCTAAAGCTCCACTGTGTAACTTTTCAGCCAAGAAAATCCTGGATGTGTTTATTGCACTGATAGACACAGAAAAAAAACACGCGTCGTTACCGTGAGAGGACTCGCGTCTCCACAAACCTGCGTGAAAGTTCTCTAGAATGTCCCAGAGTGTGGTTTTAACTTTCCTTTGAATTATGCAGGAGATGTGTCACCTCCAGAAAGTTACACGGTGTTGCTTTATTAATCTAAATATCACAGTAGTTTGAGTTGGAATATTTTGTTAATCTTGTTCTCACAACAATATCATGGAGCATCACAATATATCGAATTACAAGTCTCTTTGCTTAAATGAAGAGTTATGATGCAACAACAGTTTAAAAAAAGACAGAGAACTACATAGACCATGATCCTTTGCTCCATTTCAGTGCAGACGACAAGAAGAAATAACAGTTCTAACACTTTTAAGTCTTAGTTCTTTGGATTAAGTCTTGTCAAGACATTTTAAGAGCAAAAAGAAGCATATTAACCGTTTTGTTTGCCTCCACAAAATATTGCCAATAACTGTCGTACCGTGCGATTTATGTCGTGAAAATATCATACCGAGAGATTTGGATTTTGTTATATTCCTAATTTTGAGCCTCCCCACCAGATCGTGAGCTTTCCCATGATATCACAATAAATATCGTACCGTGAGATTCATACGGTGACGATATCGTATCGTGAGACTTGGATATCGTTACACCCCTAATTATTAATCTGAATATCACAATAGTTTGAGTCACAATATTTTGTTAATGTTGTAATATGTTGACGGCATCATGCATGTTGATTATCCTGATTTCAACTTGGGCTGTGCATAAATATTGAAATATGGATATATTGTGTTGATTAATTTGATGATACGGTATCGATATCGTGGGCTGCTGTATCGATATGTCTCCAAGAGCATTTTTAGATGTGTTGTGCTAAATTGTTATGTTTTTCGATTCACTGAACCGTATCAAATTGATTTTAAAATATATCGTATCTAAGGCCGGGCACGTTAACATGTTTATTTTGAGTTAACTAATTAATTCATTATTGCCGACAATTATTTTAACGCTGTTAACGCAGTATTTATTATTATTATTATTTTTATTGTAAACATCTGTTGCTCACTGGCTTTTATTTTGAAAAAGTTCAAAGCGAGCGTTTCTTTAAGTTTGACGTCTTTTCTTTACAGAGATGAGTGAGGGTCTTTCTCATTCTTCTCCGTCCAAATCGAGGCGTCCAGTGCGGTTTTCGTCGCTGCGGTCTCGCTTACATTACGCTATTACAGGGTATTCGCGAAGGCCCGGAAGATTTTGTGATATGATCCCGCCCATAACTCAATGAAATATGATTGGCTCAGACAACTGTCAATCTCAAAATTCGTTTAAGCCACCGAAGTCTCTGCAGGTGTTTTAGTTCAGCGCTGCAGGGGGAGTCACTGATTTACCCAGATACCACTGGAAGAAAAACTGTGATTGGTCCATTTCCATTTCATTATATTAACCCTTTGTTTCCCAATAAATATCAGTCCAAGTTTATAACAGTGATCTAGAAATTATTACTAGTGTCGTGTTTATTACTCCCTGAATAAAAAATATTGAAAAAAATATATATCCTAGTAGTACAAAAATTCATTCAGTATTTTTGTCTTGAGCCTTCAGAATCCCCTGTGAAAGAAATGCTGTTTGCACAACAAATGTATGGCTCTTTCATTTACATTTCCAATAAAAGTGCAGCTATACACTACTTTTTAATTCATTAATTGGTTTTGCGTATAACGTGCGATTAGTCCGATTAATCGCACTCGAACTCATGCGATTAAAGTGATTAATATTTTTTATTTTTGCCCAGCCCTAATCGTATCGAGGTTTTGTTCAAATGGTGTTTTGTTCTACTATTCCATTTGTTTACTTCCCTCTATTACTGTTTATATTGAATCAAAAGTGCGCTGTATCGAAAAACATATCGTATCGCGGCCTGTGTATCGAGCTATGTGTCGTATTGGCAACTTTTTAATGATACACAGCCTGAATTTCAACGGATTTCAACAACGAAGGTGCGACAAAATCACCAGTATTACAGGACTGCGCAGGGCAAATTAAACTGTGACTTTGTTTTAATTTTGTGGTAGATTTCCTAAGTACATACACCTCCCTTATTTCAGTATTTTTTTTATTTATTTCTTGTACGTCCAGAAAAGCAGCGTCCTATCTCCAGCGGAATTTCTCGTCAATGAAAGCGGGCCAGTCACGAAAACAACATTTAATGCTACAGAGAAAAATCATGATAATTAATTCCGAAACTCCTCTACACCTTATGATACGATGACAAAGCCGGATAATCACAGTAAAATCTTTAAATATACGGTATTGTTATCTAAGTATACAGTAAAAAAACACACGCTGCAACAAATAAAAAGCAGAATGAACAAGTAACAAGTCATAAAAGTTACTGATTCAACCCTCCGCGGCTCAGATCTCGTCGTGTTGCAACAAAAATAACAAAAATCGCCCGATAAATACCGAGCCGCAGCGTCTATTGTTGCAGCTGTTTATTGAACGACGAGTTGATGTAGTAATTATTGTGACAAGCCCAGAAGGAAGTACCGCATCCAAAGGTGGCGTTGCATTGTTTTCACTGGCGCACGGTGCCAAAAAAAAAAGTACTTTTCTCGCGCGGTACTTCCTCAGTACTCGCCCAGTGACAGCGACCGTGCGACGGCAGAAACGTGATCAGTCGAGGAGTTTTCCATTAATAGAAGAGCCTAAAAAAAAGAAAACGGACTAAACATCTAAACAGTGACATGACGAAATCTGACTTTGAGCTAAACATAACATGAAAACAAACTGTTGAAAAAGACGAATGCTTAAATATGAAATACAGAAAATAAGTGACATTTTAAAGGTGCACTGTGTAACTTGTTTGTCTGGAATGTTTCTGTGGAAACTTTTCTGAGGCAACCCCCGCTCAGTTAGAATGTCTGGTTTTTTAAGTATTTTTGAGCTGAAATAGAATAAATGTAAAGTAGATTTGTTTAATATCATACTGTGGAACATTTGAAGCAGAACAGTGACAAATCCAAAGAAAATTTTGTTTAAAGGTGCACTGTGTATGAAAATTAATTATTATTAATTATTATTAATTATTAATATTATGTATGAAAAATATATATATATTATTAATAATATGCATGAAAAAAAAAGTTAAATATTTTTGCCATTCGAAGCAGAACAGTGACAAATCCAAAGAAACAAACAGGTGACGGACTCCCAACAAAAAAAAGAGTTTAAAGGTGCACTATGTAGGAATTTTTTTTTTTTTATAATGGTATGTATTTAAAAAAAAAAAAAAGTATTTTTGCCACCACCGTCTGAATGAAATCTAAAGGAAACACTAAAAACTCATGATCAATTCTGACTAGGGCTGTGCAAAAATATTGAAATATCGATTACATCCTCTCGTTTAATTTGATGACACAGCAGGGGTGAGCAAACTATGGCCCAAGGACCATACGCGGCCCTTTATGCTTTTTAATCTGGCCCGCTGAACTTGAATAATAATTATTATAATAATAATTTTAACAGTCATTTCAGTAAATAGTAAATACCGTGGGACTTGAAGACAGATATTTTGTTGTGATGCTTTGTAATTTTTTTTCTCTAATGAGGTGGATTACCAAAAAACTTCATCCATCTGCTCTTGCCATCAAATTTCAGAAAGTTTGCCCACCCTTGTGATACAGCATCAGTATCGTGGGTTGCTTTATCGATATATCGTCAAGAGTATATTTAGATCTGTTTTATTTAATTATTTTGTGTAAGAGCTACAGTTGTGTTGACATTTTCACTGTTGTTTATTTGTTTTCAGTTCAGTACAGTTTTCATTTTAACTTTGCACGGTCTTGGTGGACTCAGTCTCAGAGCCATGATACTGGTCTGTGTTTTTCACCGAACCGTATCGAATCGATTTGAAATAGGATCGTAGCTCGAGTCGTATTCTACGGATTCTACCCGGACGACTCTGAGGGATTTTACAGCCGCTTTAAAGATTAGAAAAAGATGTGGGTCTGTGTCTGCGCTAAAACGAGCTGCAGTACCACGGAAAGACCACTAGTCCAACTCTTCAGGTCAAAGGGTCATGTTCAGGGGGGTGCTGTAGTTTTTATACGCTTGTTTGGGCTGACTGGGTGCTGTAGTTTGTGTAGTCTCCTTTGGGTGCTGTAGTTTGTGTAGTCTCCTTTGGGTGCTGTAGTTTGTGTAGTTGTCTTAGGTGTTGTGGTTGTGGTTGTAGTTGGCTTGTTTTGGGTTGGTGTAGTTCAGGGAGTCTCCTTTGGGTGCTCACATGTTTTAGTTCTCCTCTGCTCGTTTGGGTGATGTAGTCAGGCTGGTCTCCTTTGGGTGCTGTAGTTTGCTGTAGTTTGGGTGGTGTCTTATGTGTGCTGTGGTTGTGGAAGGCTTGTTTGGGTTTGTGTAGTTTGAGCGTTCTCCTCTGGGTGCTGTAGTTTTAACGTTCTCCTCTGGGTGCTGTAGTTTTAACGTTCTCCTCTGGGTGCTGTTGGATGCTGTAGTTTGAGCGTTCTAATCTGGGTGCTGTTGGATGCTGTAGTTTGACCAGTCTCCTGTGGGTGCTGTAGTTTGAGCGCTCTCCTCTGGGTGCTGTAGTTTGAGCGCTCTCCTCTGGGTGCTGTAGTTTGAGCGCTCTCCTCTGGGTGCTGTAGTTTGAGCCGTCTCCTCTGGGTGCTGTAGTTTGAGCCGTCTCCTCTGGGTGCTGTAGTTTGAGCCGTCTCCTCTGGGTGCTGTAGTTTGAGCCGTCTCCTCTGGGTGCTGTAGTTTGAGCCGTCTCCTCTGGGTGCTGTAGTTTGAGCGCTCTCCTCTGGGTACTGTAGTTTGAGCCGTCTCCTCTGGGTGCTGTAGTTTGAGCCGTCTCCTCTGGGTGCTGTTGGGTGCTGTAGTTTGTTGTCTGCAGTAGCTGGACGGTCTCCTCTGGGTGCTGTAGTTTGAAGGCTCTCCTCTGGGTGCTGTTGGGTGCTGTAGTTTGTTGTCTGCAGTAGCTGGACGGTCTCCTCTGGGTGCTGTAGTTTGAAGGCTCTCCTCTGGGTGCTGTTGGGTGCTGTAGTTTGTTGTCTGCAGTAGCTGGACTGTCTCCTCTGGGTGCTCACGTGCCGTAGTTCTCCGCTCCTTTGGGTGCTGTGGCACAGTTGGAGTAAACAGAAATCTGAGCTGCAGTCAGTTGATGTGCGTTTCATGCCAAGGTTACAGACGATCGCATTTCTCCCTCTCACCTCCCCCTCTAACCCCCCCCGCCTCGCACCCTCCACCCCGCTCGTATTGTTGTGGGACACGGACAGAGCTCCGTCTTTTACATTGATCCATCGCAGAACTCCGAGATTCACCATCCAAACCAAAATGTCATTTAAAAGAGCCGAGTTGTGTTTTGTTTCATTCACACGTGTTTAACTCATAAACCCTGCACATTTAGCCTGAGTTCTTCTCTCAAACACAAAAAACATTGTTCCACTTTGTGATTAGGACTGGGTATCATTAAGAAGTTCTCGATACGATACATACCTCGATACACTGAGCATACGATTCAGTACATTATATTTCAAATTGATTTGATATGGTTCAATAAAAAATAAAAGCTAAATGGCTGTGATACTAACAGTTAAAACCACTTACGTTAATATGAAACATTTACATCATCAAAACAGTGAAAATGTCAAATAGGGTTTAACGGTATCCAAATTCTGATACTGTTAAACCTTCTCAGGATTTTACCGGGGTATATGGTATTACTGTTTTACCAAAATGTATTAGTATGACTTTGTTAGGTAAGCTAAGAAGCCACACGCTGTACGATCTATGCGTATAGGCGACGTATAATCTCTGAAAAGTTTCACATGAACCATCTCCAACGCGACAAATATAGAACAGACTCACCATCAGCAGAACACCCCTCTGTCACAGAGAGAACACTCATATTCAACTGAGTCTTTTCCTTTAGTCCGACAGAAGATGAACCACATCAGAGCACAAGGAAAGGGCTGTTTTTTGAGCGCTCAGTTTATGCAATTGAGTCATGTGGTTTCAAGTTTTGTTTCTGTAAAACGTAAACAAATATACTCAAAGCTGTGTGGACAGGGAAGAATTGCAGACACAGAAACGACGTGTCTGGATGCAAATAGTTTCCGATATGGTGATTCGTTTCAGGGTAAACGTAGTGTGAAAGTGTTTGTTAAACCACTTCTTGTGCAACGTTAATATGAAACACAAACATTTTAATCCTCATCACAGTGAAAATGTCAAATGTGTCGCATAAACGAGTTTCCTTCCTCTGAACAAGCAAAAAAAAAACCTGTAGCTGTAACAAAATAATTGAGTAAAATATACCAAACACTCTTAGTGATATATCGATACAGCAGCCCACGATATGGATACTGTATCATCACATTAAACTATACGATATTTTGATATTTCAGTATTTTTGCACAAGCCTAATCGTGATATAATTGTTATTGCAGTTATTTTGTTCATGATAATCAGGACACCGCATTTCAATATTGTCCCATGTCTATTCACTTCTCCCTGATCTGTTTCTATTTCCAGTTGTTTGACCCCTGCGTGACCTCTGTGTGCCCTCTGTGTGCCCCAGGTTATGTTGGCGCTGCAGAGGCTCGTCTCCTGAAGAGGCCCAGCTCAGAGCAGACTCATGCTGATAAATGCCAGCCCGCGCCGCCCTCTGCACACGTCTCTACCACAGATGCCCAGCCGCCCGCACGGGCCGTCTGAGTAACGAGAGCCACTCTTCTTACACTGGTACGGCCACGAGTTTAAAGGTGCACTACGGAGCTTTTTGGTTGGTGGTCCATCATCTGCTTGTTTCTATGGAGATGTCACCGCTCTGCCTGGAATGTTCCACAGTGTGACATTAAATAGGTCTACTTTACATTTATTCAATTACAGGTGGTTTTAGAGCTCAAAAACACCTAGAAAAACAGACATTCTGACTGTGAGCAGCGTCGCCTCTCCACAGATCTGACCTGTAACTTGGTCCAGTTTGGTCTCCATGAAGATAGGAAGGTTTAATGCCATACTGTGGAACATTCCAGACGAAGCAATAACATCTCCATGAAGAAAAGATTCAAGATACAAGATACAGCGAGTAAATAGAGCGGCTTGTATTTTTGTATTCTGTTTTGGAAGTTTGACAAGGCCTTAAGGCTACACGAATTAATAAAAATAAATAAGCAGAATTCTGTTCAGGTTTCACGTGAACAACAGGACGGCCGATAAACTGATCCCATGAGTCTTTGTAGAGGTATAAACTACTAGATTTTCTATTAAAAAAATAAAAAAAACTTGATTTCCATCCCATTGTGATATATTGTGCAGCTCATTCATTGTTTCTGTCAAAAACCAGGAGCTGTTTTATTATAGAAATGTTTTAATGCCTTTTCTACATTTTGTGATCTGAAAAATGTGGAAAAATGTAACACACAAAACATAAAAAATGCATCTGGGCTCGCATCTCCACAAACCTGACTCTTACTCGGCCTCGTCCTGTTTGTCTCCAGTGAAATGCTGTCACTTTTGCGCAGTCTGGCAAAATCCTGTGTTTTAAACTTCATATTTTCATGGAATCATGCGGATGACGTACCACCTCCAGAAACTTATATACTGTACCTTAAAGCGACAGTTTGCAAATTTTGGACATTGGACCTCATTTCCTCGTGATCCAGAGTGTTGGAGACGTGTGGAGACACTTTTTTAAATATTCCATCCAGTCCTTGTATGTTGCAGAGGTCACTGGTGTTAGACTAGTGCATGTCAATGGTCATAGTTCTCCTGCCACTAAAAACAGTTTTATCCACTCCACAAAACACCTGAAGAACATCTATTATTACACCAGACTGTCCATGTGAATGTCTGTGTCCATAGAATAATTTTAGAAGTTAAACCATTTGAAGGATTTATGTGTGAGAAACCGCAGTGAGTTGTACTTCGGCGGACTGATATATGAGAAAATAGTCCCTCAACACGTAACGATTCAGGCGATACAAGGTTAGTTTTACTTCTAAAATTATTCTGTCGACACAGACATTCACAAGGACTGGATGGAATATTTAAAAAAAAGTGTCTCCACACGTCTCCAACACTCTGGATCATGAGGAAATGACGTACTATGTCCAAAATTCCGAACTGTCCCTTTAATGTATATTTCTATAACATTAGTATAGAACATAAGTGTCATAAATTTTATTGTGTGAATTGTTGTGATGTTATTCTTAATTGTATTGGGTGTATGATAATGCTTACATTCAAATTCTATATTGTCATATTATTATTATTATTATGTTATGTCTAGTAAAAGTGCCATGTGAACAAATCAGAGAAAGCAAATTAAACGTTTATGAACTTAGTCTGTCGTGCTGCTCCCCAGGGCCGTGCCCCCCCTCCCAGTGGCAGCCATGTTTTGGAAGTTCGACCTCCACACCACGTCCCACATCGAGCAGCTCCTGAAGCGAGAGGACGTGACCCTGAGGGAGCTGATGGAGGAGGACGACATCCTGCAGGAGTGTAAGGCCCAGAACAGACACCTGCTGCTGTTTCTGTCCCAGGACCAGTGCATGAAGGAGCTGGTGGAGCTGATCACCACGGAGCCCTCAGAGGAGCTGGAGGAGAGGAGCAGGTTCAAGTGAGTCGATACAGAAGAAGAGTGTACATGTACAACTGTCTATACAAACATACACAGAGCTGGAGGAGAGGAGCAGGTTCAAGTGAGTTGATACAGAAGAGCAATATACATGTACAACTGTCTATACAACCACAAGTATCTATACCAGGGGTGTCAAACTCATTTTGGTCCGGGGGTCGTATCCAACCTACTTTTATCCCAAAGGGGCCGGATCAGAAAACTTATGTCATATAAACCCCAAAAATAACAATAAGTTCAAATATTTGTGCAGAGAAACACAAATCTATTACAGAAATATTTTTTAATTGATGAACTCTGTCTTTTACAAAATATTATAATATTATGAACAACCTGAAACTTGAAGAAAAATGCAATTTCAACACAATGTTTTAAAAATAACTTGCATGTAAATAGGAATAAGTAAATTTTTCTTGTAAAATCCTGCACTCTGCTCCACTTTTCTCATTTTTGACATTTTTCTGATGAGGGTGTCACGGTCAACAGTCAAAACGATCGTCCTTTAAGAGCGTTTGGAAAGAGACAAGTCTTCATTTGTGCTGCTCTGGTGGGAGGGGCCACGTGCAGAGACGCTGCTGTGATAAACACCACAGAAAATTACCAATATTTTAATAGAAAATATAATTAAAATATTTTAGTAGAAAATCAGCTGAGGGCCAGATTAAAGGTCTTGGAGGGCCGGATCTGGCTCCTGGGCCGTATGTTTGACACCTGTGATCTATACAAACATACACAGAGCTGGAGGAGAGGAGCAGGTTGAAGTGAGTCTATGCAGAAGAACAATATACATGTGCAGTGGGGTGCATCATGTTAAGCGTGTTCTATCAAAAATGACTAGACTCAATCAATTAAAATCACAAAAATGTATTCCCTGTCCAATACAATTCTGATACAGAGCTCTGGGTCAGATCGTTGTCCCTGACGGCCTACAGCTACACAGGACTTACATCAGGCGATCTGAACGTTTCCCTCAACCCAGAGATATAAAACAACAGTATGAATATGCAGAATAATATGTTGAGCAGGTTCACGCCTTGAATCGTCCTTGAAGCATCGTTCTTTCTTTCTTCTTTGGAGGAAGTGACAATCCCTACCAAACCATTGTAAATCACCACCAAGTCTGTTTAGGTAACGCCAGCCTGGGTTATCTGCAAAGGAATGTCCCTAAAAGCATACATCTGTTTCCCATTATTTAGGACACTCAGAGTATTACCTTTAAACATTAAACACAATGTTCAACTCAATGTATAACTTCATTAAACAATATTCAAACCACCACCTGATACAGCCTTCAGTCATTTGCCCCAATGTCAAAAATTCAACTTGTACCCAATTTTAAAATGTGACAATATCAATTAAAAGAAAATCTGTGGAATATTAGATCAGTTGAATAAAATCTACTGGGTCCACCAAGACTCTTAAGTTCCATCCTAACGGTGTCCATAAAGCTCCGGCAGAAAAATCAGTTTTTCTCAAATAACTTTAAAAATAATCCATTTAGGGCCATGGTGTCAGTGAAAGTTGAATATAAATGTTGCTGTTCCGCATCTTTTGGTACCAGTTTTATAATCTCTATCTTCATAATTTTCTAAGAGATGTCAATTTTGTCAAGATTTTGAGTGTTTTTTCAAAATTATCCAAAATCCACAAAGGCCAAAGAAGAAATGAGAGACATAAAGTTTGTTCTTTCTGTAGTAATCATAAACTGAGTGAGTGAGTGTGACGTCACCAGAGCGTCACAATGACAGGTGCGGCTCAGGGTTTTGTAAGTTTCCAGAAAGGATAAGAATGTTATTAAAGAAAAACAATTTTTTCAGCTCAGATTTAAGGTACAAAACCTCAGAGGCTTGGTGGACCCAGTAAACATCAAGAGAATTTAATGAAATTTCTCAGGGAAGTTTATTTTGGCAGGTGTAAAAATTTGATACTAGGTACAGATTGATTTCCAAAAAATTTTCAAAAAGTCGGGCAAATGATGCTCTCTAATGTACAACTATCTATAGTAGGGCTGGGGATCATTAAGAAGTTGCCGATAGGATACAGACCTCGATACAGTGCATTTTCGATTCAATACAATATATTTCAAATTGATTCAGTACAGTTTAATAAAAAATAATGGCTAAATCATGGCTGTGATATTAAAAGTGTTTGTTAAACCACTTGGCAAAGTTCATATGAAACACAAACATTTTAATCATCAAAACTGTAAAAATGTCAAATGTGTCGCATAAATAAGTTTCCTTTCTCTAAACCAGGGGTGTCAAACTCATTTTGGTTCGGGGGCCGTATCCAACCTACTTTGATCCCAAAGGGGCCGGATCAGAAAACTCATGTCATATATACCCCAAAAATAACAATAAATTCAAATATTTGTGCAGAGAAACACAAATCTATTACAGAAATCTTTTTTAATTGATGAACTCTTTCTTTTACAAAACATTATAATATTATGAACAACCTGAAACTTTAGGAAAAATGCAATTTCAACACAATGTTTAAACATTAACTTGTATGCAAATAGGAATAAGTCAGTTTTTCTTGGAAAATCCTGCACTTGGCTCCACTTTTCTCATTTTTGACATTTTGCTGATGAGGTAAAAACAATCGTCCTTTAAGAGCGTTTGGAAAAAGGCAAGTCTTCATTTGTGCTGCTCTGGTGGGAGGAGCCACTATGCTAAGCACCGCAGAAAATTACCAATATTTTAATAGAAACTATAATTAAAATATTTTAGTAGAAAATCAGCAGAGGGCCAGATTAAAGGTCTTGGAGGGCCGCATCCGGCCCCCGGGCCTTATGTTTGACACCTGTTGCTCTAAACCATCAGTGTCAAACATACGGCCCAGGGGCCAGATTCGGCCCTTCAAGACCTTTAATCTGGCCCTCTGTTGATTTTCTACTGAAATATATTAATTCTATTTTCGATTAAAATCTTGTTAATTTTCTGTGGTGTTTATCACAGCAGCGTCTCCAGCGTCTCTGTACGTGGCCCCTCCCACCAGAGCAGCACAAATGAAGACTTGTCTCTTTCCAAACGCTCTTAAAGGACGATCGTTTTGACTGTTGACCGTGACACCCTCATCAGAAAAATGTCCAACATGAGAAAAGTGGAGCCAAGAGCAGGATTTTACAACAAAAATGTACTTATTCCTATTTACCTACAAGTTAATGTTAAAACACTGTGTTGAAATTGTATTTTTCTTCAAGTTTCAGGTTGTTCATAATATTATAATATTTTGTAAAAGACAGAATTCATCAATAAAAAAAGATTTCTGTAATAGATTTGTGTTTCTCTGCACAAGTATTTAAACTTATTGTTATTTTTGGGGTTTATATGACATGAGTTTTCTGATCCGGCTCCTTTGGGATCAAAGTCGGTTGGATACGACCCCCGGACCAAAATGAGTTTGACACTCCTCTAAACAAACAACAAAACTTTGACTTTTAATATTACTCAATTATTTGTAAAGTAAAATATACCAAAAAATACTCCATATTTATATGCGTTATATATACGTGATATATCGATACATCAATCTGCGATATCGATACTGTATCATCAAATTAAACAATACGATATATTGATATTTTGATATTTTTGCACAGCCCTAATCTATAGAACCACAACTATTGATCTAACCATGCACAGAGCTGGAGGAGAGGAGCAGGTTTAGAAACACAAAATGTATTTAAGCAGCACATTTTTAGGAGGAGTGATCAATAAGAGCATTCATGGTCCCGTTTAGAAAGAAAGAAAGAAAAAGAGGTGAGAACGACGAACTGAAAAACTGTCGGCTAATGCTGTCTAGTTTGTGACTGTAAGGTTATGTGTGAAGTATTTGTTTAACATCTTAAATAATTTCACCTGGTCAGATTGTGTTCAAATAAAGCACAGATTAAAGTCTAATAAAAGAGCAGAACATACAATTATACAAATGAATTCACATAGAACGACACGGGGCAATATACAGGCTGATAGAATAAAAATACCAGTGTTTCTGCCGCATTAAATCGTTTAATTTCCAATTAAAGTAAAACACCCACCTGTCCCGTCTGGTGGATTTCAGACACATTTCACACGGTCAATAAACTGGAAATAATCTTGTGTGTCGTTTTTAAGAGAGAAACAAAACTAGCCACAACCTGTTTGTGTGAAAGGGCCAAAGCTTCGTTCTATAATTCAGTTAATTTCATAAATTAATATTTAATTGTATTTTAAAGGTGCTGGAGGCTCCTCAAACGCTTTTCTCCATGGACATGTCATTGCTTTGGCTGGAATGTTTCACAGTGTGGCATTAAACCTTTATATTTTCAACCAGAGCAAGTTACAGGTCAGATCTGTGCAGAGGCGACCCCGCTCACAACCAGAATTAGACTTGGAGACTTAGACAAACTTTATTCATCCATAAGGGAAATAATTTGGACACAGTAGCTCACACATCACAATAAAATATAATAACAAAGAGAAAAATCAAATCTAAATTTAAAGTGTCTGTTTTTCTAGGTATTTTTGAGCTATAAAACCACCTGTAATTGAATAAATGTAAGCTAGAGCTGTTTTATGTCACACTGCGGAACATTCCAGGCAGAGAAATGACATCTCCATAGAAACAAGCGGGTGACAGACCCCCAACCAAAAAATTTACGTATTTTTCGGGCTATTAGACGCGCTCTTAAGCCTCCAACCCCATCCAAAAAAAACAACCACGCACACCCACAATCCATACGGAAAATACTGTACACAGTGAACCGTTTAAATGTGTTTTTGTGTTTTCTCTCAGGTTTCCGAACATCGCGTGTGAGCTGCTGACTTCAGACGTGTCCATCCTGAACGACAAACTGGGCGGAGACGAGTCGCTCCTGGAGATGCTCTACCGCTTCCTGGAGCAAGAGCCACCCCTGAACCCGCTCCTCGCCAGCTTCTTCAGCAAAACCATCGGGAACCTCATCGCCCGCAAGACCGAGCAGGTACGAACTAAAAAAACACACACACCAGACCGAGGAGGTACGAACTAAAAACACACACAGACCAGACCGAGCAGGTACGAACTAAAAAACACACACCAGACCGAGACCGAGGTACGAACTAAAAAACACACACCAGACCGAGCAGGTACGAACTAAAAAACACACACCAGACCGAGGAGGTACAAACTAAAAACACACACCAGACCGAGCAGGTACGAACTAAAAACACACACCAGACCGAGCAGGTGTGAACCGAAAAACACTAAACCGAGCAGGTGTGAACCGAAAACACACACCAGACCGAGCAGGTGTGAACCGAAAACACACACCAGACTCTCTCTCTCTGGTGTGTTTTGGTTCACACGTCTTCACAGCTCCGTGGGAACACGCGCAGCGATGGCTCCGCTCGCTTCAGTTTCACTCCGTTTTAATTGATTTAAATAATTTAAACGCATCACCGAGGCAATAAAATAATGATCAAAGCGTTTGTGTAATTGAATGACTCACACCTCAGGGGATCTCCGCGCTTGTGTCAACCCACTCTTAAAGGTGCACTGCGGAACTTTTTTGATTATGAGTCACCTGCTTGTTTCTACGGATATGACAATGTTCCACAGTGTGACATTAAACAGCTCTACTTTACATGAATACCTAGAAAAACAAATATTCTGACTGTGAGAGGGTCTCCTCTCCACAGATCTGACCTGTAACTTGGTCTGGTCTGGTTTGGTCTCCATGAAGATATAACGATAATGATATTTTTTTCTTTTATAAAGCACTTTTATAATAAGGTTTACAAAGTGCTGTGCAAATAGCAAAGAAAAAAAATACAAAAAGCATAAAAAATAGCAAACAGAAGGCAAACGGACAATGATGCAAACAATTCAAGTAATTATAAACAGTGTTGGGGAGTAACAGATTACACGTACCAGAGTTACGTAATCAGAGTACAGTTACAGTTACTTTTTCCATGAGTGGTAATTGGATTACAGTTACTTTGTTGAAATAAATGCATTACATGGCGGTATGTTCCTGTTTTCTCAGTTTGGACTAAAACCAGGACTTAAAGCCTGGACTTAAAGCTGGGTCTAAACCGGGACTAAAACCGGGATTAAAACTGGGACTAAAACCACCAAGACTAAATAATTTCAGGCAGCAGTGATCTCATATAAAAATAATTTCTCTATCAATAATATTTTTAATCTGGTTAAGGAAAGACTGGACTTTTTATTGTCTTTAAGCAGACAAAACATCTGACTTATGTTAAGATCCTGGTCTTTGTTTCTCTACAGCAAACAAAAGTCTGTTCATGGAGACTTGGGCTCAACAGAGAATTTGAAGAGAACTTAAAAATTTTCAGGATGTGGTTGCTACAGTCATGCAGTTTTAAAAAGCACGACAATATCAAGTAATCCAAAGTATTCAGATTATGTTACTCACTTTAAGTAATTTAATGGATTATGCTAGAAACATCATTTTGGGTATGTAATCTGTAATCTGTAGGGGAATACATTTTAAAAGTAACCTTCTCAACACTGATTATAATAAATAAAAATAAATACACTAAAAATAAATAAGGAATAAAATCAAGAGTAATTTTTTTAATCAGTTGGCCTTCCTTTAACTGGTTTTATCTTAAAAAGTGATTTAAAAGATGATACTGGTGTGAGCCTCATCTCCTCAGGCAGGTTGTTTCAAAGCCGAGGCGCTCGGACTGAAAAGGCTCACCCTTTGGCCGGAATCTGGACTTTGATAGGAAGTTTTAATGCCCTACCGTGAAACATTCCAGACAAAACAGTAACATCTGCAATAAGAAGCTTTTGACGGACACTCAACCAGAAAAGTTACACCACACACTTTTAAAGACAAACTCCACGATAAAATAACTCCAGCTCGGTGATAAACAGGGGTGGGTTTCTAACGTTATGACCGATGTTCTGTTGTTTGCCTCACGTTTTGCCTCACGTTTTGCCTCACGTTTTGTCTCGCGTTTTGTCTCACGTTTTGTCTCACGTTTTGTCTCACGTTTTGTCTCACGTTTTGTCTCACGTTTTGTTTCGCGCTTTGTCTTACGTTTTGCCATGTCTGTCTCAGGTGATCACGTTCCTGAAGAAGAAGGAGAGCTTCATCGGTCTGGTGCTCAAACACATCGATGCGTCGGCCATGATGGACCTGCTGCTGCGTCTCATCAGCTGCGTGGAGCCGGCGGCGCTGAGGCACGACGTCCTGCATGTGAGTGACCTCTGACCTCTGATCTTTCTGCTCACCTTCATAGAAATTGCATAGTTTTGTTTTGTCCCACAATATGGCATTAAACTTATCCTTTTTGCATTTATTCAATTACAGGTGATATTATTTCTCAAAAAAATACTTTGGTCTGGACAGAGTTAGGAGTTATTTTAAATTTTTCCAAAGTGTCAGGGCGTTCAGTTTTCATGCAAAGTCTATGGGGACGCGCGTCTAAGGCGTCCTGTGTTTTTACAACGCGTCTTCTGCGTCAGCGCGGTGCGAATCTAGTGTTGACAAGGCCCATCTTGAGCGTTCAGGCATTAATGCTCTGGACGCACGTCCAGGGCGTCAGCATCAGAAGTTGAAAATACTGAACTTTTAGTGTTGACCAATCAGGGACGACTATCCAGTGACATAGCAGCATCATTACCTGGAAGAAGGAGAAGAAAGAGAAAGACCCAAGAGCCACAAACACCAGAGCAAGAAATCTACTCCGTGTCATAAGCGGATTGTAAATATATATGCGCTGATTGCCAGGACTGAACCAGGACTGAACCCAGACTACGAGTGTCGTCAGCGTGTCATTAGCAGAGTATAAATATATTCACGCCGCAGCCGTTGAGCTGATCACCTCCACTGATGGTTTTATGTAATAAATACACTAAAGTCTCTCTCTCTGTCATCATTTCGGGAAAAGACCAGGAAATGGCACTTGGCAACAGATCCCGTGGACGCGCATTAAGTATTTTTCTCCCATTTGTCCACAGCGTCCAAGACGCACGCTGGGTGCGTCTAAACTCAAATTCAAAGGCGTCCGAATAGAGGTGTCTAGTACGTTTTTGACGCTGGTTTCTGAACAGCCCTTTAGATTGGACCTGTAACTTGCTGGCACTGCATTTTTGTCTCCATGGAGATAGATAAGTTTAATGCAGACTGTAACATTCCAAAGCAAACGACATTCTATGGAGGCGAGCGAGCGGCAGGCCCTCCACCAGCAAAGTTACACAGTCCATCTTTAATATAACACGGTAAGTGCTAATAAATGATGCTTTTGTGTTTTCAGTGGTTGAATGAGGAGAAGTTGGTGCAAAGACTCACGGAGCTGATCCACACTGGGAACGATGAGGAGGTGAGAGGTTTACACTGTTAATGATGATATAACATATGACATATGCATATGAATGGAGAAGGTGCACAGTTCAATGAGAGCAGGGAGATGGAGCAGAGGATTCAGAGGAGAGGGTTAAAGGAGCAGAGGGTCAGAGTAGCAGAGGATGAAGAATGCAAATAAAGAATAACCACTCTTTTGTGCAGTTTTGACTTTGTATTTCTGTTTTCCAGAGACAATCAAACGCATCCCAAACTCTGTGTGACATAATCCGCCTTAGTCGAGACCAGGCCAATCAGATGCAGGAGAACTCAGAGGACCCACTATTGGCAGTGCTGGAGTCGTGAGTACAACACTGATTTACAGGATTTACTCAGTAAACGTAAACGTGCTCCAGAGCTGGACAGCAAGATCAAACACAATTATGCCTGAATCACATTTTTATTTATTTAAATTGTACAGTTGTTTGGGTAATGTGAGATCTGAATGTCCCTGCCTCATGTATTAAATCCTACTAACCCTGGAGTTTAACCCTAGTCAGATGTTAATGCTCTGACAGAATCTTGATTTTAGACGCTTCACCACTTGTCGACACGAGACATTTCTGTCATTGTGACCTCCGTGTCCTCTCCACTCTGTTGTCAGCAATTCTCAGATGAGTTATTTTCAAAACATAAACAGAGCCACTCAGCAGCAGAACACGGCTCTGCTCTGATGGACTCAGATACGAGACTTACACCACCTTTTATGCATATTGTTTAGGGTTTTATAATTTTATGATGATGGTTTTATGTAAACCGATACAGAAACCCAGCCGTGTTTGTAATGTTTAACTTTAATTCAACTGAAATATCTCAGTTGTCACGTTTGCATGAGAGCTTCAATTCTGAATATAAATAATATAATTCTGAATAAAAAAATATTATGCAAAATAATTCCACTTTAAAAAGACCATGTAAACACTTAATTCCTAATGAAAATGATTATTTGGACTAAATTCCGAAGTAAGTGGGTGGTTTATTCTAATTTCAAAACAGAATTCATTTCTTCCTTGATCATGTAAACGTTTATTCTTCTTAAAAATAATCCCGGTCGTTCAGTGCATGCTCGTTGTGTCCCCCTTCTGACACGATCCGGACGATTTGGCTCCACCAGTCCTGACTTCGGGCTTTCATCCACGTCTCTTTGGATTTGCGAGCGGGATGTGGGAGTGGGCTGAGGTAGAGCAGCTGTTGACTCAGTTTGTCTTCTTCCTTCCTTTTCCTCAGCCGACAGATGTAAAGCTGCTTAATTAAAGTTTGGATTGTGTTTGTGTCCTTGATGTAACAACAAACCATGATGACAGAAAAGTCAGTAGCAGCTGAAGCAGAATTAAATAAAGATAATTTAAGGTGTTTTCCACGTAAACTTAAATTCAGAATTATTATTTCCATGTAAACTCGAAGGAGAATACTTTAATTCTGAACTATTTTATTCAGAACAGTTCATTCGGAATTGAAAAACATCATGTAAGCGTGTCGACTGTGATGTGATGTTCTGCTGTGTGTTTCAGGCAGGAGAGTGTCTCTGAGCTGCTCAAAAACATGTTCGAGGGAGAGAGGAGCGAGGCCTCCATCGTGAATGGAACTCAAGTGCTACTTACTCTACTGGAGACCAGGAGGTCAGGGTGAGTCACCAAAGACATCGACTTATTTTACATTTAAAGACGCACTATGTCACTTTTCTGGTGTCTCTGTGGTGATGTTATTATCACTTTGTGTGGAATGTTGCACAGTATGACACAGTATGACTCTTCTGCATTTATTCAATTGCAGGTTTTTTTTATTGCTCTAAAATACTATTAAAACAATGGAGTCTTGCATTAGTCAGCAAATTATTTTATTTAAGTTATAAGGATTTTTATGGGAAAACGGCAAAAAGAAGTGAGTGAGTTAGTGGAAAATAAACAGAGACACATAGTACTTTTTAGAACTTTTACCTCACCCCCTTTTTAGTTCTCAGCAGGACATGTTTTTAGTCCAACGAGAATTTACGTAGTCGACTTTGGCCCTCATCTCCAAGACAATCTCCGTCTCCAGAAAAGTGCCATAGTGCAGCTTTCCTGTTGTGCCTGTGGTCTGTCTAACCTCTGTCTCTCGTCTCGTTTCGTGTGTGTGTGTTTGTTTGTAGGTTGGACGGGCTGATGGATCTTTATTCTCAGGGTTATGAACGGTCTTACACTGTCAGCTCCAGTATTTTAAACGCCATCGAGCCCCATTTAAAAGACTTCCAGCAGATCCTCCTCGAGCCCCCTCAGGTACTCGCCGGCCGCATCTCCTCGTTTACTTGTGTGTTTTACTCGCCTTTTTACTTTTGTTTTCTCATATTTAGTTTTCATCTGTATTGTTAAGCACTTTGGGTCGGTACTGTCTGTTTTTAAACGTGCTACGTAAATAAACATTGCTAAAAATGCCACACTGTGACACTTAGAGCTAACTGTATGCTCTGCTCTGTCTGAAGCTCTGTTACTCAAGACTTTAATCTGAGCTTTGTTTTAAAGGGCCCATCTCATGCGAAATTTTTCACTTTGTATCTTCTGCACATAAACGAGCACAATTTGGGTTTTGGAACATCCATTACACAATAGTTCTGAAATCTTACCGATTTCTTGGAGGCGTCACAGACCAGGAACTATGAAAGTCCGATTAATGCTCCTCCCCCCGCCCGTCCTGAGAAAGCACAGGCTCCGCCCTCCAAACGTGACGTAGGCTCTGAGTGAGCCGCCCTTCCTCCGCCATCTCAGGGAGGGAGGGGGAGACAGACGTGACCCTGATAGTGGCAGGAATAAACTTTTATTCATCATGGAGATACAGCGCGTTCAGCCGCATGTGTTGGACCCAGAATCAGACGAGGACTTTGAGGAGCACGAAGCTCAAGCACCACGTCCACATCAACTGAACATTACTGATTGGTAAAGTTTTAATAAACACTAGGAGATAAACTTAAAGGCAGTGGAGCGCTTTCTGCTACGTCAAACTCGTCATAGGTGTATCTGCCGGGTCATCGTTGTAGCAGCTTTAGTTCGTTGTCACATGGGAGGGTGGCAGAAATACGCTGCAATTTGTTAAAAAAATGTCAAATCAATCTAAAAACCACTTGGGCGACAAATACAAGGCCCACACATCACTCTTAGAAGGTAGAAAACTGAAAAGTTGATTTTGCATGAGATGGGCCCTTTAAAAAAAAACACACTCCGAGGGATTCACATAATTTTTTTTTTTTTAATCTTTTAGTTTTTTAAAGCCATTTTCAGCAGTAAAAACACATAGATCCGCTGTTTGCTGAGATGAGTTTCAAGTATGAAGAGGTGGGGTTCTGCAGTCTTGAACAGGAAGACAATAGACCACTTACAATTATTTTAGACCAACATGGCGGTTTACAAAGAACTAAATGTAAAACGGTGATCTAATTATGTTTATAGTTTAATTCTAAATACAAAATGATAAAGCTCTATTTGAAATTTGGTTGTTGGCCCTTCTCTCTGTAACTGCTGCTGTCACACTTTTCATTTTGCTCTTAAAATGTTCGTATTACCTGCTTTACCTGATTTTTAAATTTAATTAAATGTTTTTTTATTCAACTGTTTTGTTCCCGCTGTCATTCACAAAAGATTTTATTGACAGTGTTGCTCCTGATTGGCTCTTGATTCTTGTGGTCAGGATTTCAAATATGGAATTTGGGCTAGAAATTTGCTCTACAGCTACCGGCCTCGCTGAGCTTCATTTGACTGGAGTCTAACGCTATTGCTGACGTAACACTCTCTTAGTCCACTTCTTTATACAGTCTCTGGTTTATTGTCACTTTAACAAGCCCATAAAAGTCCTGGTTTGAATCCAGGTTTAGCCCTGGTTTAGTCATGACTTCTTCAACTCTGTTTAGTCCCAAATTAGTCCTGGGATTAGTTTTGGGATTCGTTTTGGGTCCTGGGATAGGTCTTTGGATAGGTCTTTGGATAGGTTTTCGGATTAGTCCTGGAATAGGTCTTTGGATAGGTCTTGGGATTAGTCCTGGAATAGGTCTTGGGATAGGTTTTGGGATTAGTCCTGGAATAGGTCTTGGGATAGGTCTTGGGATTAGTCCTGGAATAGGTCTTGGGATAGGTCTTGGGATTAGTCCTGGAATAGGTCTTGGGATAGGTCCTGGGTTTTTGCCTGGGTTTGTTTAGTCCTGGATGTGAAGGTTATTTGAAATTGGGGGCACTGTTACATTCCTTATTGAGTCTGCAGTTTAGTCTCAGTTTAGTTCTAGTTAAGACCTGGGTTTGGGCTGCTTTAGTCCCATTTTTTTTTTAGACCTTGGTGAGTCCTGTTCAGCTGGAGTCTATACTGAAAAGTTTACCCATGTATTTCTGTGTTTTCCGTATTTCACGCCGTTCCTCTTCTTCTTCTTCTCCCGCAGAAAAGTGCAATATTGACGACGGTGGGGGTCCTAGAGCGCCCCCTGGGGAACGCCCGGCTCCACGTGGCGCGACTCGTGGCGTCTCTGCTCCAGACCAACAGCCCGTCTGTGTGTAAAGAGCTGTGCCGCCTCAACACCATCGACCTACTACTGGTACACACACACACACACACACACACACACACACACACACACACACACACACACACACACACACACACACACACACACACACACACACACACACACACACACACACTGGGTTTAGATGGGAAAACATCGGGACTGTTGCCATAGTGATTAACAAATTTCAACTAAATAATGACACTTTTGAATCGGTGTTGTTTTGTTTCATTCGCACATGTTTAACACACAGATCCTGCGTATTTAGGCTGAGTTCTTTCCTATAACAGAGAATTTCAGCCCTCGAATTGTCAATCTCTACAGAACTAAAGGTAAAGGGTTGACGTTAACTTCAAAATTACCCCCACGTGACATCACAAGGTGGAACAGTGTGTTTTGAGCTTCGGAGGTGTAGACAAAAGTGTTAATCAAACATGTGTGAATGAAGCAAAACACATCTCCAGGTCTGTTTTTTGAGGAAGAAACAGCATTATAACATGACATAAATCTCACAAAAGTACATTTTTGTGTAGTCTAATATAGGACCTTTAAAATTTTTCCAAAACCAAACTGTAGTCAGGCATAAAAATCCCTCACCTTTCAACGAAATTCACCATTTTGAAGCCAGAACAGGTGACCTTCGTGAGTCGTGTAGATTCGATGAGAAAAGTTTTGGGGTGGGGGGGGGGGACTTAGGCTCGAGCACATTTGGACTCGGTCTTGTCTCAGAATTGAGGTCTGACGCTCGTCATGTGTGATATTTCATTACAGCCGCTGTTGTCGACAATAAACTTGTACCAGTGTGCGGGAGCGCGGGGCGTGTCTCTGCAGTCTTGTCCGCAACATCATGTCCACTCGTGTACCACTGTGTACCACAGGGCAGGTTAAACTTTTTAAAACATCCTCCCTGTCCATCTGCCTCACGTCAGCGCGCCGCTCTTCATCTTTTCACGCTCTCTTCTCCCTGCCTAAAATGTACACAGGTCGCGCTGATTCAAGACGAAATGCAAAGTAAAAACTGATATATATGCTGCAGTGTCGGCACAGCAGGCGTTCTGTGATATGTGACCTAGGGATGGGCATGATTAGTCGATTAATCGATAATTGATCATTAAGAATTTCATCGATTACGTTAATTTTAATCGACAAACCGAATGTATGTTTGTGTGTCGTGACCAAACAGGTGTGTACATGTGTCTCTGCATCAGAAGGAGCGAGACACAAACAGTGGGTCAGTCTGTAACGTACCGAAGCACAAATGTGTATTTAATGATGATTTGTACAAGAAATTCCACACTTTCTGTTGCGGTCGGGACAAGTGTGAGTCCATGTGCACAGTGTATAAAGCAGCACATATGTTTCTGTGTCCAGTGGGAAAAAGTTTTTCCAGGTGAGAGTCGCTCAATGTGGATGACGAGTCCCCACCCCCCTCCCCCCGTACGCTGTCCTGGTTTTGACAAACTCAAATCTGGTCACACTAACCTGTATTCACCTGAGTCATGTCTTTTAATCCAACAGAAATTTAACCACATCAGCGACACAAGAGCTGGAGTTTTATCTTCGCTTGGTTTATGCAAATTAGCGATGTGGTTTTAAGTTTCGTTTCTGTGAGAGTTGAACAAAACTGAATTAAACACATTATAATGTCAAACGGGCTGATGTGGCTCTAGATTTGTTACCGTTTATATGTCGTAAAGTTGAATTTATTTATGCAGATTAGTAGTGCAGATAGTAATAATAATGATGATCATTTTAATATAAAAACTTTAATGATTAATCGATAATCGATCGTTAATTCTTCCGACGATCGATTAAGAAAATGTCATCGAATGCCTATCCCTAATGTGAGCCGAAGTTTGCCTAATAAAATGCCAAATAAATCTGTTAGCCATGATGTGCATTTGGTTTGGTAAATGTGCAGAGGCCATTAAGAGAAAGTAACTCCAATTGGGAATAAACAAAACAAAACAAAACCAGAAAAAAATGGAAGTGGGATTAAAGAAGAGGTTCTCAAAGTGTGGGTGAGGGTCCGAAAAGTGGGCACAGAGTGTTTCAGAACAGTTTGCTTGACTTATTTTATACCTAAATGAACATTAATCAGATCAAATAGTGATAGATTTATAAAAACCTTGATATACATATGTGGCAAAATAACTAAAAAAAATACAAATACATGTAGAAAATGACAAAGATAGTCTCAATTTGGTCTTGGTCTCAGTCTGGACCCTCAGAGTTCTTGGTCTTGTCTCGGTTTCAGGATCTCCCCTCCCCCCAGCACACTCGTGAGGTCACGTCGCCTCTCGCGCCCTTCTCACCTTTTTCACTCATCACCTGTTTTCATACCTGTGTAATGTTCGGCTTTATCACTATTTATTTAACAAAAATAAACAGATTTACTGATCCTTTCATCACATGTGCTTAAGCCGAGTGACAGATTAAATATAACTGTCATCAGCCCTGGTTTTTGCCCGGTCCGTTTCTAAACTCGAGCTGGGTGAGGCTGATGTAATGTTTGGTTTTAAGAGTCGTCGATCAAAGTTCAGAAACACGTCAGCTTTAAACTCTCTGACACTTTAACTTTTACACAAAGGACAGAAATAAAATATTCACTGAAAGACAATCTGTCATATCACACAGAGTCACACAGAGTTTTGAGTTTTAAGTCATGTTTTAACGCTGTTACCTCGGAGTAATCCTTTTATTATTAATCTGTGTACGTCTCAAAAGCTCAAAATGATGTCATGAAGTGGTAGTTTTCAAGTGAACAGCTCCTTTTACCTTAAGTTCAGTAGAAACTGGAAATTCCAGGGCTGAAATTATCAAAATGATTCGTGTGTGAAGCAGTTTCTGTATTACCAGATGACGTCACAAGGTGTAACAGTGTGTTTTCTGTTAGAGAGAAGACCTCGGTGTAGATAATGCAGAGTTTGTGTGTTAATTAAACCGCCCTCGTGTCTGTTAGTGTTAAAATCGCTCGTTCTCCAGCGTTAAAACTTGGCCTTTGTTTGTGTTTTCAGGATCTGTTCTTCACTTTCACCTGGAATAACTTTTTGCACTTCCAAGTGGAGCTGTGCGTGGCGGCCATCTTGAACCAGCCCTCTTCCCCCGAGGAGCGATCGAACCTCCAGCCCAACCACCAGGGGGCAGTGCCGAGTCCCGAGCCCATCGAGGCCCCAGCGCAGGAGGAGCCCGCCAGAGAAACCCCAGCCTCGGATCACAACTCTCTGGTAGCCCATGTGAGTAAAAGTCCTCGAGTGAGTCCGGGAGTGAGTCCGGGAGTGAGTCCGGGAGTGAGTCCGGGAGTGAGTCCGGGAGTGAGTCCGGGAGTGAGTCCGGGAGTGAGTCCGGGAGTGAGTCCGGGGTGAGTCATGACTTCTTACACCCGGTTTAGTCCTGGGTTCACTCCTGGGTTCATTCTTGACTTCTTAGACCCGGCTCAGTCCTGGGCTCACTCCTGGACTCACTCCTGGACTCACTCCTGGGCTCACTCCTGGGCTCACTCCTGGGCTTAGTTCTGGGTTTAGTCCTGGTTTAGTCATGACTTCTTAAACCCGGTTTAGTCTCGGTTTAGTCCTGGTTCAGTTTTGGTTTAGTCCTGCTTTAGTCTTGCTTTAGTCATGACTTCTTAGATCCAGTTTAGTCCTGGGTTTAGTCCTGGTTCGAGTCCTAGTTCGAGTCCTAGTTCGAGTCCTAGTTCGAGTCCTGGTTTAGTCCTGGTTCAGTCCTGGTTCAGTCCTGGTGTAGTCCTGTTTTAGTCATGACTTCTTAGACCCGGTTCAGTCCTGGGTTTAGTCCTGGGTTTAGTCCTGCCTTCTTAGTCCTGGTTTAGTCCTGGTTTAGACCTGGTTTAGACCTGGTTTAGACCCAGTTTAGTCCTGGTTTAATTGTGATTTAGTCCTGGTTTAATTGTGATTTAGTCCTGGTTTAGTCCTGGTTTATTCATGACTTCTTAGACCCGGTTTAGTCCTGGTTCAGTCCTGGTTTAGTCCTGTTTTTTGTCTGGGTTTGTTTAGTCCTGGAGCACTGTTTCATTCCTTCTTGAGTCTGCAGTTTAGTCTTGGTTTAGCTCTAGTCCAGACCTGGTTTGGGACCGGTTTAGTCCTGCTCCTTTAGACCTCGGTCAGTCCCGTTCAGTTGTAATGAAACGTTTACCGATGTGTTTTCTGTGTTTTCTGTTGCAGTTGTTCCAGAATTGTCGGCTGGTTCAGAGGATCCTGGACGCGTGGGAGGAGAACGACAGAATACAGTAAGAGCCCCTTTAATGTGGACGCGTTTAAACCGGGATCACACGACCGTTTCTCCGTGAAAGAGGAAAAGTAAAAGTGAAAGAAATAAACAAAGTGCAAATACAGTACAGATATTTTGTAAAAGCAGGTCTTGGAGTCAAAATGAGACCTCCGTGTTTTGTCTGCTTCTAATTATAAAATGTTGCTGGTGCGCTCTTGGCATGCTGTTAGTGTGACAGAAAAGAAATAAAACCAACTGTAATTGAATGAATGTAAGATTAAAATCCCTTTAACTCTTTCCCCCATGAAGACGACATTTGACGACCCCCCTGAACCTTAATGACGACTTTTGACTCCTCCGCTGTTTCACTAAAGACGAGATGACGACCTTTAGAAACGGCTTGGTTTTTCACATTTAAACAGAGACTGTGATCGGTGGGGGCCACTACAACCGACAGTAGACTGACCAATAGGATTCAAGGATATGTTTTCGCCGATTTTTTCCGAAGTTAATCGAAATAGTGACGATGGTAGCTTCCGGAAAAAACACAACACGAAACACGTGCAATGGAAAGATCGCGGCGCAGCGGCGCACAGTTTTAGAAAATAATAAGGAGCGGACGTATTTTATGGATAAGTTTAGAGAAAGTGACTTTTATAGATTTCAAAGTGATGATGTTGAAGTTGATTATAAAGTGGAAAACGCGATAGCGACGGACATTCGGGGAGAAGATGAGAATGCGCTGATGCGTCTGTGTGGAGTCCTGCGATGTCCAAACAAACTATCGAGCTTTATACTCGATTATGAACCAAAATTACCCTGAAATCTGGATGTTGCCCAGGCCAGTCCTTTAAAATATTTCAGTCTTTTTTTCCAAGATGTGATGTAACAGAATCGCTACAGAAAAAACGCTTATGTGGAGCTCTGCACACGAGAAAAATAGACAAGATGACAAATACTGGACACACACTGACGGGGAAGAGTTTTATTATTATATTATCATATTATAATAAGCTAAATTAGTTGAAATAAGCTAAATGAGTTGAATAAGTTAAATGGAAAAAAATTAATTGGGGTGCACACAGGTGTACAACAGGTAAAAACAGGTGCACACTTGGCTTTACTGATCTGGTGATATGAAATCTGTTTAAATAAATATATTTTTTATTTTTTTATGAATATAGTACTCAGAACATGCGATATCAAATGCTGAATGTAGTTTTTTGTTTTCGAGTTTGCACCTGACCAGGTAAACTCTCATTTTCAGTGAGCTGTTATAAATCTATAAATGGAGTTGAATCACATTTAAACATCCATAAATGAATAGTTCAGAGTCAGGTTTCCAGAGATACCAAATATGTCTGTGTTACAATTGTGTAGTGGAAGTCGTTTTCTTTTAGCAATTATGCTCTATGCTAGCTCCAGTCCCGTGACATAAGGATGACCCGTACCGGACACAGAGTCTCGACGGGTACGGGCGAACGGTTGCTGAAACGGGCGAGTTTTAACGTTCTGGAATTTTACGGGCGGCTCTGCGGGCAGGTAGTGATTACACACAGGTGGGTCAGGACTAAATCAGGACTAAACCAGGACTAATCTTGGACTTCGGCGAGAGAGAGAACCCAGAGCGAGGGAGAACGCACGATCGGGTGTAGGCAGCACTTGCCTCCGTGCGCGCTCAGATCTGCTCCGGTCCTTTCACCCGCGGTCACCCGACAGTCTACGTGGGCGCACCACCGAGCCAGTCCCTGCAGTGAGTCCTGGTTCAGTTCTGGTTTAGTCCTGGTTTAGTCCTGTTTTAGTCCTAGTTCAGTCCTAGTTCAGTCCTGGTTTAGTTAGTCAGGGAGCCAAAGTCTCAAAAGCTCAATCAAATGGGTTGAACCTGACATCGTCTGACATACTTTTCATTTGTGTTTTTTTTGTTAATTGTGACCCTAAGGACCAATAATTGGAGGGTCTGCTCTTCTGGAAATATCGCGAAAAAAAATTGGTGGCCATTTTAGTGTATGTAACCTTTATTTTTTATAAAAAAATTTGAAAAATGAAAAATTTCCTGAAATCCTCAGTGGGTTGGTAAGCTGAAGATGAAAGATGAAAATATTGGAAAAAAGTGAAAAAACGCCTTATTTTTTTGCATTAAATTTGAGCCAAAATCATGTAGAAATGTGTTTTAAGAATTATTTTTTCACTGAATGTTGTCACCACATGTGTTCTTTGCATCTGGAATGTATTCATTGACAGCTTAAACAACCCACTGAGGATTTCAGGAAATTTTTCATTTTTCAAATTTTTTTGTCAAAAAATGAAGGTTACATACAGTAAAATGGCCACAATTTTTTTTTTTTGCGATATTTCCGGAAGAGCAGACCCTCCAATTATTGGTCCTCAGGGTCACAGTTAACAAAAAAAAAACAAATGAAAAGTATGGCAGACGATGTCAGGTTCAACCCATTTTTGAGACTTTGGTTCCCCAACTAAGTCCTCCTGGTTCTGTCCTGGAATCAGTCCTGGTTTAGTCCTGGTTCAGTCCGGCATCTCGATCAGTGTTTCTTCTGCTCAGTAAATAAAGCCTGTGAAGTTTTGACAGTCGAGTCGCGTCTGTGAATTCGTGTTCGTACTGAAGAAAGTGAAACCGTTTAATTTAATTTCGTGATTGTAATTCTTGAAGTCGTAACTTTTCAATTCATATTTCAGTTAGAATGCTTTTAATTTGTCTGTGATTTATCACGGGCACGGGCGGGTAACAGGTGGAATGTTAACGGGTCCGGGTGGATGTGGGTTTAACTTTGATAAAATCACAGGTTTACTGGCAGGTGCGGTGCTGAGCTGCGCGAGTGCGGGCGGCTGCAGGTCTCCCAAAACGGACCCGTGCAGAACTCTGACCGGACGGTGTGTGTTTCAGGAGCGAAGGCGGCACGCGCAGAGGGAACATGGGCCACCTGACCAGAATCGCCAACATGGTGGTCCAAAACGTGGAGAGGGGACCAGTCCAGGCCCAGATCTCAGACCTGATCAAAGGTAACGGCTGTGAGGGGAGAGAGGACGACTCTGTGGTTTGTGCAAATACCGGTATCCAATATCGGTATGGGTGATATTGGTGTATTTTTGGTGCAAGTAAGGGAGTGCCGTCAGCTCTAGGTGCAAAAATAAATGTCTTGCTTCTGGTGAAGTTTCTGCTGGTGTTTTGTATAAAACTATGTAACATAAAATTGTGAAGTCGAATTGTCCAAGAAGTTTATATGGACCTGAACATTGCAAAATAATGAAGCTCAACAGTGACCACTAGGGATGGGTATGATCCTAATCGATAATTCATCATTAAGAATTTTGTTGATTACGTTCATTTCTAATCGACAAACCGAAGATGCAAAGCTGCGGCTGACAGCACAAACACTGGAGTTGCAGCCTCATTCCCACGTTTGGGCTCTGGCACCTCCTTGGAGATCACTACAGCACTCAGTGAGTGTGTTTACAGCACATCTGTGTCCCGGTTTCGTCGTGGTGCATGTTTATGCAGTGTCCCGGTTACTGCAACATAAAGAGCTGCACTAAACCTGCACATGTACGAGCTTTGAAAATATGAACCATCTCCAACGTGACACACACAGAACAGATTCACCATCATCATCATCAACACCCCTCTGTCACAGAAAGAACACTCATATTCAACTGAGTCATGTCCTTTAGTCTGACAGAAGCTGAACCACATCAGCGCACAAGAGCGTGTTTTCTTTTTTCCTCTGCTTAGTCATGTGGTTTTAAGTTTAGTTTCTGTGAGACTTGCGAGAAGCTGCATTAAACACATTATAATGTCAAACGGGCTGATGTGGCTCTAGAGTGGTTATGTTTATATGTTGTAAAGTCGAGTTTATTTATGCAGATTAGTAATAATAATAATAATGATGATACTTCTTATATAAAAACGTTGATGATTAATCGAAAATCGATCGTTAATTCTCCCGACGATCGATTCATAAAATTTCATCGAATGCCCATTACTAGTGACCACCTTCCATTTGGTTCCAGAAGTAAACATTCCATTTATTTTATCTTTTAAAAGTCAAAGTTTAAAAGCTTTTACTGGGTTAATCAGCTACATGGAAACTAATGACCACCAGACATTTTTTAATCTGTTTTTAATCTGAGTTATTGAAACATTTTACAGAATTTAAGTCAGAGGTCTCCAAACTTTTTCCCCGGGTGAGCTACTTTTACAAAATGAAAATTCCAGAGAGCAACTCATTTTAACGGTCTCGGGAAAGAGCAATTTCAAGAGTTAGATGGGATACAGTTACATAAAACATAAAACATGATCCTTTATTTATTCATGAGTGCACAAAGTCAGGCATCAAAATGAGAGCTTCACAATAATAATAGGAATTTAATTTTAAGTCAAATTTGAGTTATTCAGGGCAATACGTGTAATTCAGAAATCCCTTGGCGAGCAAAGGTTGTGGAGAGCTACTGGTTGGAGACGCCTGATTTAAGTGTTTCAGTGTGTTTTAAAGGTTGTTTTTTTACTTTAAACAATCATGTTATGGATATTAGTTACAACATCGTAAGTTAGCGTCGCTCGTGCTTTTAAACTAGAGAAAAACATTTTCACTTGTGCAATGTTGATTGAGTTTGGAGCGGGCGGGACTGAGAGCTGCATGTGGCTTTTAATAATATTTCAAACTTGTGTTGCAGAGCTGCCCGAGGACTGCAGGGGGCGCTGGGAGAGTTTTGTGGACGAGACGCTCAGAGAAACAAACAGAAGAAACACGGTGGAGCTGGTGAGAGTCTGACTCAGATTTTAAAGTTCAAGTTTAAGTTTAGTTTTTACGTGAAGCTTTGTGTTTAAGCGTAGTTTTGTGTTTGCTCCTCTCAGAGTCTGCAGTCCGCGTACGAGAAGCCAGGCGCCTCACTCGCCGCAACTAGATTCAGAGTTAGCTGAGTTACAGACAGTTGAATAAAAACAAAAGCAAAACTCCTGTGTGTCGATTATTCACACAAAGGTCAAAAGGTCAAAAACACACTTGGAGTTATTTTGTTTCATTCACTCATGTTTTAGTACCGTATTTTCCGGGTCATTAACCGCGCTCTTAAGCCTCTAACCGCATTAAAAAAACGACCGCGCGCCCCACAATCCAGAGCGCCTCATACACAAATGCACTCAGGTGTCCCAGTACGACTTTAGTAAACTACAAAGCCGCACCACCCACAGAACACACAAACACACACGGAGCAGACAGCGACCGCACAGCGAAAAACACCCACAGACACACTCATCACTCCACGCCGACGAGGAACGGAACGGACGAACGAAGCGAAAAAGTGAGCGCAATGTGGCAATCTGAGCCACAACTGAACAATTGAGTCATCGCGACCGATCCGTTGGTCCCAGACAGCACCTCCCTACACGCCACAACTGAACAAAGCCCAGAGTCACTGTGAACGCCACAAACAAACAAAACCACTCACCCATCCAACTGTTGTGTTTCCTTTAAAGTCCCACGCGGTTTATTTGTGAAAAAAGTTCGAAAATAGACCATTTAATGACAGTGCGACTTATAATCCAGAGCGACTAATAGCCCGGAAAATACAGTAACCTTTTTTTTTTTTTTAAATTGTTATTAGTCTGTCTACATCTCCAAAGCTCAAAATGCTCTTTTAGACCTTGTGATGTCACGTAGTGGTTATTTTCAGGTCAACATCTACTTTTTACATCTTTGTGATCCCTCAGTCGTCCAGGTAGGATCCAAAGAAAAGGAGAAATTTAATTCTGTCACTGGACAAAAGTTTTTGATTGAAGATGTTTTGCAGCTCATCCAGGCTGCTTCTCCAGTTCTGGAGTTCTTCAAAAACTTTTGTCCAAAAAACTTTTGTCGTTGTAACCATCTTTTATCTTTAGTTCAGGAAAGAATGGAAATTCCAGGGCTGATATCATCTAAATGATTCAGTTTATTTTATCAGAAATACAAACAGTTTTTACAAACGATTTGTGAACATAATGCAGAAGGAAGTGCTTTGTGCGTTTGTGGTCAGGTAAGACGTCTGTGCTTTTCTCTCACCTCAGTTTAACTTAAGTTTGAGTTTTCATCATGTTCCTCTGTTGTGACACTTCAACTAGTCAGATTTGTTAGAACACCTCGATCATGGATTATGAGTGTGTTCAGTGAGAGTCGTCCCAGTCGCCCAGACAGTTTAAACTATGGAAATAGATAACACAGACTTTGTACAAACTTTTTAATTTATCATCACCACTGCATCTCTAACAGCCTCCTTACCTTCAGATCACACTGTGGGGTGAATACTTCACTCTCAGGGGCCGTTACAATCCGAGTTAATAATATTTTGAAACTTTAAAGGTCCAATGTTACACAAAAGTGACTGTTGTGAGCTTTAAATATGTTACCATGTTTTTACCTAATCAAAAACAGACCTGGAGTTGGGTTTTGTTTCTTTCACACATGTTTGAATAACCCTTTATTTTGAGTCTGTCTACATCTCCAAAGCTTCAAATGTTCTGTTCCACCTTGTGATGTTATGAAGTGGTAGTTTTCAAGTTTTACATCTCCTTTTACCTTTAGTCCAGTAGAGAATCGCAATTCCAGATCTCCAGTCTGCAGTTATCAGATGATTCTGGTGAAGGCCTTGTGGCCACATCAGTTTGTCAAAGTCTGATCCTGTCAGATCTCAGAAGCTCAGAGGCTGGATCTGGTCAGGACTTGGATGGAGACGCTGGAGGTGCCAGTCATAAAACCTGTTGTTGTGTCTTTAGGCAAGACACTTCACCCACATTGCCCAGTATGAAAGTGGTGTGTGTGTGAGTGTTGGTGGTGGTCGGAGGAGCCAATGGCGCAGATTGGCAGCCGTGCTTCTGTCAGTCGGCTCCAGGGCAGCTGTGGCTACAATAGTAGTTTACCACCGCCGGATGTGGGAGAGAATGAATAATGCTCTGTAAAGCGTCTTTGAGTGTTCAAAAAGCACTATACAAACAATATGATGCTTTATTATTATTATTTGAGCACTTCCTGTATCAATGCATGACATCACAAGGTGGAACAGAGTGTTTTCTGTTTGAAAGAAGAACTCGGCCTGAATATGCAGGTTTCTGTGTTAAACAAAACACAACTCCATTTCTGTTAGTGATGATTAAACGACATTATAACAGATTAGGAGACAGTGTCGTATTAAATATATGAAATATATTAAATGTACATTCTTGTTGTGTCCCAGCAGCCGCTACTTAAGTTTAAACTTGTGAAATAATCGAGTGAAATGTGTTTTTCCAGGTGAGCACTCACAACATGCACTCGTCCAGTGAGGATGACGACATCGAGAGCCCCTTCCCCAACGACCTCTCACTGCAGCAGGTACAAAACACACACACTTTAAATACACTTAAAGCTGCATTCTGTAATGTTTCACAATATGGCATTAAACCTTTTTGTCTTCATAGAGACCAAGTTACAGGTCAGATCTGTGGAGAGGCGAGCCTGCTCACAGTCAGAACGCCTGTTTTTCTAGTTTTTTTTGAGTTATAAAAATCACCTGTAATTGAATAAATGTAAGGAAGAGCTGTTTAATGTCACATTGTGGAACATTCCAGGCAGAGCAATGATGTATCCATGGAAACAAACAGCTGAAGGGCCCCCAACCAAACAGTTACACAGTGCATTTTTAAAGTTCAGAGGTTTTGATGATTCTCTAATTTCTACTTAATTTGGTTGGATAATAACTATTATAAGTATAAATTTATAGTTTTATGCTAATGAAAGAGCAATTTGTGAAGAAAAGCTGAAAAATATATTTAAAATTACATCAAGAGTTTCCACTGTCATGGAAATCCTGGAAAAGTCATGAAATTTTAATATCTCTTTCACACAACTACAGCGTTCTGTTCAGTTCTCATTAGACTGATTACTTTCGAACGTCTGCATCTTCTGTTTAAAAGAAACAACAATAAATGCACTGACAGGATTTTGAATGTTAAAAAACTATAATCCCAAACCATAAGGAGAGTGGAAAGAGTTTACATTTCATATTTAGCCCTAAAAGTCTATTCTAGTCAATTCCACACATGTAGGTGCTGTAAAGTCATGGAAAACTCACTTTAGGTCATGAAAAAGTCATAGAAAACTTTTAAAATTTTGTCAGTGAAAAAAAACAGTGTTTACCCTGTGTTTCAGATGGCATCAATTCTGTCCTAAAGTTTGGCACAATGTACACAAACTTTTTTTTATTATTATTTCAACAAAATAAATAAAAATGGCTCAACTGTGAGTTAAAATGTTTAATAAAGGCTTAAATTTAATAATCTTAACTGTGTTTTAGTCAAATGAGTTTCACCTGTCTCACCTGTCTCACCTGTCATAGCCTCTTTAACCACACACGGGGCAAATGAGACGCAGTTTCTCTTGAGCCTGATAAAGCAGAGACGATAACGTATCAGTGCAGTGGCTCAGCTCTAATCTAACGAGGAAATAAACAAGTTCTTTGCACTCGTGACAATTTAAGCTCTGATATTTTCTTCACATTCAGTCTGTAGAGCAGATAAATCAAACACTAAGTCACCAGTGTTGGGAGTAACACGTTATAAAAGTAATGAATTACTGTCATGTGTTGCTTTTTGCTGTAACGCAGTAATGTGGCGTTACAGGGAAAAAAAACTGTAATATTTTACTCGGTACAAATGTGAGTATCGCGCGTCACAATGCATTTTTAACCTGGATTGAAGTGGTGGGTTTTTTGTTTTTCTTCAAACTAATTCGCTAAAATCATATCAATATCAGCAGCAGTGAAACGGCATCGTTACGTTTCCGAATGTTGAGACGGGCCTAGACGTGCACCTGTGTAGACCGTCGGGTGACCGCGGGCGAAAGAACAGTCGCAGAACTCCACGCTCCACGGGGCGAAGAGCAGCAGATGCCTGATCATGCTTTTTGGACCCACTGCTCCACGGGCTCAGGGTTCTCTCAGGGGCAGAACTAGAGTCCAAGTCCTAGTCCAAGACTTGTCCTGGTTTAGACCTGGCTCAGTTCTGCTGTAGTCCTGGTTTAGACCTGGTTTAGTCCTGGTTTAGTCCTGGTTCAGTTGATTTAGTTCTGGTTCAGTTCTGGTTCAGTTCTGATTTAGTCCTAGTTTAGTCCTGGTTCAGTTCTGGTTTAGTCCTAGTTTAGTCCTGGTTCAGTTTTGCTTTAGTCCTGGTTTAGTCCTGGTTCAGTCCTGGTTCAGTCCATATACGGCACAAAAGTTCAGCATCTTCAGTTATGTTGTTGAGAGTAACTTAAAGTTCTGCAATAGTCGTGTAATATTTTACATTTTAAACACAGTAATATTATAATTTAACAAATTACTTTGAAACGACACTGTAACAAGTCATAAATAAATAACACATTACAGTTTTAAAGTGACTTGCAGAACAGTGTCGGTCACTGAGCAGGTTTAGGCAGAAGCTGAAGTTTATTGTTCTTCCCTTTATCTCCAACTCCAGCACGTTAATTGACATTACTGTTCTGTGAAGTTATTATGAATTGAAAAAAGAGAAGTGGTTTGTTTTAGCTCGTTGCAGCCGCCGTTTCGTAATTTGAATGGTTTGTTTGATAAACGGTGTCCCTCTGTTCTTGCATGTGGCCTGTAGATTATATTTACTTTCTCTCTGAGTGAACATTGCCTGCAAACAAAGAGGAATTTCATGATGTTTGACTTTTGTACGTGAACTTAGCCGTGTACAAGTCGAGCAAGTCATAGAACTGTTTTGTCCGTTATTAAAAAAAAAAACAACCTGTCTCCAAATTCGCCCTGTAACCGCCGGCGTCAGTGAGCTTCATTTGACTTTATACAGTTTGTGGTTAAAAAGCACGTGTCTGATTTATGTAAATATCGATTCAACTAAAGTAAACACAAGGTTTTGGTTTTTGGTTTTTCTTCAAATGTGTGCATGTGTTTGTTTTTGTTTTTATTCCAGGCCTTCTCAGATTATCAGATCCAACAGATGACGGCCAACTTCGTCGATCAGTTTGGGTTCAACGACGAGGAGTTCAGCGAGCACGACGAAAACATCAAGTAAATTCACTTTTATTTACACGAATGCCCCACTGCGGAACATCTCTTTATCCAGCTTGTATCTCCGCGTGACGTAATGCCCGTAATGCTTTTTTTTTTTTTCCCAGTGCCACTTTTGACCGAATCGCCGAAATCAACTTTAACCTCGATGCGGACGACAACAGTGTGAGTTAAACTGGACAGATCCGTGTGAACGTGACCCGAGTGTCCAGACTGACCTTTGACCTTTGACCTAGGGCTGGGCGATATGGAGCGAAAAATATATCTCGATATGATTTGCTGTATCTCGATAGATGATATATATCTCTGAAAAAATAACCCTCCAAAACTCCTGCAAAAACAAATCTGACGAATTCCACAAGGTCTTACTTTTTTTTACTTTTTTTATAAGTGCAAAGAGGCAGTTTATGTAGGAACAAACAGCTCTTGCGACATAAAAAAAAAAAAAAAAATCCCTGTATACAAAAATAAGAATTTAACTGTAAAATAAAGGAAAAAAAAAACGTATTTTTCGGACTATAAGTCGTGAAAAATACAATGTATAAGTCGCACCAGCCAAAAAATGCATAATGAACAAGAAAAAAACATATAAGTTGCACTTTTTGGGGGAAATTTATTTTATAAAATCAGAGACCAGGAACCAACATTTCCTGTGTAAAGTCAAGTTGTAGTAAAAACAATAGAAGAGAGAACAACAGACTGTTAACGTCACATATGAACAGTTCTTCAGATAAACTATAACATAAACAACAGAACAGAACAAGTTTAACAAACTCTCCATCTCACTCCAAATCAATAAATCCATTCAATTCTTTATTTTCGGTGTCACTTCTGAACAACTCCGCGCAACTTCGGTTGTCACGGGAGTCTATGCTTTGTCATCCAGTGACTTCAGGAAAGTTGCACGGTGCACTTGCCCGGTTACCGTGAAGTTGTGTTCTCCATCCTCGCTTTCCTCCAGTCCCTCACAAGTTTCTCGCTCAGTCTAAACTTTCTTTCTGCTGCTCGATTACCGTTTTCTGCTGCATATTTCACTACCTGCAGCAGCACAGAGGCTTGTTCTGCCGGAGACATGCGCAGAAAACTGATACACAAGTCTAGAGGCTCTCGCGGCTGTAAGTCTGAAAATTTGAATATATAAGTCGCAGGAAACACCCAAACCATGAAAAAAAAGTGCGACTTATAGTCTGAAAAATCTGGTAATACATATTGCTTTCTTTTCATTCAAAAATAAAACAACTCAACTCAAGCTCATCTTGAGCTCCTTTAGCAGAGGAAGATCTGGAGGTTCCTTATTTTAATGGATCCATGTTCCTCACCAGCATAAAGGAGCTGTGAGGTTTCCCACAATCCACTGCAGATCAAACCAATGTTTCCAAACACTATTGTACAAGTTCTACACTGCAGCAGATTACAGCGAAATCAGAATCAAATATAAACATATGTCAGAATCCATTTCGTGGTTAAAAAAAATATCGATATATTTTAAATACTGAGATATCGCCCACCCCGACTTTGACCCCTGACCCCTGCTGGCTGTAGTATCGTGACTGACCTTTGACCCCTGCTCGCTGTAGTGTCATGACTGACCTTTGACCCCTGCTGGCTGTAGTATCGTGACTGACCTTTGACCCCTGCTCGCTGTAGTGTCATGACTGACCTTTGACCCCTGCTCGCTGTAGTGTCATGACTGACCTTTGACCCCTGCTGACTGTAGTATCGTGACTGACCTTTGACCCCTGCTGGCTGTAGTATCGTGACTGACCTTTGACCCCTGCTGGCTGTAGTATCGTGACTGACCTTTGACCCCTGCTGGCTGTAGTATCGTGACTGACCTTTGACCCCCGCTGGCTGTAGTATCGTGACTGACCTTTGACCCCCGCTGGCTGTAGTATCGTGACTGACCTTTGACCCCTGCTCGCCGTAGGCCAACGCAGCTGCTTTCGAAGCCGCCTGTAAAGAGCGGATCAGACAGTTCGACGACGCGGACGAAGACGAGGACATCTGGGAGGAGAAGGAGATCAACTATGCAACTCAAGCGAAATCCAGGACAAGGTGCAGTGTCACAGAGACACTTTAGACTTTTAAATATCATTCTGGGGGTTTGGCTTGAATGTTCACAGCTCACATGTTGTAGTTCCAGCTAAATCGGTTCTTTATGGTCAGATTGTGGTAAACAAAGCTCAGATTAAAGTCTTAAAGTTGTGTCTGTGGAATAAAATGAGTTTTGTGTTTGAAGGCCTTACTCTTGCTGGATTCAGACGACATCACAACATTCTACAGGCCAATAATATTTAATACAGATGGGGGGGGGCAGTTAAAATAGATTAAAATGCAGATTTCTGTTGCGGTATATGGAGTTCTAGGGTCTAGTCACCAACAGAAATGATCAGGTTCAACATTTGTGAATTTTCTTATTTGATTTTTCATAGGAAAGTTCAATCTACCATATTTTCTGCACTATAGGGGCTCTGGATTATAAGTCGCACTGTCATTGAATGGTTTATTTTTGAACTTTTTTCACATATAAACCGCACCGGACTATAAGGAGCATTAAACAAAACACAACAGTTAGATAATTCAGTCAAACTTTATTTAAAGCGTTCACAATAACTCTCAACTTTGTTCAATTGTAACGTGGAAAAAAAATTCAGTTTGAGATGCTAAATTGTTGTCGTATTCACAATAATTCATAATGGTTCAAGCAGTTGGGTGATTCCTGTGTCCACACGTCCACATCCCTCTCGTCATGATCCGAGTCAGTGTGGTTACTGTTCCCTGGAGTTCAGTTCAGTGATGATTCTGGTCTTGGTGAAAGCTCGGACCACAGTTGATCCTGATCCTGAGCCCGGGCGTCCACGATCCGTCGGCAGATCGTGGCGTAAGTCGCTCGGCGCTGTCTCTCTGTCTTGGTGAATGTGTGTTCTCCTTCTCTCATCCACTGCTCCCATGCAGCTCACACTTTCACTTTATAACAGTCTTGAGTTTAAAGTGGGCATTGTGAGCGTGTCTCTTGACAGGTGCATTTTGATATTTAAAGGAATCACAGTCTGTTTTACTCCTGATGCTCCTGACTACGGGAGCCATAACGCTGCAAGTGGAGCGGCTTTGTAGTTTACTAAAGTCGTACTAAGATGCCCCAATAAATTCATATATAAAGTGCTCTAGATTATAAGGCGCACACTCATTTTTTGATGAAATTAAAGGCTTTTAAGTGCCCTGTAATGCAGAAAATACAGTAACCAGTAGGAAAAACTGTCTCATGCCCCCATCTGGGAGTTGGTCTTCATCACGTTTTACAATCTGAAAAACACCAATAGATGATCGATACAGACACGTGGGTTTTTGGTCACAATGACAGAGAGTTTTATCAGATATGGGTGGGATTTGGGACAGTACGGCCTCTGTGTGAGCGTGAATCAGTTGTTTCTGTTCAAATTGTGTTAAAATAAATAGTGTGAAGTCTGTCATTTCATTTTTTGTCCCTGGTTTTGCTCCTGGTTCAGGTTCGGCGTGTCTCAGTCGTCCGAGGGAGGATCCAGGAGCAGCTTGGAAAACGGTCGAGACGCCGAAGGATCCGAGTCGGACGAAGAAAACGAGTCCACAGAGACAGGTCTGAAACACCACCGAGAAACACAAAACTCACAAAGACACAACTTTTTAAATTGTATTTATTCATTTATTTTGCATTTGTACAGTGTATGACAGTAAAAAGGGCACACGAGATAAAAACGTAGGTGCAGGAAGAAGCAAAAAAGCCTCCAAAACACAGGATTCTGTGGAAATGGGAAGTGAAACCAAACTCATGGAGATAATTTTATAATCAGTACCTCATTGGTTCATTTGTTTTTTCAAAATAAAACCAAAAATAAGAAAACGAAAAAAACTACTATTTTCTTCATTATTTGTCTCCAAAAACCAAAATGAAAAAAACAGATAACAGCCATTTCCCGTTTCTGTGACTTAAACTGTAATGCCGGACTGTAATGAAAAACAGGACTGGACCTGGACCTGGACTGGACCTGGACTGAACCAGAACCGAATCAGGACTAAAACAGGAACTAAACCATTTTCAGTCCTGGTTTGGTCCCCGTCTCAGTCCTGGTCCTGTTTCCGGTCTCAGTTCTGGTCTCAATCCCGGTCTCAGTCCTGGTTTCAGTTCTGGTCTGGTCCCGGTCTCAGTCCTGGTCCTGGTCCTGGTCCTGATCCCGGTCTGGTCCCAGACTCAGTCCTGGTCTGAGTCCTGGTCTGAGTCCTGGTCTGGTCTGAGTCCTGGTCTGAGTCCTGGTCTGAGTCCTGGTCTGAGTCCTGGAGTCCTGGTCTCAGTCCTGGTCTCAGTCCTGGTCTCAGTCCTGGTCTCAGTCCTGGACCTGTTTTAGTCCTGGTTCAGTCCGGCATCGCAGTTTAAGTCACGTAAATGGAAAACGGTCGTTATCTGTTTTTTTCCATTTTTCATTTAAACACAAAATAAAAAAATGAAAAAACGAATCATTATCTGTTTTTTCATTTTGGTTTTGAAGACAAATAATAAAGAAAAGTCATTTTTTCATTTTCTTATTTTTGTTTTTATTTTGAAAAACGAATGAACGAATGAGGCACTGATTTTAATTTTTTTTTATGACATATTCTGGAAGATTAGAACCAAAGAATCAACATTTCCCTGGATTTCCTTGGGAACGAGCAGAGGGACGTTAGGTTTGTGGAGGTGCAATTCTGATTTCTACATTTTCTCGGGGCAATGAACACATCCAAGATTATGTAGTTTATTTTTTTGGTTATAAAGTCACAAGTTGGGGCATAAAGAGCACTATTTTAGGTTTATTTTCAGCTAATTTTGGAAATGAACTCACTGACGTAAATTTCTATCTTAATTTTATCTAACCTGAATTTATAAATACATGGCCCAGGGAAGGAGAGATGTAAATGGTTGAATGTGGCGTGGAAAAAGACGAGCTCCACCTTCCTGTAACGCCTCTGGTTCTTTTGTCTGGTCCGTGCGCGGATTATTCTGCTCTGAAAACATGTCCCGACCCAGACCTCGGCTCACGTCATCTCTCACAACAGCAGCCTGCCATAGAAACAAAACAAACAACAAGATTACAGAGGACGAGGTCTCTTCATTCAGTCGCCTTTTCACGAGGAGACGGGATAAAAAACTCTCAGTAACAACGGGAGGGCATCAGGCTTTGAGAAAGTATTGAACATCTGATATTAATCGATACTTAAAGCCAAAACTAGTATCGAAACTAGATCCTCATTTTTCGCAGAGTCCCAGTGACAGGACGGAGCAGAACCTTTCCTGAATGTGTTTAGAACCATCTGGATAATATACGCCCATGGACCTGGTTTAGACCTGGTTTGGACCTGGTTTGGACCTGGTTTGGACCTGGTTTGGACCTGGTTTAGACCTGGTTTAGACCTGATTTAGACCTGGTTTAGACCTGGTTTAGTCCTGGTTTAGTCCTGGTTTAGTCCTGGTTTGGACCTGGTTTAGTCCTGGTTTAGACCTGATTTAGTCCTGATTTAGACCTAGTTTAGTCCTGGATTAGTCCTGGTTTAGTCCTGATTTAGACCTAGTTTAGACCTGGTTTAGTCCTGGATTAGTCCTGGTTTAGTCCTGGTTTAGACCTGGTTTAGACCTGGTTAGTCCTGGTTTTAGACCTAGTTTGGACCTGGTTTGGACCTGTTTTGGACCTGGTTAGTCCTGGTTTAGACCTGATTTAGTCCTGATTTAGACCTAGTTTAGTCCTGGATTAGTCCTGGTTTAGTCCTGATTTAGACCTAGTTTAGTCCTGGTTTAGTCCTGGTTTAGTCCTGGATTAGTCCTGGTTTAGTCCTGGTTTAGACCTGGTTTAGACCTGGTTTAGTCCTGGTTTAGACCTAGTTACCTGGTTTACCTGGTTTGGACCTGGTTTAGTCCTGGTTTAGTCCTGATTTAGACCTAGTTTAGACCTGGTTTAGACCTGGTTTAGTCCTGGTTTAGTCCTGGTTTGGACCTGGTTTAGTCCTGGTTTAGACCTGATTTAGTCCTGATTTAGACCTAGTTTAGTCCTGGATTAGTCCTGATTTAGACCTAGTTTAGTCCTGGTTTAGTCCTGGTTTAGACCTGATTTAGTCCTGGTTTAGACCTAGTTTAGTCCTGGATTAGTCCTGGTTTAGTCCTGATTTAGACCTAATTTAGTCCTGGTTTGGACCTGGTTTAGTCCTGGTTTAGACCTGATTTAGTCCTGATTTAGACCTAGTTTAGTCCTGGATTAGTCCTGATTTAGACCTAATTTAGTCCTGGTTTGGACCTAGTTTAGTCCTGGATTAGTCCTGGTTTAGTCCTGATTAGACCTAATTTAGTCCTGATTTAGACCTAATTTAGTCCTGGTTTGGACCTAGTTTAGTCCTGGATTTCCTGTTTGGACCTGGTTTAGACCTGGTTTAGACGTGTTTAGTCCTGGTTTAGTCCTGGTTTTAGTCCTGGTTTAGACCTGGTTTAGTCCTGGTTTAGTCCTGGTTTAGACGTAGTTTAGTCCTGGTTTAGACCTGGTTTACCTGGTTTGGACCTGGTTTAGACCTGGTTTAGACCTGGTTTAGACCTGGTTTAGACCTGTTTGGACCTGGTTTACCTGGTTTAGACCTGGTTTGGTTTAGTCCTGGTTTAGTCCTGGTTTAGACGTAGTTTAGTCCTGGTTTAGACCTGGTTTAGACCTGGTTTAGTCCTGGTTTAGTCCTGGTTTAGTCCTGGTTTAGACCTGGTTTAGACCTGGTTTGAGGGGTCACACAGATATAAAACCACATAGGAACAGAAAAAAAAGTTCTACCCTTTAATGTGGAAAATCACTTTCTGTTGTCTAAAGAAAGTGTTTTTATTCTCATCGTGGGATCAGAATCAGTATCGAGTATCGAGTTTGTTCCTTAGTATCAAGATAGTTTAAAATTGTAGTATCGTGTCAACACTAGGGGGCGTCCACACTCCACTAGGTCAGGAGTGTAACCCACAACTTTCTCTCTTTTTTTTCTCTCTGTCTTTCTTTCATTCATTCATTCCCTCCCCCTCTTTCCCTTCTCACTCTCAACCCCCACCCCCTTCTCTTTAACCCCGTTCCTTCCTTCCTTCTTTCTTCTCTCTCTCGGCTCAGGTCCCGGTTGGACGGCCACGTTCGGAGACTCTGGGGGTCCGGCGGCGGCGCAGAGCCCAGTGCAGTGGGACTCTCCTGGGGACAAGAGCCAGGACTCGGGCTGGGCCAACTTCACAGAGTTCCAGCCTTTTTCTGGGTACTGACACTTAACAAACCTACACTTCATTCAATGTATTAGATTATTTATTTTTTTTCTTATTATGAAAAAAATAAACAGCTCTTTCAATTTTAAAGGAAGCCTACCCTACGTACTGGTAAAAAAAAAATGGTAACACTTTATAATAACTACACCTTATTTAGCCTTAATAAAGCACGAACAAAGACTTAATTAATAATGATTCACTCTTAAGGGCCGTTCACACCAAGGCGTCAGAGCGTCCACTTTCAATGTAAAGTCGATGTGGACGTGTGACTAGAGCGTCCTGCGTTTTTGCGGCGCATTTTCGGCGTCAGCGCGGCGCGAATCTGGCGTCGACGCGGCGCGTCTTGAGCGTTTTGGTGTCAGCGGCCAAGACGCGCGTCCAAAGCGTCAGCGTCAAGAAGTTGAAAATGCTGAACTTTTCGCGTCAGACGCGCCGCGTCAACCAATCAGGGACGAGTATCCAGTGACGCAGCGACGTTATTATCAGGAAGAAAAACCCGAGAACCAGAACGAGAACCACAAACATGAGCGGAGAGTAAATATATACACCACAATCACCGAGCGATCGCGAGGACTAGACCAGGACCGGACCGGGACTAAACAAGGACTAGACCGGGACTAAACAAGGACTAGACCGGGAGTAGACTGAGACTAGACCGGGGCTAGACCGTGATTAGACCAGGACTAGACCAGTATTAGACCAGGACAAGACCTGGACTAGACCGGGACTGATCCAGTGTCATTAGTGGAGTATAAATATAAACACGCCCCAGTCGTCGACCCGATCTCCTCCGCTGATGTTTTATGTCATAAAAACACTCTCTCAGTCTGGTCTGATATTGTTTCGGGAAAAGACCAGGACCGGGCTCTTGTTTCCAGGGCAACGGACGCGCGTCAAGTATTTTTGTCCCGTTTGTCCACGGCGTCAAAGACGTGCATCGGGGGCGTCTAAACTCAAATGCAAACGCGTCCAAATAGAGGCGTCAAGACGTTTTTTGACGCTTTGGTGTGAACGCCCCTTCAGTAACTACTTAATTACTACCTGAATTAGCACTTAACTTGCACTTAATTCACCTGTGCTGTAAATAGTTACTCAATACTTCTTAATTACTCATGAACTAACCATTTGCATGTTTACAAATGCATATTTAAGTGACACATATGAGCATTTATTAATCATTAGTAAGCCATGAGAGAATGATTTACTAATAATACAATGATCATTCAGGCAGCTGTTATCTGTTAGTTAAGTCTTTCTGAGAGCTTTTCTAAAGTGAAGACGAATTATGTTTTATTAAACATTTGTTAAGGTTGGTCAAATTCCAGAGAAACAATAATGCATTACTAGTAAATCATTCTCTCATGACTTACTAATCATTAATAATCAAACGCTCAAATTTGTACTTAAATATACGTTTACAAATGCACACACAAATGGTTAGTTCATGAGTAATTAAGTAAGAAATACTTATGAGTAACTTTTTATAGCACAGCCGAATTAAGTACAAGTTAAGTGCTAATTCAGGTAGTAATTAAGTAGTTACTAAGAGTGAATCATTATTAATTAAGTCTTTGTTCATGCTTTATTAAGGCTAAATAAGCTGTAGTTATTATAAAGTGTTACCAAAAAAATACTACAAACACAACTAGTGCCGTTATACTCGGTCTTGGATTCGAGTCTAGTTACTTTTCAGTTCAGTCGCCGCTTTCGGTAATAAAGCTGCACTGGGACCTCACGGGGTTTTTCAGTGCAGCCCCCAACGTCTGTGTCCTCGTCCCTCAAACTGTGGCCGAGGGTCCATAAAGGCCAGAGTGTTTCAATTTGGCTTAAACCTAAATTTGCTTTAATCAGATGGAACAGAGGTAAACTACCGGTCAAACGTTTTAGAACACCGCACTTTTTCCAGATTTTTACCGTTTACTGTCGACCCAAATGTATTCTAAAGTTTCGATTCGTCAGAGTAATCAGAAATCAAATATTGTTCAGAAAGTTCTTCCCAAGGCTGTTGCAGAAGTTTCCATAAACGTGTGGCACTTGTCGGTCGCTTCACTCTTCTGTCCAGTTCGTCCCAAAGCAGCTCGATTTAAGGGGTTTAAGTCTGGACGCTGCTGCTGCTGCTGGACACTCCAGGTTTTCAAGTTTTACCAACTTGTTCTTTTTTCCTGAGGTCGTTTTGTCAGAGCTTGGACTTGTGTTTTGTGTCTTTTATCTTTTTTTTTTTTAACCTCTGTCTGTTCAGTTTTTACCTTTGTACCATTTCTAACTCTTCATTGGACTTGCACGACTTGAACTTGCAATAAATAACCGGAAAAATGAGGGTGTTCTAAAACTTTTGACCTGTACTGTAGATTTATAAAAACAGTGATGCTTCATATTTTGTGCGTGTATTTTTATTTTACTAAGACAGTCTCGATGTTTTTACTGACAGAGGATTGGCTGTAGGCTTCTCCATTAAAACCGTTAAAACCCAAACCGATTAGCTGACCTTTTGAAATGAAATCAGTGTTTCTTAAACTGTGGTACATGAAGTCTTTTTGTTGGTATTTGATTCAGAATTTATTTTTTTTTTTTTCCCAGTTTTAGGTTCCTTTTTTGAGTAGTTTCTTGTTGGTGCTGCAGGAATGACGTTGTCCAATTTCCACCTAATTAGGCACCAGTTTAGGCCTGATGGTACTCGGAAAGCCCACTGTTTGTTTGAATGTTCACTGGTTTACTGTATTTAATTAAAGTACCATATTTTCCACACTATTAGACGCTCTGGATTATAAGGCGCACTGTCATTAAATGGTCTATTTTCGAACTTTTTTTCACAAATAAACCACGTGGGACTTTAAAGTAAACACAACAGTGTGATGGGTGAGTGGTTTTGTTTGTTTGTGGTGTTCACGGTGACTCTGGGCTTTGTTCAGTTGTGGCGTGTAGGGAGGTGCTGTCTGAGACCAACGGATTGTCGGCGTGTTCGCAGTGACTCAGTTGTTCAGTCGTGTCTAGAAGCGGCACATTGCACTCGCTTTTTCGTTTCGTTCCTCCGTTCCGTTCCTCGTCGGCGTGGAGTGATGAGTGTGTCTGTGGGTGTGTTTCGCTGTGCGGTCGCTGTCTGCTCCGTGTGTTTGCGTGCAGCTTTGTAGTTTACTGAAGTCGTGCTGGGAAACACCTGAGTGGATTCATGTATGGGGCGCTCTGGATTGTGGCTCGCGCGGTCCTTTTTTGATGCGTTTAGAGGCTTAAGAGCGCATCTAATAACCCGGAAAATACGGTATAATTAAATGTACAGAGATCACTGACGCCACAGTGTGTAAATAAACCCTGTGTTCTCTCCTCTGTCCTCTCTTCTCTCCAGTGTCGACAGGGAGCCGCGGTGCAGCTCTCCGGTCGGCGCTCAGACTGAAGCCAAACCAGAGCAGCCTTCCTCTGGAGCTCCGGAGGAACAGGGGACCCCGGCGCCCGCCTCTGCCCCAGAACAGAGCTCCCCCGCCGGGTCAAAGTCACAGGAGAACCCCCCTGTCCAAAGCAACGCCCAGACCAGCCCACAGGACGGCACAACACAGAGCAGGTGAGAGGGACAAGCCGCTGCGCTTAAGGACGCGTGAGGTTTGTGTTTATCACGCTTTTAAATAGACTTTTACACTTTCCTATTAAAATAAATAATTTCTGCACATCCAGGTTTGTTTTTGAGGAGGTAACAACATTATAACATGTCTTAACTCTTTCCCCCTTGGACGCCGACTAGGAACAACCCACACATATGTTACTAGGGCTAACATAACTGCATAAAATAAACAGACTTCCACGAGTGATTATAAATGATTTTCACACTCATCAACTTAATTGAAACACAGACATATTTGTATCTCTGGAAACTTTAGACTCTGAACTCTTCATTTCTGGATGTTTAAATGTGATTCGACTCATTTACAGGTTTATAACAGCTCACTGAAAATGAGAGTTTACCTGGTCAGGTGCAAAATTGAAAAACTACATTTAGCATCTGATATCTGCATGTTCTGAGTGCTATATTTAATTTAAAATATATTTGTCAAAGTATTTAAACAGATTTCATATCACCAGATACAGTAGAGCCAAGTGTTCACCTGTTTTTACCTGTTGTTCACCTGTGTGCACCTAATTTGTTTTTTCCATTTAACTTATTCAACTTATTTAGTTTATTATAATATAATAATATAATAATAAAACTCTTCCCCGTCAGTCGGTGTCCAGTATTTGTCATCTTGGCGACTTTCTCGTGTGCAGAGCTCCACATAAGCGTTTGTTTCTGTAGTGATTCTCTCATAAATCTCATCTTGGGGAAAAAAGACTGAAATATTTTTAAGGACTGGCCTGAGCAACATCCAGATTTTGGGGCAGTTTTGGTTCATAATAAAGTATAAAGCCCGGATAGTTTGTTGGGACATCGCAGGACTCCACACAGACACATCAGCCGCATTCTCACCTTCATAAGTTTCACTCTCTGTAAGTCCGTCGCTGTCGCTGTTTTCCACTTTATAATCACCTTCATCATCACTTTGAAATCCATAAAAGTCACTTTCTCTAAACTTATCCATAAAATACGTCCGCTCCTCATTATTTCTAAAACTGTGCACTAGGACTGGGTATCATTAAGAAGTTGCCGATATGATACATACCTCGATACACAGGCCACGATACGATACATATCTGGATACAGTGCACTTTCGATTCGATATGATATATTTCAAATTGATTCGATACAGTTCAATAAAAAATAAAAGCTAAATCATGGCTGTGATACTAAAAGTCTTTGTTAAACCACTTCTTGTGCAAAATTCATATGAAACACAAACATTTTAATCATCAAAACAGTAAAAATATCAAATGTGTCGTATAAATGAGTTTCCTTTCACTCCACAAGCAACAAAACTGTAGCTCTGTAACAAAATAATTTACTCTAAAATACTCATGGTGAAATATCGATACAGTAGCCCACTATATCGATACTGTATCATTACATTAAACGATACGATATATCGATATTCTGATATTTTTGCACACCCCTTCTGTGCACCGCAGTCTTTCCGTCGCTCGTGTTTTGTTTTGTGTTTTTTTTCCCCGGAAGTTACAATCGTCACTACTTCGATTAACTTCGGAAAAAATCGTCCAAAACATTTCCTGATTTAATGGTCGTCAAATCACGTCTTTAGTGAAACAGCGGAGGTTTTAAAAAACGTCATTAAGGAAACAAGGAGCTCGTCAAATGTCGTTTTCGTGGGGGAAAGAGTTAAACCTCACAGGAGTCAATTTTGCATAATATAGGACCTTTATAGAAAATATAAAACTGAACTGAACTGAACTCTTAATAAATAAATACAGCTTTCTCTTGAGTTAGGAATAGGAATTTAATTATCAGCAGAAGAAGTCATTAATTAAAAATGTTTAATATGAAAATTAGCAGCTCAGAAAGTTTTTAAGTGTATCCTAAAATAAAGTGTTAACAGTGTTTTATTAAATCTGCTTTACGTGTCAATAACTCAATCGTGTTTTTGCAGTGAGGAGATCTCCGACTCGCTGGAGAAACTGTCTTTATCTGAGGAGACGCCCGCCAAATCAGAGGCACAGGCCGGCAGGAAGTGAGTAACAAACCTGTCAAAATAAAATTGGAGTCAGAATGGAGTCAGAATGGAGTCAGAATGGAGTCAGAATGGAGTCAGAATGGAGTCAGGTGAGTCAGGTGGAGTCAGGTGGAGTCAGGTGGAGTCAGGTGGAGTCAGGTGGAGTCAGGTGGAGTCAGGTGGAGTCAGGTGGAGTCAGGTGGAGTCAGGTGGAGTCAGGTGGAGTCAGGTGGAGTCAGGTGGAGTCAGGTGGAGTCAGGAGTCAGTGGAGTCAGGTGGAGTCAGGTCAGGTCAGGTGGAGTCAGGTGGAGTCAGTGGAGTCAGGTGGAGTCAGGTGGAGTCAGGTGGAGTCAGGTGGAGTCAGGTGAGTCAGGTGGAGTCAGGTGGAGTCAGGTGGTGTCAGGTGGGTCAGGTGGTCAGGTGGTCAGTGGAGTCAGGTGGAGTCAGGTGGAGTCAGGTGGAGTCTGGAGTCAGGTGGAGTCATGTCAGGGAGTGGAGTCAGAGTCAGGGAGTCAGGTGGTGTCAGTGGTGTCAGTCAGGTGGTGTCAGGTGGGTCAGGTGGAGTCAGGTGGAGTCAGGTGGAGTCAGGTGGAGTCAGGTGGAGTCAGGTGGAGTCAGGTGGAGTCAGGTGGAGGGCCCGGGACAGATTTTTTTCCTCATTTGGTCAAAATTCTAGCTTCTCTGGTCACATCCTCCAGACTGAAAATGACTTCCCAATGGCGCTCAAACTGCTCTCGATTTGAAAAACTCTGAACCTGTTTTTATCATTTTTTCATTGGTCAGAAGTCCACAAAATGGCAACTATAAACAAGAAACTGAAACCAAGGAATAAATGGTGATAAATCAAAGCCGAGGTTTCCAAAATCGATTAAAAAAAAAACATTAAAGAGCATTGTTTCTGGGTCTGATATTGTCATATTTTAGTTTTGGGATTCAGACATCGTAATTGTGTGGTTGTTGGATCCTAACAGCGGAAAACGACTCGAGAAACGGGCTTCGGAAGTTTGCGAACTCCATAAATGCAAAAGTGAATCAGATGTGTGTGACTCAAACCTCTGTTCAAACTGTTTCTCTTCCCAATGGAATTGAAAAATAGTGAAAGGTGAAGGTGATGGGCAGGATTGATCCACAGGAAGAACCAAAAAGGAAACATTTGTCTGACTAAGAAATCATCCCGAGTTTACAGAGAACATTTTGTGGAGCAACATCTCGATCCCTCACTCAACCTCAGTTACGAATTTAAAAAGTCAACGCCAAAGTGAAAGGCTCCAACTGTTCACCAAGAAACACCTTCCACTGCAAAGAGACCAAGACGTGATGTTGCTGTAAAACCACAAGAACAAGAAAGTGCAGCTCAGTCTGTTTGTCTTCTGCTCCTCTACATTAACAAACGGGATTTTGTTTTGTTGTCGCTCCACATACAAAATGTTCTCTGTAAACTCAGGATGATTTCTTAGTCAGACAAATGTTTCCTTTTTGGTTCTTCCTGTGGATCAATCCTGCCCATCACCTTCACCTTTCACTATTTTTCAATTCCATTGGGAAGAGAAACAGTTTGAACGGAGGTTTGCAGTAGGGATGGGCATGATTAGTCGATTAATCGATAATTGATCATTAAGAATTTCATCGATTACGTTCATTTTAATCAACAAACCGAATGTATGTTTGTGTGTGTGTCGTGACCAAACAGGTGTGTACATGTGTCTCTGCATCAGAAGGAGCGAGACACAAACAGTGGGTCAGTCTGTAACGAACCGAAGCACAAATGTGGATTTAACGATGATTTGTACAAGAAATTCCACACTTTCTGTTGTGTTCGGGACAAGTGTGAGTCCATGTGCACAGTGTATAAAGCAGCACATATGTTTCTGTGTCCAGTGGGAAAAAGTTTTTCCAGGTGAGAGTCGCTCAATGTGGATGACGAGGCCCCGCCCCCCTCCCCCCGTACGCTGTCCTGGTTTTGACAAACACAAATCTGGTCACACTGACCTGTATTCACCTGAGTCATGTCTTTTTAATCTGACAACACAAGTTGAACCACATCAGCGACACAAGAGCTGGAGTTTTATCTTCACTTAGTTTATGTAAATTAGTGATGTGGTTTTAAGTTTTGTTTCTGTGAGATTTGAACAAAACTGAATTAAACACATTATAATGTCAAACAGCTGATGTGGCTCTAGAGTCGTTACGGTTTATTTGTCGTAAAGTTGAATTTATTTATGCAGATTAGTGCAGATAGTAATAATAATGTTGATCATTTTAATATAAAAATCGATCATTATTTCTCCCGCCGATCGATTAAGAAAATTTAATCGAATGCCCATCCCTAGTTTGCAGTCACACAGATCTGATTCTCTTTTGCATTTATGGAGTTTACAAACTTCCGAAGCCCATTCCTCGAGTCGTTTTCCGCTGTTAGGATCCAACAACCACACAATTACGATGTCCGAATCCCAAAACTAAAATATGACAATATCAGAACCAGAAACAAAAGTGATATGGTTCAAAAGACTTGAAAAGATCGACTTTGACAACAGACACATCCCACTGGGAAAACAAACATGGAGGTTTGATGCTCACTTTTTCTGAGGATCCTTCCCAGTGTGGATTGTGCAATGATCGGAAGTTCGAAATTAGTGATGCATGTATTAAGAAATTGGCAAAGGGAGTTAAGTTTTTCTATCTCATTTCCCTCTTTGTGTGTGTTTGTTCAGAGAGGAGCCTGCAGCTGTCCCGGTGGAGGTCTCCGTCAACGGTCCGGTTTGATCCAAAAACAAATATCGTCCAAAAAGAAAAAAAAACAACAAAAAACTAAAACTTGGGCTGCTCCTCGACCTCCAGAATCCATCCTCCACAAAGTTAAACACAAATCATCAAAAAATCACCTCAAATTTCTGCTTAAAAATTCGACAAATCCTCCCCCCCCCACCACCACCACATGGAACCGGGCACTGCCGAAGTCCGTCCCCGGCGTCTCCGAGCGACGGGGGATGCGACTTTTACGCTGAAAAAAAATCACAAAAAATCACAAAATGGCGGACATCTCTTCTCCTTCTCCTGCTTCTTCTCAAACCGGCGAGACAAAACGGAGGACCTCTCTTTTTCCACAGACTTCTTCTTTTTTCTCGAGACGTTGCACATTTTAAAAAACTTTTGGTGCGTTTTTTTCGATGTAGCAAAAACGACGCGACAGAATCCAAGATGGTGGCAACATTTACTATTTTTTTATCGTCCAAGGAAAAAAAATTTAAAAATATGTAATAACAGTTTTACAAATCGATGGAAGAGCACAGGTTAGATTTGAGAAACTTCTTCTGTAGTTAAAATAATGTATGCACTTGTTGAATTTCTAGCACAATTCATATCTGCTGGGCTGTCTACCGTTTTAATACCATTATCCATGTTTTATTTTGGAAAAAAAAAAAGTCCTCATGAATTCATCCATGCTGTTTTATTTTGAAATTTCCGTCAAGTGCTTTCTGGGGAGGAAGATGGGGGCGTTTTTATTTTTATCGTGAGGAAAAAACAAAAATAGTATTAACTGCTCAATGTGCAATAATGACGATCAGCCATTTTATTTAAAAGATTAAATTTAGTTTTTTTTTTTTGTTTTTTTTTTTTCCTCTCTCAAACTAATCAAGGCTGGTTTAAAGACGCGCTGTGGAACTTTTCTAGGAGATGGAGGGTCGTTTCCGTGGATACCGCTCTGCCGGTGCGGCCGCAGACTGTTGATACGGACGGACGCGGCGCCGGACACGGTAAACGTCGAGTTCCGAACGGGAAACGAGCCCGGGCGCGATTCCGGCTCCATCGGCTCTGGCTCCAGTTCACGTTTTATTGAAAAACCGCGGCTCCTCTCGCTGTAGCCGGTCCGTTTTGGGATTAAAATGTTCGTTTTAACCCGCTCTACGTGATCCTGGGTTGTTTTCTTTTCGATATTTTGTCCGTAAATCAAGATCTGAACGTTAATAACAAACCAATCAGGCGACTTCTTTCCGCGAGGTCGAGCAGATTTGATTGACAGCGTTTATAAGTAGAGCTGGTATCATTAAGAAGTTGTCGATACGATACAAACCTCGATACACAGGCTGCGAAACGATTACGATGTTTTTTGTTAGTGAGCTTTCGATTCAATGCGGTTCAGTGAAAAACAAAGACTACATCGTGGCTCTGATGCTAAAAGTCTTTGTTAAACCACTAAGTTTGTACAAAGTTAAGATAAAAACACCAATTTTGCTCAAATCGATGAAAATGTCAACACAACTGTAGCTCTTGCACAAAATAATTTAGTCAAATATACTTAAAAATACTCTTGGCGATATATCGATACTGTATCATCACATTAAACGATACGATATATCAGTATTTTAATATTTTTGCACACCACTATTAATAAGAGGGCGGAAGGAACTAAGGGGCGTTACCTTCAACAGTCTCGCTCCTGATTGGTTCTTCAGTCGCTGTGATACTTGAATTTCAAATCTGTAACTCGGCTCCAAATCGGTTCCTAAATCTGTGTCATTCGTCATTCGTTCATTTGTTTTTCAAAATAAAACCAAAAATAAGAAAAAGCAACAGTTTTCTTCATTATTTGTCTCCAAAACCAAAATAAAAAACAGATAATGATTCATTTTTTTTCAGTTTTTTGATTTTGTGTTTAAATGAAAAATGGAAAAAAAACAGATAAAGGAAGTTTCCCGTTTACGTGACTTAAACTGTGACGCCAGGACTGAACCAGGACTGAACCAGGACTGAACCAGGACTAAATTGTTTTCAGTCCTGGCCTCAGTCCTGGTCTGGTCCTGGTCTCAGTCCTGGCCCTGTTCCTGGCCTCAGTCCTGGTCTGGTCCTGGTTTGGTCCCGGTCTCAGTCCCTGTCTGGACCCGGTCTCAGTTCCGGTCTGAGTCCTGGTTTGATTCCGGTCTGGTCCCGGATCTGGTTCAGTCCTGGTTCAGTCCTGGTTCAGTCCTGGTTCAGTCCTGGTTCAGTCCGGCGTCACAGTTTAAGTCACGTAAACGGGAAACATCCTTTATCCGTGTTTTTTTTTTTCCCATTTTTCATTTAAACACAAAATCAAAAACTGAAAAAAAACGAATAATTATCTGTTTTTTCATTTTCTTATTTTTGCTTTTATTTTGAAAAACGACTGAACAAACGACACACGGATTCTCCTGTAACTTCTGCCCTGGGTGAGCTTCGTTTGACTGTATATCCGGCCACCGCGGTCGCCGTCTCGCTCCGTCCGTCCGCTTCGTTACGCGGTCTGTGAGTTCGCCGTTAAACTCGTTTCTTTTGCCTTTACTCGGTTATTTTGTTATTTTGTAAAATGCCTTAAAAATAAATAAATCACACATTCTCTCTCTCTGTGTGTGTGAGCGGACTCGCCTCTCCGCAGAGCTCGACGAGTAACGAGAGGCGTTCAGTGCCCTCCGACGGAAAAGTTACACGGTGAATCTTTAAATTAGAATTTAAAAAAAAAAAAAAAAGCAAATGACTTTTTAGTTTAGTGCATGTTTAGATGTAGAGATAGTGAGAGCTGAGACCTCCTGATTGTATCTTTTATGGCTATTTCCCAATTTTATTTTTAAATCAAAACCAAACTTATCTACCTATATAACAACATTATTACACAACTTTTAATTTCAGTTTTTATTTTTTATTTTTTGGTCTTCTCTTGTCTCTTCTCTCCACCAAGCACTTAAAACTCAGCGCAGGGCAACAGTGGTTTTCAGTCAGACCTTTTTTTTTTTTTTTTTTGTTTTGTTTTTATTTTCCTCTTTTATTTTAAAAACTCTTATTTTGAACAGGCGCAAAATAAGGCAGGAAGCGGAAGGGTTTTTACAGGAAGCGCGGCGGTTGTTGCCTGGGCGACGGAGTTCTTGTACTTAACGAATCAAAACGGCAGCGATCAGGTTGTGATCATTGTTTCAAAAAAAAAAAATATTGCAAATTAAAAAGTGTCTGGTTGACCACATTAATACCAAATAATGAACGATGGTGTCTCAGTGTCTTTTGTTTGGAAATATTTGGGGGGTAATTTATTTTATTTAAACGTGACATACCTGATTTTTACAGTTTTAAAATGTGTAAAACTGATCTTCTGCTTTCAGAGTGTCCTAAGTCTTCACCACGATGAGTTTCTGAAGGGTCCATCTCTACAAAATCACTCTTTGGGTTTTGGAACATCCATGACACAATAGTTCTGAAATCTTCCTGATTTCTCGGAGTCAGTCACAGACCAGGAACTATGAAAGTCCGACTATCGCTCCTCCCCCCGCTCGTCCTGAGAAAGCACAGGCTCCGCCCTCCAAATGTGATGTAGGCGACGAGTGAGCCGCCCTTCCTCCTCCATCTCAGGGAGGGAGGGGGAGACAGAAGAAATAATTGGGCAAACTTGAATCCTGTAATAATGTTCGATCAAATGAGGTGGTCAGAATCTGTACAGGCGACACTAAACATCAGAGGTCATAATGATTGAGGTGTAATCGACATTTTGTTTTCGTGCAGAAGCTTTGAAGACGACTCACTAGAATAAAATGAAGCCCTAAGTCTGTTGTTAGTATCAGTGTGATATCATAGGACTAATGTTTGTCAAACTAAAACAGGTAGAACAAGGGACATGACATGTATATATGACATGCAAGTGCATATGTGATCTTCAAAAATAAACGCTGCAGTTTGCTTTTACTTCTCTTCAGCGGTTTACTCGCAGTAAACTTACAGATCTAGGATCGTCATCGCTGGACCCTGGTATCGTGGGAACAGCATCCTTTTCCAAAGTGTCGCTTCTGCTTCGTTGTAAATCCAGTTTTAAAATACCTGTAGTTCTGAAAGCGTCTTCGGTGAAGTGTTGCTCGCAAACAAAAATATTCTTGGGGACCTTTTTGTCTGTGTTCCCAGAAATACACTTATCACGCCTTGCTTCTTCTGTCGGCCTGACAAATAATTTGGACTTGCCATTGCAGCCAAATACGCACTTTCTCCATGAGGACATGGTTACAAAAAGTGTGTCTGAAGCGAAAAATAAAGATAAATAACGCAGAACAGGAGACCTGGACGGTGTGTGAGTGGGTGGAGGGGGGCGGGTGCGTCATAGATGAATCTGCCGCGTCATTGTCATAGCAGCTTTAGTTCATAAATACACAGCAATTTGTTAAAAAAATGACAAATCAATCTAAAAACCACTTGGGTGACAAATACAAGACCCACACATCACTGAGAGGGTAGAAAGATCTGAAAAGTGGATTTTGCATGATCATTGTTAGAGATGGGCCCTTTAAGCACGTTTCACAACTTTCACAGACCAGAGCAGAGTTTTGACGTCACCGTAAACAACACACTTCCTGATCATCAAGAATAAAACAATAAAACACTTCATACACGGTACACAGAAGACTTATTTTGAACTGAAGAGCTGCTTAGACAACATGTTTGTAACAGATTTTCATTTGAGTTTTTGGGTTTGAAAATGATAATAATCAATAATAGTCTTTTTTGATTTTATAAATTGTTCAAAACTAAAATATAGAAATGATCTGAGCACTCGAGCCTCAAATTACAGCTCGGGGTCAGAAAATGAGGGAACATTGGGTAAAAACGGATAAAAACTTTGTTCAGATTAAATTTAAAAACGATCTTGGCACTTCATGGATTTCAGAGAGATGGACCGTGACCAAAGCAAATAAATGTGTGTCATTCCTTCATTCGTTTTTCAAAATAAAACCAAGATGAAAACAAAAAAATTTAAAAATTAGACAACTATACAACTATTTTCTTCATTATTTGTCTCCAAAACCAAAATGATAAAACATAATTTGTTTTTTCAGTTTTCAATTTTGTGTTTAAATGGAAAAAAACAGATAACGTTAACATGACTTAAACTGCGATGCAGGACTGAACCAGGACTGAATCAGGATTGAGACCAGGATTGAGATTGGGACTGGGACCAGACCAGGACCTGATTGGGACTGTGACCGGGATCTGGTTCAGTCCTGTTTTAGTCCTCGGATCAGTTCTGGGATCAGTTCTGGTCCTGGTCTCAGTCGTAATCAGTCTACGTGGGCGCACCTCCTCGCCCTAAAGTCCGGCATCGCAGTTTAAGTCCGTAAACGTCTGTTATCTGTTTTTTTCCCTTTTTCATTTAAACTCTAAATCAAAAACTGAAAAAATTAATTGTCATCCGTTTTTTATTTTGGTTTTGGAGACAAATAATGAAGAAAATTGTTTTTTCATTTTATAATTTTTTAATTATAATTTAAAAAATGTCTAAAGTTCTCTAAAACTCTTGAATCTTATAATTTTATGCAACAATCTCCACATTGGAAACAGATTCTCTTCAACAATTAAATAAAGCCTAAAAAAAATAAACAAAACTTTTTTTTTAAGAAGTTTTAGTTAAAAAAAAAAAAAAGAGCCAAACTCAAAATATGTTTTAACCCTTTTTTTTTATTGGAGGCTAAAAACTATCTGAACATGACTGACAGAAACCGGCTCAGAAAAAGTCATTTCTAAAAAAACAAAACAATAAATAAACTGACGGTGACGTGGTTAATGTAACTGAGACGAGAAACAGAAATGACCAAAAACATGAAACTGGTTCAACTGCAGCCGAAGAGCGAGAGGCGGCGGGAGGGCGGCTACGACTCCAGGGGCGACAATTTAAGACTTTAGAAGGTTTTGGTTTAAATTTGAAGAAAATATTTTAGCAGTTGTTGAAATTTTGAAAGTAGTTTAAGAAAGAAGTTTAAAATTTCACCCAGTGGGAAAAAAATCCAATATAAGTTTCTATTTCTTAAAAAAAAAAAAAAAAATTAAAGTACTTTTTTTTTTAGCAAATGATTATGAATTTGGTTTAAAATTCTTAAAACTCTTAGTAATTTTTAATGTCTGATAAGTTGTAGTTAAAATTCTCAAGTTTTCTGAACCCATCATATTTTTCATGTAAATGAAAAATGTTGCAATATGATTTTTATATATTTTTTTCAATAAAACAGTTAAAAGCTTCCAAGATTGACAAAGAATTAAAATTGTATGAATGTAATTTATTTGAAAAATTGTTAAAATTTTCTAAAAGTTCCAACAATTAACCCATAACAATTTTCTCTTTTTTCCCCCCCACAAAATTAGGTAAGATTTAAAATTTTCACCTAAATGGAAAAAAAACTAAATAAATAAAATTTTATTAAGCACTTTTTAATATTTTCTAATAAAAAATAGGGTAATTAGTTTGGAAATTTTAAAATAAATTTTCAAAGTCTTCCAAAATTGTACTCACAACCATTAAAATATGCAAGATTTTTATTTATTTTTTATTGTTTAAAATCAAATTCTGAAGTGTTGAATTTCTACAGCATTTGGGGAATTTTACCAATTTATTAAAATGTTCCAGAATTTAAATTTTTAATAATTATTCATATTTTTATATATACATTTAAAAATCTATTGTTGCATTTTCTTGAATCACTAAATAAAATAATACCAAAACTTTCTCAAATCTTTAAAAATATCACCACTACAGCCACACTTTGAAAAATTGTAAACAAAAATTTGAATTGTGAATGAAAATTTGGGGACTGCAGCGAACAAAAGAGGAAAAAAAAAAAAAAAAAAAATCAAAACTAATTCAAAACCGACCCACTTTTCAGAAATGTTTGCTACAATAAGTAAGGACCAGCGCTTTTACAAAAAATTTACAGGTTTTAAAAAATTATTAGTCACATTAATACAGAAAATAAAACAGAAAATGGCACATCGAATGACTACGTTTTCAAAAAATAAAAGTGGTGCTTAAGGGAAACTTTTTTGAGACAGTTAAATAAATTACTACTACAATACAAATCTGTGGGGTATGTACAATAAAGGTTAATAACAAAACTAAATTACAAAAATTGAAAAACCGTAAAACTATTTTACAACTGTCGCAGGAGCAGTGAAAGCGAGTGGTTTGGGTCGGAGATGAAACGTGTCGGAGCTGGAGTTTAGACGTTTGGGGGCGAGATCCGTTTGTTTAAAGGTTCGATATGACGCAGAACTGACTCGTGAGAGGTTTAAGTCGGGTTTTGACGCCGTTTCCTCGTCAAAAAACAGACCTGGAGTTGAGTTTTGTTTCATTCACACGTTTGAGTAACTCTTTATTCTTCATCTGTTTACATCCCCAAAGCTCTAAATGATCTGGTCCAACTTGTGATGTCATGAAGTGGTAGTTTTAAAGTGAACAGACGTTTGGAAACTTGCGATGACGACTTCCGGTGTAGTTCCCGACTCTGGAACTCCGATCGAACCCGACGAAGTAAATGAAGACTTCAGACGTTTGTGCTTTTCGGAATCATCTGGAATTCGTGGTCCTCGTCTTTTCTAATCGCGTCGGAGTCGTGCGTCAGTGTGGAAATGAAGAAAACTGAGGTACGGTTGGAATTGTCGATGAGCCGAACATAACGGAAAGCTACGACAGCATGGAGATGAAGAAAACTGCGACGTTTTCTCATTTTTCCTACATTTTGTCAAGACTTACTACCGCGAACCTACAATGATTCATGAGCCGGTTTCACTTCGTAGAAACCGTCTGACCTCGCAGCACAAGGGTTTGTTCACTTGACGGTAGGCAGGGAATTTTATTATTTAACCAGTCACTGTTGTTTGGTCGTGATGTATGTAATGCTCCAAATCCCGTAGGAAGAAGGACAATAACGTCTTTCCCCTTGATAAAATTCACCAAACATTCTCTTTGTTCTGGTTTTAAATCCTCGATCTCAGGAATTGTTGTCAACACAGAATGTTTGTCTCTTCACTGATTGGCTGGTGCCTGAACTCGAACTTCTGGGGTTCTTGCAAACCGTCTAGTGTTTTCTGATTCCTGATCTAGTCGCTGGAGAAAAATGAATTGAGCGGAGGCACTAGGTGGCGCCAGCCTGACTACCTCGAACCATGGATCTATTAAAATAACTGGAGATGTTGCTGCTTGTAGATGTCTCCAGTTGACACAGTGACACTCAGACTAGTCTGAGTGGCGCCACCTAGTGCCTCTGCTTAATTTCATTTCTCTCCAGCGACTAGATCAGGAATCAGAAAACACTAGACGGTTTGCAAGAACCCCAGAAGTTCGAGTTCAGGCACCAGCCAATCAGTGAAGAGACAGACATTCTGTGTTGACAACGATTCACGAGATCGAGGATTTAAAACCAAAACAAAGAGAATGTTTGGTGAATTTTATCAAGGGGAAAGACGTTATTGTCCTTCTTCCTACAGGATTTGAGAAAAGCTTAATATACCAGTTAATCCCGTTAGCGACACATTACATACGTCACGACCAAACAGCAGCGATTAGTTAAATAAAAAAAGTACCCGCCTACTGTCGAGTGAACGAATCCTAATGCTGTGAGGTCAAATGTCTGATGAATCAGGCTAATCTTACAGTACTTCAGTGGAAAAAGAGTGGAAAAGTAATCACAAACTGCTCGTGTTTGCCTGATAGGGACCTACAACTTTCAAAAATGTCGGATTTTGTTGCGATTTTTACCTATTTTTACATCATAAACTTTTCCTCAACTCAAAATCCCTCAGTTGTCTTAAAAAAAAAAAAACTCTTTATAATCGCTCTGGCTCCTCTCGCTCTGATTGGTCACAGAGATCACATGCTCCGTCATCCCAGAGCCACTGGAAGAACCTCGCCGGGCTGAAGGCGAATCCAGAATCACGCGCCATTAAGCCCGAGCGACAGTTTTTAAAACCTTGTCTTGAACAGAACCCGCCCGAAGTCGCCATCTCGTGTTTCCGAACGTTTTCCTGGAGTCTATCGCCGATTCCAGCTCTGAAATTCTCCAGATGATTCTAGTGAAGGTGTGTGGAGCTTAAAAACGCAGTGGAGCACTTCCTGTATCACCACATGACGTCACAAAGTGGAGCGTTTAGAGCTTCGGAGACGTAGACGACGAAAAATAAAGACTTACTCAAACGTGTGAATGAAACAAAACACAACTCCAGATTTGTTTGTGACGAGTAAACAACATTAGAACACGACTTTTCCGTTTTGCGTCGTATAAAACTTTTAAAAATGATAAAAACCCGACTGCAAACGTGAATATTCCGGCTCCGGACAGATTCAAACGGTTCGGTTGAATAAAAAAACGAAGAGATTTTGAAGTTTTAGAGAAGGCGTGGCTTGGGTCACATTCAAAAACCTCTGGAGTGAGTCAAACGTTTCTGTTGTAAATCTCTGTAACACATTTTTCCCCTGCTTTAAAAAACAAAAACAAAAAAATAAATCAGCTCAAGTCCAGTTTTTAGTCGCAAAAAATACATTAAACACTGAAAACTCTCCCACAATGCACCTGTCCACGTTCCTCTTCTCTCAAAGTGACAGCTCAGGTTCAAGAAGGACTTTTGTATGTGGTGGGAGCAGAAGTTTAGACCTGGTTTAGACCTGGTTTAGACCTGGTTTAGACCTGGTTTAGGTCTTGGGTGAGTCCTGGTTCAGTCCCAGTCAGGTCAGTATTAAGGGGTGTTTATAGACTTGGTTTAAAACTTCCTTGAGCCAAGTTTAGTCCTGGTTTAGTTCCTGCTGTTGTTGATGAACACATACTTGGACTAAAAAAAAACTGGACCTGGTTTAGCCCTGGTTAAGACCTGGATCAGACCTGGTTTAGACCTGGTTCAGTCAGTTTTGTCAGAATTAATGGCTTTGCTTCTTCAGAACATGCACAGTAAATAAAAGCATTAGACTTAAATGGACTTAGACCTCTTTTAGTCCTGGTTCAGAACTGGTTTAGTCTCTACGGTCTTCTACGAAACTTACAACTGCACCGACAGGACACTAGACCTGGTTTAGTCCTGGTTTAGACCTGGTTTAGACCTGGTTTAGTCCTGGTTTAGACCTGGTTTAGTCCTGGTTTAGACCTGGTTTAGTCCTGGTTTAGTCCTGGTTTAGTCCTGGTTTAGTCCTGGTTTAGTCCTGGTTAGGTCTATTGGATCAAGATGGTAAATCAGAGGAGGTTAGAGACTTGGTTTAAAACTAACTTGGGTTTAGTACCTGGTGCCGTCTATGAACACATACTTGGACTGAAAGAAAATAGACCTGGTTTACCTGGTTTAGACCTGGTTTAGACCTGGTTTAGACCTGGTTTAGACCTGGTTTAGATCTGGTTTAGGCTGAAGGGCTAGTGACTTAATAAAATGAATTTGAAATTGGCTTAGGCTTTAAGTCCTGGTTCAGAACAGGTGACACTGAAAGGAAATCTAGTCCTGGTTTAGTCCTGTTTGTTTTATTTTACTCCCAAATCTTGACAAATCTTGGTTCCAGAAAATCCCCTCAACATTCCAGATTTAAAATTCTGAATTGTGAATCTGCACAGTAAACCCTGTGTACTTCTGGAGCTCTTCCACATACAAATGTCCTTCTAAAAAACCTCTAAAAGTAAAAGTCTGGCTGGGGCCCTTTGCGTTTCCCTTCAGTTCTTTAGTGGTGAATGTTCCTCTGTGTAAACTCCCGTTTGTTCAGTTCACAGTGTAGATCCTTCATACAGGACGCCTCCCTCTCCCACCGCACGATTCAACAAACGCTCGCGCTGGTTCAGAACGACGACGGCGACGTGTGAACGACGTGAGGCTCAACAGCACAACAAAAAACGTTCACTTTCCCCACAGACTTTTCAGTAAACGTCCAACCTTACGCAGAATGAACTTTATAATGTTGTTTCCTCGTCACAAACAGACCTGGACTTGTGTTTTGTTTCATTCATGTTTGAGTTAATTCCTGCTTTATTTTTAGTCTGTCTACATCTCCAAAGCTCAAAACGCTCTGTTCCACTCTGTGATGTCATGAAGTGCTCCTTTTACCTTAATTTAGTTCAGTCGAGATCGTCAATTCCAGCTCTAAAATGATCCAAATGATTCTAGTTGAAGGTGTGTGGAGTTTAAAAACACAGTGGAGCACTTCCTGTTAGGGCTGTGCAAAAATATTGAAATATCGAAATATCAGATCGTTTAATTTAATGATACAGTATCGATATCGTGGGCTGCTCTATCGATATCGCATATATTTGACTAAATTAATTTGTGTAAAAGCTACAAATGTGTCGACATTTTCACAGTTTTGAGTAAAATTGGTGTTTTTCATCTTAAATTTGCACAAACTTTAATATTTTAAATCAGACGTGTCAAACTCAGGCCCAAGGGCAAAATTTGGCCTGTGATATAATTATATTTGGCCGTGAAATCATATAGAACAAATAAATGTATTAGAGCTGCCAACTACAGATCGACTATAGAAACATTATTTATTTAAAATTTTGTTATTTTGTATTTTGTTTGTTCTGGATTCAATGTTTAAGCAAAACTATTATTAAACATTTATTTTAGTAAGAAAAGGTTTAACATTACAGATCTCGAAAGAAGAGAAAACATGCAGATGATGTTGAAACTTTTTAATAAATATTTAGTTTGACCCACGACTTTGACCCAGTTTTAAATTTTGGCCTCTGAGTTTGACTCTCCTGGTTTAAAAGTTTAACAAAGACTTTTAGTAATCAGAGCCACGATTTAGTCTTTGTTTTTTACTGAACAGTATCGAATCATATTGAATCGAAAGCTCAGTGTATTGAAAGGTATCGTATCGTGGCCTGTGTATCGACGTCTGTATCGGATCATGGGAAAGGGAATATTCAATTTCTCGACTGGACAAAAATTTATTTGGTTGGAAACGTTTCTCAGGTCGTCCAAGCTGCTTCTTCAGTTCTGGTCAGACGCTGGTGGAAACTTCTCTGACCACGATACGATACGATACTTTTCAATACACTGAGCTTTCCATTCAATACGATTCGATACGGTTCAGTAAAAAACAAAGACTAAATCATGGCTCTGATACTAAAAGTCTTATTAAACTTTTAAAATATTAAAGTTTGTGCAAAGTTAAGATGAAAAACTCAAAACGGTGAAGGTGTCAACACATTTGTAGCTCTTACACAAAATAATTTCGTAAAATAAACCTACAAATCCTCTTGGCGATATATCGATACAGCAGCCCACGATATCGATACTGTATCATTTCCCTTTTTGCCGTGGATTCTTCCTGGGGATTTTTCACTCATGTATCGTATCGACAACTTCTTAATACCCGACCCTACTCCCTGTATCACCAGATGACATCACGAGGTGGAACAGAGTGTTTTCTCGGTCTGAATCTGCAGGTTTGTGAGTTAAACGTGTGAGAACGAAACAAAAAAAACACAACTCCGGTTCTGTTTGTGACGAGGAAACCACATTAGAACAGAGACCAGATTCATATTAAAGCTGCACTGTGGAACTTTTCTGACGGAGGACTGTTGCTATGACGAGCAGGCGAGCAGGTTACGGTTCAGATCTGCGGAGAGGCGACCCCCGTGTGCGTGTTCGTGATCATAAACACATGCGGGACACGCGGGTTCGGGGGTCACACTGTGGAACATTTCAGGCAAAGCTGGATGAGTCATCTCCATGGAGACGAGCGGCCGGCAGACCCTCCACCAGAAAAGTTACGCAGTGAAGCTTTAAGATGTAATAAACGTCTTGATAATATATAATACTGCAATTTTTATTAAATTAAAAATGGCAAAAAAATACAAAATTTCTGTGAATTTTAATTTCAAAATCAGGTTTAAAAGTGAAAAACTTCTGCATTTTTGTGGTAAATTTTGTTGTGAAAACTTGCCTGTAAAAAGGTTTAAGTAATTTTTAAATTAATTGCGATTAAAAATTATGTCTGAATGTCATTATTTGTAATCGAAAAAAATATTTCAGCTTTGAGGTAATTTGAGCAGAATAAAAGTGATGACTTTTAAAAAATCTACAATGTAAACGTTATAAATTGTCAGTATTTGAGAAACTGTCAGTGTTTTAAACTTTAGAAATGTGAATCTTTGTAAAAGTCTGTGGGGAAAGTGAGCGAGGGGGTGTTAGGTTTGGGCACAGGGGGCGCTGTTGAGCTCCACGTGAAACAGGTTTGGAGGAGCAGACGGGAGCCTCACGTCAAACATGAAAATACACAGAAAATTTAAACTGTTCAAAGTTATTTTTGGTCCATGAAAAGGCTCAAGATCTGCAGGAGTCCGAGTCCTGATGGAGTCCGGGTTTATTCAAGAGTCTTGCAGTGAGAAGATCCTGGTTTAGTCCAGGTTTAGTCCTGGTTTAGTTTGAGGTTTAGGTCTGGTATCTTATTTCAGATTCACTTGCACTGATTTAGTCCAGTTTTGGACCGAGTTTAGACCTGGTTTGGACCTAGTTTGGACCTACTTTAGACCTGGTTTAGGCCAAGGTCCAGTATCTTCTTTGAGATAAACTTGGACTGAAAGAAATCTACACCTGGTTTAGACCTGGTTTAGACCTGGTTTGGACCTAGTTTGGACCTGGTTAAGTCTGAGGTTTTCTTTGAGACACACTTCTGGTTTAGTCCAGGTTTAGTCCTGGTTTAGTTTGAGGTTAGGTCTGTTAACTTCTTTCAGACTCACTTCCACTGCTTTAGTCCAGGTTTAGTCCTCGGTTTAGACCTGGTTTAGTCCAAGGTAAAGTCTGACATCATCTTTGAGATACACTTGCACTGTAAAGAAATCTAGACCTGGTTTAGACCTGGTTTAGACCTGGTTTGGACCCAATTTAATCCGAAATTAAGCCTGATATTTTCTTTGAGACACACTTCTGGTTTACTCCTGCTTTAGTCCTGGTTTAGTCCAAGAATAGGTCTTCTTTACAACAAACTGAACGTAATCTAGTCCTGGTTTAGTCCCGGTTTAGTCCTGGTTTTGATTCACATTTGACCTTTGCTCCCGTCTCCTCCAAACCAAACACTTTCACCTTTTCTAAACCAATCGCAGCGCTCGATCTTGGTCCTGGTTTCGCACCTCCTCATTTCAAAAACGCACACAGGCAGTTCAGAGGCATCGTGTTTGGTCCATCAACATCTCTCCTCCTCCTCCTCGTCCTCGTCCTCCTCCTCGTCCTCCTCCGTTTCGGCGTCTATCCGTCATTCCTCCCTCGTTTTCTCGGTGTCAGCTGGAGGATCTGGACAAACCCTGCGTGGTCCATATTAAACGTTTCTTTTTGTCGACTTTCCCTCGTCTTTTGTCTGAAACACTGAAGAGTCGCGGCGTCGCTCGTGGCTCGAAGCTTCTCAGAGTCTGTCGGTCTCGTATTTCGGCTTCGTGGGTGAAGTCCTTTTGTTTTTCACGCGTCAGAGAGACAGTTCTGAATGGCCTCGATCCACTGAGACGCCAGGAAAGAGTCCTGTGCACAGAAGTTATACACGCGCCGCGTCGTCTTCAACTGGAAAACACAACATCAGAAACACATTAGATCAACTGTACGGATTATTTTAAAACATGATGAAGACGAGAGAGACACGGGCTCTTTAAAATGTGTCCTAGATTGTGGAATTAGGGTAACTGGAGCCAAAGATTGAAGAAAATAAAGGGATTTCAATGGAGAAAAAACAAGTACAAAGGTCAAATCCTCCATCTCCAGATCTTGGTTCTGGTCTTGGTCTGGACACCAAACTAGACCAAGATCTGGAGATGGTCCCACTGCTCCTGACAGGTTTAACCCAGAGACACTGAAGGACGGGTCAAATGCAGAGAGGCCCGGTCCAGCAGAAGTAAACAACAAGGCCAAAAACTCAAGTTCATGCATCTGATATAAAAATGTATTGAACAGATACATATGTACTCTAGTTTATCAAACTGTTGACCTTTTTTCTGTACCATTTTTGGTTCTAAAGTTCCATATGTTTTAAACAGACCATGTATGAAACATGGAACAAAAATTATTTCCCAAATTTCAAAGACCTGAAAATCATGTAAATAAATGGATGTATTTCATCATATCTTGTGTTATTCCATCTTTGAACTGTTGATGAAGGGACAGGATTTAAAAAAAAAAAAAAGTATTTAAAATGATAAAAATTTGCTTGGAAAGACTGACATATTTTAAAGAAATAGTTTCCTTTCATTTTGAAGTAATATTAAAGTTTTCAGAAGAAAAAAGTGACAAATGATGTAAAATCCTGCACCTTCTACTTGTTTGTACAATTTTCCCTCCGTTACTTTTCCCTCCGTTACCATGACCTTTCTTAATAAAAAAATCTCATGAGTCAAAAAGTAAGAGGTTTTTCAACCTAATCTTGTACCATATGGTAGAAAACTATATGAAGCAAATATTCAAACCAGTTTGTTAAGGATATGTAAGTGAGAACCAAGAGTTATCACTGTTTGGATTTATTGCCAAAAAAGTGCTGCATATTTCATTCCCTCCGTTACCGACATGAGTTTTTAAATTTTTTGTCAACAACTTGAAAGAATATCACAGGTTTAACTTGACCCTGTTGGAGTGTAACTCTTTCCTACATTCTGATACTTTACTTATTTCAATAGTTCCTCTAGTTTCTGAATAAGAGACATTTGAATGTCAAAAATCTGCCCCTGTTTCCCTCCGTTAACCACTTGACTGAACCAAGAGGACAAATTTACCTACAGAGACAAAGTGGACCTTACCTGCCTGTTGTTATAGACACTCACCATTTCTGCAGAATTTAGATTTTGAGGTTTTACTTTAAATCAGACATGTCAAATTTGGCCCACGATATAATTATATTTGGCTGTGAGATCATATAAATCAGTATTAGAGCTGTTCGCCGCACACAGATCGACTATAGAGACATTATTTATGTAAAATGTTATTATAATTTTTTATTAATTTATAATTATAATAATAATTTTTATAAGTAATAAATATGTAATTTAACATTACAAATCTCAAAAGAAGAGAAAACATGCAGATCTTGTTGAAATTTATCGATAAATATTTGGCTCATGACTTAGTCCCAGTTTTTAATTTTGGCCTCTGTCAGTTTGAGTTTGACTCCTGATCTACACACACAGTTTTGTGTAAAGCTCAAATTCAGTTCTGAAACTTCTGTAAGAGAAAAGCAAACTAAAAGAAATTCCAGCCCTGGAAATTTAAAAGTCTTGCTTAATTTTTACTAAAAAGTTTAAAAACCTGTAGAATTTAGATCTGAGGAGAGTTAAACATTAAAATGTATTACTGTATTTTTCAGATAATAAGTCGCACTTTTTTTCATGGTTTGGTGTTTCCTGAAACACTGACAGCCACAAGAGGGCGCTCTAGTCCTGTGAGTCAGTGTCTTGGAGGATTTCAGCAGATTTCAGAGTCTCAGGGGGCGGGGACAGGTGTGTGGATCAGGTCTGAGCGGATGTGCGGCTACTGAAGTTTGAGACGTTTGTTCTCGTCATTTACACACACGGGTCATTAAGACGAATCAAACTCACTAATGTTCATTTAACATCAGAACTTATTTAATCACACTGAGATAAACGTCTGTTGTTCTCTGACTTATATTCAGGTGCCACTTATATATGAGTTTTTCTTCTTCATTTCACATTTTTGGCTGGTGTGACTTATATTTCTATTTCAGCCTCACTCCATCAGTCTGTCCCGGGGCAGCTGTGGCTTCAGTCGTACTTTACCACCACAGAGTTTGAAGTGAATGAATAAAGACACAGTGAGACACTTTCCACGACCCCCTCAGACACTCACGTCGAAAAAGGCTTTCTCCTCCACGTTTTTGGGCGCTCCCATCGTCGGCGTCGCCACGACAACCGTCTCCACCTCGGCGAGATCGATCACGCCTTTACACTCCTTATCCTGACGCGCCTCGTAGTAACGCAGCTGAAACACACACAGTATAAGTACTACAGTAAACACGTACACTGTCCCATCACTCTTATATGACTTTATATGACATCACTCGTTTAAATGACGTGATTCTGAAGTCGTTTTAGAGTCTGACCTGGTGTTTTGTTTTGTCCAGGACGAACCATCGCGGTCTCCACGGCTTCAGCAGAGCTCCTTTCTTAAACAGGATTCCTTCAAAACTCCTGAGAAGAAAAATATTGTAGTAAAATTAAAAGTCGTAGCGCTGGGCGGAGAGAGGCTTGATCACAGTCAGTCAGTTATTTGAAGTACCGTGTTTTCCGTCTGGTAACACAAATCATATAAAACAACAGTGGGAAATGGAAATGAATGTGACTCTGGATGATGATACCTGGAGGAGTGTTTGTTCTGGTTGTCACAGAGGAGGGAAAGTCAAATTTGGAAGGAGTTTGAAGGTCAAAATAAAATTCTTTAGAACCCCGCTGAAAACTTTTATTACGAAATGTAGTCTTAGGCTACGTTCAGACTGCAGGGCTTAACGCTCAATTCCAATTTTGTTTGTGAAATCCGATGTTTTTATGAGGTAATTTACATTTCCAGTTAAATGTGACTTGTATGTGACTCCAGTGTGAACATTAAACGGTCCAAAAGTGTCCCACATGTGACACTGGAGACACGACGACGTCAACCGCAGCGAGCGTCTCTGTGTTTACAGAAGTTGTCCAAACATGGACGCAGCATCGAGCACCTGGAGATTTTAAAGTTCCTCTCGTACCGGAGCCAGAACATGAACAACTTACTTGTTTTAAGGAGGAGATTGAGAAGGAGAAGGACGAGGTTTTTGGTCGTGGTGTTTTGTGGTTCAGTCCGTTGAAAGGAACGTGTGGATGTGGAGACGGAGCCAAGAGTGGTGAGTGGAGATGTGCTTCACTTCAGTGACACGGCCGTTATCCGTTTTTTCCATTTTTCATTTAAACACAAAATCGAAAACTGAAACTGAAACAGTTTTTTTCCTTTTTGGTTTTGGAGCCAAATAATGAAGAAACTAGTTGTTTTTTCATTTTCTTATTTTTGTTTTTATATTGAAAAACAAATGAGCGAATGACACACAGATTTTAACGGCTCGACTACAGCTCGAGGTGCCGACTTTTGAAAAGAGGTGGGGCCTAATATTCACTTTTTAAAATAAGACACTTATGCCCTAACATCCCTTTTTTTTATATATATACATTTTTACTATTTTTTTTTCTTTTCTTCTTCTTGAAAGGGGGAAGAGGGAAAAAAGTGTGAAGTGTAAATTGTGTGAAGGCCGGTCTCAGGACACTGCTGATGTGAACTGATTTGTGGTAATAAAAGTTCAAAAAATAAGTAAATAATTAAAACTCCTTTGTAGTTTTGATGTGAGCAAACAGGACAGAGCAGACGCCTCATCAGAGCAGCTCGTCTTTATTCTCCACAGATTTTGAGTTTGTTTGTTTGTTTTCTGGTCACCTGTTCTCGCTCTCGCTGCTCTGGAACTGGCTGTAGAGGGCGCTGGTGCTCTGTCGCCCTTGGGTGGGGGTGGAGGTGGCGGAGGCTTCGCAGTCTAAGCCCAGCGTGAGGGAGGAGGGGCTGTCCTGCAGGTAAACCGTCTGACAGCGCCTCTGGTGGCCCAGGTTGGACGACATGAGCAGAGAGCTGGAGAAGGACGGCTGAGGACAGAGACACAACAGACACGTGACACACAAATATCAGGGGAAATATCTGCGCTTCTGTGGTCGTAGCTGCCCTGGGGCAAGTTAAATGTCCACTCATTCTATCCTTGGACACTTTACATTCAAAAGTATTGTATGTACTTTTTATTTTCTTATACTGCTTTTAATAAACACATGAAAACGATTTATAATTATCTCTCAGTTTTAGCCTCTTGTATCTAGATCAGGCATGTCCAAACTATGGTCCGTGGGCCAAATGCGGCCCTCAGACAAATTTTTCTTGGCCCTCAGGCTTCCAGGTGAACTGGCCTAAAATGACCTTGCATCAATTAAAAATGAACTTTTTACTTCAAGTTTTTTGAAAATCTACCTTGATAAAGCCGATATTTAATATTTAGTGTTTGGTTTTAATGATCTTAGCCTGAATAAAGATGATGGTTCATTCTAACGTGTTAAACCTGCACATATTTCAGTTATTCACTGCACTGAGCACCAGTCTACGGCCCTCGATCGTCCCTCTGCTTCATTTGTGTTTAGAAATGTGGCCCTTGATGAAAAAAGTTTACTAGATTTTTTTTTACATTATTCATTCACTCTACTTGGTAAAATACAACTGTAGCCACAGCCGCCCCGGGGCAGACTGGCACAAGTGAGGTTGCCAATCATTCCATCTCTCACAACGATGTTTATACAAAGTCAAAGTGGGTGAAGTGTCAAAAGACACAACGAGGGTCAAATACAGTGTACAGATCCATTATATTATCCTGCCTCTTGCTCCTGTTTTCTCTTTCTTTCCTCCTCTCTCTCTCCTCACCTTGCTCTCCAGTTTTCCCTCCTCTTTTTCCTTTCTCCCTCTTCAACTTTCTCTCCAGTCTTCCCTCTACTCTCCTCCCCCTCTCTCCTTGCTCTCCATTCTTCCCTCCTCTCTCCTCACCTTGCTCTAAGGTCTTCCTCTTCCCTCCTCTCTTTCCTCCTCCCTCTCTCCTCACCTTGCCCTCCAGTCTTCCCTCCTCTCTTCCCTCTCTCTCTCCTCACCTTGCTCTCCAGTTGTCCCTCCTTTCTTCTCTTTTCTTTCCTCAGTCTCTTCTCTCTCTCTTCTCTCTCTCCTTCCTTCCTCACTTTCCTCTCCAGTCTTCCCTCCTCTCTTCCCCCTCTCCGTCCTTCCTCACCTTGCTCTCCAGTCTTTTCTCCTCCCTCTTTCCTCACCTTGCTCTCCAGTTTTCCCTCTTCTCTTTCTTCTCTTTTCTCCTCCGTCCTTCCTCACTTTCCTCTCCAGTCTTCCCTCTTCCCTCTCTCCTCCTCTCCTTCCTCACCTTGCTCTCCAGTTTTCCGTCTTGTCTCTGCGCCGCCTTCAGTTTGTCCCACGTGTCCTTCCACTTCTCGGGGTTCACTCCGAGCTCCGTCTCCAGACTCTGCAGGTCCTGGAGCAGTTTGCTGATGGAGTCTGGCAGGACTTTGCTCAGACTGTCGTAGCAGGGCCAGACCACGCGCCGCAGGGACTTGGGTCCGGACTCGGTCTTGTCCGGGTTCTCGTCCTGGACTTTGTCTGGTCTCTGCGGGCGGAGCTCCCAGTCGTACGGCGGCCCCTCGGACAGAGTCTCCTCCGTGTAGAAGTCCCACACCTTCAGGTTAGAGATGAACGTGTACGGACGCAGAACCTGACCGAGGAACAGATACAAGAGCAACAGTTAAAGGCGCACTACGGAACCTTTCTCACACCTTTTGGTCTCCGTGGAGATGAAGCTGTGCTTGGTCTTTCCACACCATAAAAATAAATCAGAACTGGTTTTATTGTCCATTGTGAACAAAAAGCTTCAGTGAGAAATAACATCTCCTCTTCTCCTCTGACCCTCTGCTCTTCTAACCTCTCCTCTGTTCCTCTGACAATCTCCTCTCCTCCTGTGACCCTCTGCTCCTCTCCTCTGACCTTCTCCTTTGATCTTCTGACCCTCTCCTCTCCTCCTCTCCTCTCCTCTTACCTTCCTCTCCTGATCTTTGACCTTCTCCTCTGCTCCTCTGACCTTCTCCTCTGCTCTTCTCACCTTCTCCTCTGCTTTTCTGACCCTCTCCTCTGACCCTCTGCTCCTCTGCCCCTCTACTCTGTTCTTCTGACCTTCTCCTCTGTTCTTCTGACCTTCTCCTCTGTTCTTCTGATCTTCTCCTCTCCTCTGTTCCTCTAACCCTGTCTTCTGTTCCTATGATCTTCTGACCATCTCCTCTGTTCCCCCACCCCCTCCTCTGACCCTCTGATCTCCTCTGTTCCTCTTCTCCTCTGTTCCTCTGACCTTCCCCTCTGATATTCTGTTCCTCTCCTCTGCTCTTCTGACGCTCTGACCTTCTCCTCTGCTCCTTTCCTCCTCTGAACTTCTCCTCTGCTCTTCTAACTTCTCCTCTGCTCTTCTAACTTCTCCTCTGATCTTCTAACCTCTCCTCTGATCTTCTGATCTTCTCCTCCTCTCCTCTGCTTCTGCTCACCTGACCCTCTCCTCTCCTCTGACCTTCTCCTCTGCTCCTGTTTTTCTGGCCTCTCCTCCTCTGACCTTCTCCTCTGCTCTTCAAACCTCTCCTATGTGCTTCTAAACTTCTCCTCTCCTCTGCTCCTCTGACCCTCTCCTCTGTTCCTGTTTCTCTGACTGTCTCCTCTGATCTTCTGACCTTCTCCTCTGCTTCTCTCCTCTCCTCCTCCGCTCTATCGACACTTGCAGCAGCAGTATGTTTCAGTATATTTCAGTATATTTCAGTATATTTCAGTTTTCACCTCGTCGTCCTCTGGTGCGAACATGTAGTTGTAGAAGACTGGAGTTTTCTTGTTGAGTCGGTCGATGTAATCCCACACCGACTTACAGACCTGAGGAGGCCGCCGGTCTCCCTTCTCCTCGTACAACACTCCTGCGAAAAACACAGCACAAAACACAAACATCTGACTTGACCGTTCACCAGGACAGACTTTTATTTGCTGGGATAAGACTTGATGTAAAATAAATTATAGTTTTACACCAATAGTAGAAAAATAGATTGAAAAGGTACAGAAAGCAGAGTGTTCTAAAACTAATACTAATGACATTTTCTGACACTTTAAACATTATTTAAACAAAATAAAGGCGTTTTCTTAAATTTGCCTTTGTCAAATAATCATTTCTTGACCAAAAATGGGAAAAAAGTGGAATTTGTTTATTAAATCTTACAATAAAACAAACTTTAAGACCAAAATTCCAGCTTAATCCTTTGTTTTGACTGTGACAGGTGTGTGATGACAGGTGTGGTTTGACAGTGTGCATGTAACAGGTGCGTACAGACAGTGTTTTGACAGACAGTGTGTTTGACAGGTGAGTTGACAGTGTTTTGACAGGTGTTGACAGGTGTGTTGACAGGTGCGTTTGACAGGTGTGACAGGTGTATGACAGGTGCGTGGACAGGTGTTTTGACAGGTCAGGTGCAGGTTGACAGGACAGGGTATGACAGGTGTGACAGGTGTTGCATGTATGACAGTGTGGTGTTTTTCAGGACAGGTGTTGTTGACAGGTGCAACAGGTGTTTGAGTGTGCAGTTTGACAGCGTGTTTTGACAGGTGCGTGGCTTGTTGACAGGTGTGTTTGACAGTGTGTATGCAGGTGTACAGGTTTGTGACGTATGAACAGGTGTAGGTGTTTCGTTGTACATTTGACAGGTGTGTTTTGACAGTGTTGACAGGTGTGTCATGTGACAGGTGTGTTTGACAGGTGTGTATGACAGGTGCATTTGACAGGTGTTTATGACAGGTGCGTTTGACAGGTGTATGACAGGTGCGTATGACAGGTGCGTTTGACAGGTGCAGGTGTGTTTGACAGGTGCGTTTGACAGGTGCGTATGACAGGTGTGACAGGTGCGTTTGACAGGTGCGTATGACAGGTGTGTATGACAGGTGCGTTTGACAGGTGTTTGACAGGTGTATGACAGGTGTGTATGACAGGTGCGTTGACAGGTGTTTTGTGACAGGTGCAGGTGCGTTGACAGGTGTTGACAGGTGTTTGACAGGTGTGACAGGTGCGTATGACAGGTGCAGGTGCGTTTGACAGGTGACAGGTGTGTTTGACAGGTGTGTTTGACAGGTGTGTATGACAGGTGCGTTTGACAGGTGATGACACAGGTGTGTTTGACAGGTGCAGGTGCGTTGACAGGTGTGTTTGACAGGTGCAGGTGTTGACAGGTGTGTATGACAGGTGCAGGTGTTGACAGGTGCAGGTGACAGGTGCGATGACAGCAGGTGTGTATGACAGGTGTTTTTGACAGGTGTGTATGACAGGTGCGTATGACAGGTGCAGGTTACAGGTGCCAGGTGCGGTCAGGTACAGGTGCGCCCAGCTCGTAGTCTGAGTCCAGCAGAAACGTCCTGAAGCGGTTGGAGACGTAGTGATAGGCCAGAAACTTGAGGTAATACTGACTGAACTCAAACTCCATGGGGAACTGCAGGTGGATCTGAGGAGGGACGGACGGCAACAGGGTTTAAAATCTTTAAAATGGAAATACATTTTTTTATTTAACATAAAGTGTTCTGCTCCCAGCGGAGAAACATGTTGATAACCAGAACAGCTGATAGTCAAGGTCGATTAAACACAATTAATCAATGAACCTGCTCAAAGACGACAGGTGGAAATGAGCTCTGGTGCTACAACCTGGAACAAAACATCTCTCCTGTTCAGGTTCATGTAAATTGTGCACTGTCCCTGTCTCATTAAATAAATAAATAAATACATAAATAAAATAAATGTTTCTGTTATGAGTTGATCTGTTTTGTCCACTCAGAGCTGCCATATTGTTCCAGACTTTGCAACAGTTCAGTCACTTGTCAGAAAGTTAAACCTTGTAAACTGTCATTTGGCCCATGAAAATATCTGTCTGTAATTATTGTAATGTTTTAAGATGTTAACTCACTCTGTGGACTCATGTGGGGCACTTTAATTTGTTTTACAGTTGAAATTTACATTAAAATACAAGAATTTCCACTAATATCCAGCTAATGTTAAGCTCTTGTTATGCATATATTGAATTATATACAAGAAAACACAATGATGTCACGTCCGGGGTGGCAGGCATTTTGGCAAAAAGCGTCTGTATCAACAAGTCAACATCAACATCAACAGTTATCGGCGAATTTTAACTCTTCAAAGTAACGTTTTTTGACCTCAACATTCAGTGACTTAGAGTAAGATGATGAAGTCATGTCAAAACTATTAAATACAAAACCTACTTCAAAATAAGACGAGTTTTCTCATGACAAAAGCAACACAACTGTCAACACAAATGAGATGAGATGATCCACTGACTTTTACTGACAAGCCACTGCACACGTGGAAAAGCTGGATGTAAACAAAAACATTTTCTCATATTAAGCTGCTCTACATTGTTTTATGTGGCTTTTCTTATTCTATGTTCATTTAAACGTGAAAAATAATTGTAATACGCATTTATTTTTTTATGTTACAGTTTTATAATCAGCTCTTCAATAAAAGCCCAAATCAGTGAGAGGACTCCTGAGTGTTTATCAGAGAAACTGTTCTCTGTCTGTAAAACTCCTTCCTAAATACTGGTGGAGCCAGAAAATAAAGTTAAATACCTGTTCCAGATTTTGAGTGCAGCTGGAGTAAAATTATAACCAGAAAATGGCTTAATTCACAAATACCAACACCGGATGAATAGTGTGAGACTTATGCTTATGATATTTTTAAGATGGAGAGAATTACTCTTAGTGTAAAACTGCAACAAGACAAATTTAAGAACAAATAGAAACGGTGAACTGAATTTATCAAAACTATAAGACCAGATTTTTGTTTGATGCTTCATTTTGTTTTTCTTGCAATTGGTTGTAATAAATATTCATGTGTGTGCACCAAACAAACATCAAACATATTATATTGTATTTGTCTTTTTCATACCACTTAAAAAATGAAAAAAAAAAAAAAAAATAAATATGGAAAAAGTCCTGTGAAGACTTCGTGGCTCTGACCTGATGCACACAGTCGAGGAACTGCAGAAACACCGGAGTGAAGCCGCTGCTCTGAGACGCCAGAGTCTGAGCTCCTCTGTGACTGAAGCGATGTCCGAACGACAGCCAGTCCTTCTCCACCAGCAGCCGGAACCCGTCCAGAGTGCGGTAATACGGGTCCGAGAGCAGCTGCACCAGCGACACCACCTGCAGGAGAGACGCGGTAATGCAGCGGAGGCCGGGAGAGGGCGTTCAGTGTCAGTGTGTGTGTGTGTGTGTGTGTGTGTGTGTGTGTGTGTGTGTCTGTACCTGCGTGGTCACGTCCCAGCCGTCCTCCAGGCTCACCATCACAGAGGAACCAGCGTCTAAAAGCTCCACCACCAGCACAGACACCTGCAGGACCCTGTGCAGCTGCACACGGACACAGACACCACGGTTATGAGAGAAGTTATGATTAGAGCCGTTATTTTTGCTTTAACTATTTAATTCGTTATCGCTGACAATTATTTTTTTCCCCTTAAAGCAGTTTTTATTATTTCTTTTACTGTAAACGTCTGTTGCTCACTGGGTTTTATTTTGAAAAAGTCCATCGTGAGTGAGTCTAGAGTGTTTCTGCTGCGGCGTCACAGAAAACAGAGAGAAATAAAGTGGGATAAACAAACATGGAGAAGGGTAAAGAACTTTTACATGACTATTTTCATTTTAAAGTTCTTCCAGACGGTGCAGTCGACACAGCGTAACACTGTCACCGGAGTTTCATGAGCCTGAACTATCACCGAAATGCAACACACTCTGATGATGCAAATTATTCACTGAAACAAGTGGAACAAGCCTTGGGCCGACCACAAGAGACACAACGTGTCCGAGCCGTCGCTTCACACACACATAACAGCGTGTAGGGACCAAGAGCTTCTAGGAACTGACAAACTGCACTAAAGTGTTTCCTGGTTGTGTGTTTTGTTTCTGTTTTTTGCTGTTTTTGACTGAGATTTTCATTTTTATATTAAACAGGAAACATTAAAGCTCTGGCAGTGGAATTACATTTCAGTTTTGTATTTGATTTTTTCAGTTGAGATTTACACTGAACATTTTATTTTCCTGCTGCTGATCACATGAACTTTACTTTTCAGTTCAGTTCATTAAGTCAAACTCTAGGAATTGACAAACTGAAATGAAACTGATTCTTTTTTGAGTGAGATTCTCCAAAGGAAGAAGAATAAACATGGACTTTACAGACTAGTGTCCTGCTCCCGTAGAAAGAAATGAAAAGAAAAGAAAGGAGCTGGTCTCCTTAAAATCTTTCGAACAGATTTTAAAAACAGAGATCTGGACTCCTCAGGGTGTAATTGTTTTAACAGTCTTTGAATTTGTGTTGATTGTTCTGTTATACTGAATGTTTTGTATGTATGTTTTTATATGTTTTGTAACTGTAGTTTTGTGGCCTCTTGGCCAGGACGCTCTGGAAAAAGAGATTTTTAATTTCAATGAGACTTTTTCCTGGTTAAATAATAATATTTTTTGTTTGCACAACAGATGTGGCACTTTTGTTTACATTTCCAGTAAAAGTCACTATATGCTACTTTTGAATTCATTAATTGTTTTTGCGTATAACATGTGATTAATCATGATTAATCACATGAACTCACAACATTAATGTGATTAATATTTGTTATTTTAGCCCAGTCCTAGTTATGACAGAGTGAGTAAAGGTGCAGTACCAGACTCATCCACTCGGAGTCCTCCAGGCTGCGCAGGAAGCTCATGTTTGGGTCTGTGGAGGAGGAGCTCGGCACACAGGCCTTCATCAGCTTCTTAAAACTGTTCTTCACCTGTCGAACGTCACACACCTCGATGGGCACCACCTCCCACTGCTGGAACGAGTCCTGCTTACCCCCCTGATGACGACAAACACACACACAAACAGACACACACACACACACACACACACACACACACACACACACACACACACACACACACACACACACACACACACACACACACACACACACAGGAGATAGAAAGTGAACATGAGAAAATATAATTATTGAAACCACAAAAGCAAAGTAATGATTTTAGTGTGTGTGTGTGTGTGTGTGTGTGTGTGTGTGTGTGTGTGTGTGTGTGTGTGTGTGTGTGAGTGGTCAGATCCACTGACCCACAGGTTGGCTGGTGTGATTCCAGCTCCCACAGATGAATGCTGCCGTTGTGTCCTTGGGCAAGACACTTAACCCACCTTGCCCACAGTGTCTGCGTACACTGGTGTGTGAATGTGTGTGTGAATGGGTGAGTGGTTCCTTGTTGTAAAGCGCTTTGAGTGCCTTGAAGGTGGAAAAGCGCTATAGAAAAATGTGACCATTTACCATTTACCATATATATATACATATATGTATATGTATATATATATATATATATATATATATATATATATATATATATATATATATGTATATATATATATATATATATATATATATATATATATATATATATATATATATGTATGTATATATATATATATATATATATATATGTATGTATGTATGTATATATATGTATGTATATGTATGTATATGTATGTATGTAATGTATGTATGTATATGTATGTATGTATGTATGTATGTATGTATATATATATATGTATGTATATATATGTATGTATATATATATGCTTTAAAAAATCTACTGTGTGGAAAGGGAAAAAGTTAGACTTTTCAAGTCACATAAACTGAAAAAACTAATCATTATCTGTTTTTTCATTTTGGTTTTGGAGCCAAATAATGAAGAAAACAGTTGTTTTTTCATTTTCTTATTTTTTGTTTTATTTTGAAAAACGAATGAATGAATGACACATGGATTCATTTTGACTCTCTACACTCTTTGGCAAAGTTTGGGCTGATCAAAATGGTTGGAGCGCATGTGTTTGGTGTAAAGCAACCTACTGGACACTCGTTTTCCCTACATCATCTCGCAGCATGTGTGTGACGTAGGATAAAGCCGGAAATATGATCAGGAAGCCACAGTTCTCAGCTTTTCTAGTTTCTATCTTATTTTTGGAAAGTTCTGCACAGTTATATAAAGGATGGAAGGGTTAATGATTTATATTTTTCTATAGCTTTAATGTTTTTGTTTTTTTAATCACCATTGTGGTTTTAAATCTTTTAATCTTTATCTTCTACCTTACTTTTGTCTGGAATCTTTTACTTTCTATTGATAAAAGTTTGAAATACAACACAATTGCCAATCAAGTGTGGAGTGAATGAATGTAAAAAAAAAAAGCCTTTAGCGTGTAGTGAAAAGTCCGGTGTGTTATTATTACTTTTATTATTATTATTCTGAAGTGCACAGACCTTGAGCTGAGCCTTGTCCCCGATGATGTAGAGGAACGCCCTCTGCTGGCGGAGGAACAGCGCTTCGGTCAGAGCTCCGTTGGGCTGCGGAGACTCTTTGCCCGCCAGACGAGTGCCCACGTCCGGGTTATACGCGCTGAGTCGCCCACTGCCCCGGATACTGCCCCATTTACCTGGAAGACACAGAGACGAGGGTTAAAGCCACAGATACTGACGGAGAGACGGAGATGTGACGGAGACAGAGACAGAGACAGAGACAGAGACAGAGACAGAGACAGAGACACAGAGACAGAGACAGAGACAGAGACAGAGACAGAGACAGAGACAGAGACAGACAGAGACAGAGACAGAGACAGAGACAGAGACAGAGACAGAGACAGAGACAGAGACAGAGACAGAGACAGAGACAGAGACAGAGACAGAGACAGAGACTGGACTGGACTGCACCAAATACAGATTGAAGTTCACTAAAACATGCGCAACCTTGTGTTTATTTAATAAAAAAAGACCTCTCTCTATAACTGCTGCTGTCAAACGCCTCATTTTAGTCTGAAAATGTTTGTATTAACCCGCTCTACATGATCCTGGTGTTTTTATTTCATTATTTTGTCTCTGAAGTAAGATATAAACGCTTTCTTAGGCAGGTTTGATTGACAGTGTTGCTAAGGTAAGTGGTGTTACCTTCAGCAGTCTTCCTGGGTTTAATCCTGGTTTAGTTCTAATGTAGTTATTTGGTTTGGTTCTGTTCTAGTCCTTATTTAGTCCTGATTCTTACCATAGAACCCGGTCAAGCAGAAGTAAACAAACAAGGCCAAAAATTCAAGTTAATTCATCTGATATAAAAATGTATTGAACAGATACATATGTACTCTAGTTTATGAAACTGTTGACCTTTTTTCTGTACCATTTTTGGTTCTAAAGTTCCATATGTTTTAAACAGACCATGTATGAAACATGGAACAAAAATTATTTCCCAAATTTCAAAGACCCCAAAATCATGTAAATAAATGGATGTATTTCATCATATCTTGTGTTATTCCATCTTTGAACTGTTGATGAAGGTACATGGATTTTTTTTTTAAAAAAATGTATTTAAAATGATAAAAATTTGCTTGGAAGGACTGACATATTTTATAGAAATAGTTTCCTTTCATTTTGAAGTAATATTAAAGTATTCAGAAGGAAAAAAGTGACAAATGATGTAAAATCCTGCACCTTCTACTTGTTTGTACAATTTTCCCTCCGTTACTTTTCCCTCCGTTACCATGAACTTTCTTAATAAAAAATCTCATGAGTCAAAAAGTAAGAGGTTTTTCAACCTAATCTTGTACCATATGGTAGAAAACTATATGAAGCAAATATTCAAACCAGTTTGTTAAGGATATGTAAGTGAGAACCAAGAGTTATCACTGTTTGGATTTATTGACCAAAAAGTGCTGCATATTTCATTCCCTCCGTTACCGACATGAGTTTTTAAATTTTTTGTCAACAACTTGAAAGAATATCACAGGTTTAACTTGACCCTGTTGGAGTGTAACTCTTTCCTACATTCTGATACTTTACTTATTTCAATAGTTCCTCTAGTTTCTGAATAAGAGACATTTGAATGTCAAAAATCTGACCCTGTTTCCCTCCGTTACCACTTGACTAGACCCATGTGTAGAATTGATCAGACTTTTAGGGCTAAATATGAAATGTTAACTCTTTCCACTCACCTTATGGTTTGGGATTTGAGTTTTTTAACATTCAAAATCCTGTCATTTATTGTCGTCTCTTTTAAACAAAAGGTGCAGACATTGGAAATGAACCCTAATAGAATAATGAGAACTTAACAGAACGCTGGAGTTGCGTGAAAGAGATACTAAAATTCCATGACTTTTCCAGGATTTCCATGACCGTGGAAACCCTGAGTTTAACACAGCCTAGTCCTGATTTAGTCCTGGTCTAGTTCCTTGGTAAAAAATAATTCTACAAAACAGTTATGCTCTAATTCTTGTCCAGTCACAGATGAGAACGTTTACGGTACAGCAGCCGAGTTGTTGTGTTACAAACTCCAGTTGTAACAGAGCAGAAGCACTGACTGTAGAAGAAGCGGCCGTTTGGAAAAGATCACCGACATTTAAAACCTAAAGCCATGCACTAGACACGGGCTCTGAAAAACTGTGATAAAGAGGGAGTATTTTACTTCGACGGGGTTTGAACTGTAACATCACAGATTTAGATCACCATGTTGTACCTTTTATTGTTTTGCTGAATTCACCAAAAACACCACATTGAAAATGTTTAAAAAGTTTTTGGTTCATTTTTTGACACTGAGTTTTCCCCTCTCTTTGCTCTCTGCGCTAAATCACCCCCCCTTCAGAGCGCTGTAACATTAAAATCGGCATGTATCCCGATAATGAAACTATTGTAGGGTGACCAGATTTTCAAAATTCTAAACTGGGACACACTCGGGTTGGGATGTTGGTATAAATAAAATTGTGAAAAGAGACAGCCTGTCTGCAAGGCGCTTCCAAGTTCTAGTCCAAGATTTGTCCTGGTTTGGTCCTGGTTTAGATCTGGTTTAGTCCTAGTTTAGTCCTGGTTCAGCTCTGGTTTAGTCTAGTTTAGTCCTGGTTCAGCTCTGGTTTAGTCTTGTTTAGTCCTGGTTTAGTCTTGGTTCAGTTCTGTTTTAGTCCTGGTTTAGTCCTGGTTCAGTAGTCAGTCCTGGTTCAGCTCTGTTTAGTCCTGGTTTAGTCTGTTTAGTCCTGTTCAGTTCTGTTTTAGTCCTGGTTTAGTCCTGGTTCAGTCCAACGGTCCCTATGGGATCTGTGCGGATGGTACTGAGCTGGTGCAAAACATCCAGACAGAAGCGCGAAACCCGTTTAGTTGGTTATATGTCGTCCTGAGCGGTCCGTCCTCGCACATTTGGCTCTTCCCGGGGAAAGCGCACCTAACACCGCTCCCTGACCTGAATCGGAGCTGCTCCCGCTGGTTCAGGACTCTGGTTTGGACGCTGTTCCCCAGTTTGTATGAACGTATCTCCAAGCTTAACGACAAACCGAGATGACAGAAAAGCCGGGAGCAGTTGAAGTGTGTGTTTTCTTCCGGTCGACATAAATACGTTCCCCACCCCCAGACATTGAGCGGAATTAAATAAAGATGATTTAACGTGTTTTCCATGTAAACCTCAATTCGGATTTATTATTTCTATTTAAACTCGAAGGAGAAGAATTTCATTTTCATTTAGATTCACGCGAATGACCCAATTGACCAAGAAAAAGCCGACTGTAGCCGAAAGGGGACATAGCTTGGACATGTTTGGTCTAGTGTATTTTGATTCCTGACCTAGTCAATCGAGGGAAATTAAATTAAGCGGAGGCACTAGGTGGCGCCAGCCTGGCTACAAAACTTGGACTGTCCCGGGTACGTCTGGTCACCCTGAACTACTGCTCATCGTGTCAGGTTTGTGAAGTTGTAGTGTATTGTTTTGTAACATGCTTCTGTTTATTCATGAAAGATTTAGGTGACGTCGGCTTGTGGGCGGAGCCTCGTACAGAATCTTACAGCCAAACGTAAGGAGGGTTTGAATAGGACACAGGAGAGACTCTAAATTACACTAAAATAACGTCTTCAGGCATGTTTTTGGTGAAAGAACAACGTTATGACATGGTAGAAAACTCCAGAATGTTTTTTTTTTGTTTTAGCACAATACTCCCTCTTTAACATTTAACATCACAACATCTAAAACTACCACAGACAAGAATCAACCACGGACACAAACAGAGCGGACAGTCCATGCAGGAAGCAGGAACAGGCCATTAGTCCGCACGCCGCTGTAGAGAGAGGCGTCTGATTGGTTAGAGACAGGAAGAGGATGGGGGGGGGCTGACTGTGGAGAGAGGCGTCTGATTGGTTAAAGACAGGAGGAGGGCGGGTCGGACTGTACCTCGCGGACTGCTCTTGCCTTTTGTCGACACTTTGGGCTGAGACAGAGAGATGACCTTCGCCCTTTGACCCAGAGCTGAGGTCACACAGAGAGACCGTTAACCACAGCACCAGACGGAGCAGGACACACGCACACAAAGGGCTGGGTCACAGTTTTTAACTACAACATTTACAATTATTATTAAGACTAAGTATGAAAATATTATTAGAACCAACGACAAATGAGGCTAAAAAAGTCGGTTTGTTAAATAACCCAGCCCTATGCAACGTCAAACACACCGGTGATTTCCAAAACACATTTTTTTTTGCATTGATTTAAAGATTCATTATGTAACTTTTCTAGTGCCGGGTCTGCCCCCTGATCTTATACTGCGCAAAATGGACTCTTGTGAGCTTTAAGTCGAGTTAGAATGTTGTTACTGCCTCAAAAACAGACCTGGAGTTGTGTTTTGTTTCATTCACACACGTTTGAGTAACACTTTTTTATTAGTATGGGTGTGTAAAAATATCAAAATATTAATATATCGTATCGTTTAAGGTGATGATACAGTATTGATATTGTGGGCTGTTGTATCGATATATCACCAAGAGTATTTTTTGGTATATTTTAGTAAATTATTTTGTTACAGCTACAGTTTTGTTGTTTGTTTAGAAAAAGGAAACTCGTTTATGTGACACATTTGACATTTTCACTTTGATGATTAAAATGTTTGCGTTTCATATGAACTTTACACAAGAGGTGGGTTAACAAAGACTTTTAGTATCACAGCTGTGATTTAGACTTTATTTTTTATTGAACCATATCGAATTGATTTGAAATATATTGTATTGAAACAAAAGGGCACTTTATCGAAATATGTATCGTATCGTATGTATTGAGGTATGTGTCATATCAGCAACTTCTTATTGATATCCTGTTCTAATTATTGGTCTGTCCACATCTCCAAAGCTCAAAATGCTCCGTTCCACCTTGTGACGTCATGAGGTGGTAGTTTTTTAACTGCTCCTTTTGTTCAGTGGAGTGATTCTAGTGAAGGTGTGTGGAGTTTAAAAACACAGTGGAGCACTTCCCCGGGCAAATGTTTATTTAGATCAAAAACGTTTCTCAGTTCATCCAAGCTGCTTCTTCAGTTCTGGTCAGACGCTGGTGGACACTTCCTTAACAACCCTGAAACTAACAGACCTACTGTAATTTCCAGACTATAAGCCACTACTTTGTTCTCACACTTTGAACCCTGTGGCTTAAACAAAGATGCAGCGAATATATGGACGGATTATTTGTTTGGCACATTGTCCATTCATATAAACGGTCTATGGTTTGGAAACACAGTGGATACACGCAGCCTGAGTGAAGAAAACGCCGCTGTCTGTGCAGTTACACATGGATCTAGAGTTAACATGAAGGTGCAGCGTTTGCTCGTGTTGTTATCAGCACTAAAACAGTTTATCTCTGTGTGATAAAATAAGTTCTGATGTTAAATGAACATTAGTGGCGGGGATACGTCTTAATGACCCGTATGCTTTAAATCAGGTGAGTGCATAAATGACACCTGCGGCTTATATTCAGGTGCGCTCAATAGTCCGGAAAATACGGTACTTGCTAACAAACAGAAACTGTAAACAAGTGTGTGTTAGTTTCAGAGTAGTTTCAGTGTAGTTAGCTCCTCCCTTTGGACAGATATAAGGAAGTGTCCACCAGCGTCTGACCAGAACTGAAGAAGCAGCTTGGATGAGCTGAGAAACGTCTTCAACCTAAAAAAAACATTTGTCCAGTTGACAAATTTAATTTCTCTTTTCACATGTGTGAATGAATCAAAACACAACTCCAGGTCTGTTTGTGATGAAGAAACAACATTAGAACATAAATCCAGAAATAGAAAAGTGTGTCCCTTTAAAGGAGAAGATTTTGCTTTACCAGGAATAAGTCACAGTTTCACAGTGTTGTATTTAACTTTCTTTTTTTTTTTTTTTACATGGAGACAAGCAGGTCGGGTCAGATCTGTGGAGAGGCCAGTCCACTCCGGGCTTTTAAAGAATTTTAGCAATAAAAGGTTTAAAATTGAATAAATGTTGTGAAATGTTACAGGTAAAGCAACGACAGCTCCACAGACTCCACACCAGAAAAGTTACATAGTGCATCTTTAAATGTGCAAATGTTTTATTGACAGATCACCCACCCGTACCACAATAAATATATTTCAATTACAAACTAAAAATAAAATAAAAATCATTCCAAGCGCTCGTGTAGCCCTGGTGGTGAAATGCTGTAACTTCACAATGCTCTGGTCACTCATGCTGCATCACATGACCCCGATCACATGACCCCAATCACATGACCATGGACCCTCACCTCCTCGACTGAAGGTTCCGGGGGCGTCCTCTTTACCTCCCGCCACCTGTTTGAACAAAGCTCCGAGCTTCGCCGGCCGTAATCTGTCCGACAAATCTGCAACAGGAATACGAGTTTATACAAAGATCTGAGCTGGAGCCGAGAGACGAGAGAGAGAATCTACAGAGAAGAGGAGCGACAGAGAGTGTAAGGGTCAAAGGAGGGTCAGAAGGAGCAGAGGATGAAGAGGAGAGGGACAGAGGATGAAGAGGAGCAGAGGTGAGAGTCAAAGGATGAAGGCCAGATGGAACAGAAGAACAGAGGAGAGGATCAGGTGATGCAGAGGAGAGGGTCAGATTGAGGAGAGGAGCAGAGGAGAGGGTCAGAGGAACAGAGGATGAAGACGAGAGCGTCAGATTGAGCAGAGGAGAGGGTCAGAGGATGAAGAGGAGCGGGTCAGAGGAGCAGAGGAACAAAAGAGATGGTCAGAGGAGCAGAGGATTCAGAGGAGAGGGTCAGAGGATGAAGAGGAGAGGGGCAGATGAGCAGAGGAGCACAGGAGAAGACCGGATGGAGCAGAGGATGTAGAGGAGAGGGTCAAAGGATGAAGAGGAGTCCGAGGAGAGGGTCAGATGGAGCAAAATATTCAGAAGAGAGAGTCAGAGGATGAAAAGGAGAGGATCAGATGGAGCAGAGGAACAAAGGATGTAGAGGAGAAGGTCAGAGGATGAAGAGGAGCAGAGGAGAGGCTCAGAGGATGAAGAGGAGTGGGTCAGATGGAGCAGAGGTACAGAGGAGAGGATCAGATGAAGCAGAGGAGAGGGTCAGAGGATGAAGAGGAGAAGGTCAGAAGATGAAGAGGAGAAGGTCAGATGGAACAGAGGAACAGAGGAGAAGATCAAATGAAGCAGAGGAGAGAGTCAGAGGAGCAGAGGAACAAAAGGGAGGGTCAGAGGATTCAGAAGAAAGGATCAGAGGATGAAGAGGAGAGGCTCAGACGTTTTCTTGTACCTGAGGAGTTCATTTGTGCAGAGGTGAACCCGCTCAGCGTATTTCTCCCGTTGTTCTCGCTGTACGAGGGCATGGAGCTGATGATGGCCTGGAGGTACTTCTCCTGCTCCAGACTGGTGGAGTCGGCCTGAGACGGGACTGTACACACACACACACACACACACACACACAGAGACCGTCACATGTGAGAAGAACTTTCACATTTACTACAGAAACAGCGAAAACGTAAACAGGAGGTGACCATAACTGACAATTCTCATTTAATTTGAGCAGGAGCTTGGAATATTTTCTACTCTGGAAAGACCTTCTGACCCAAATAGAATTGTCGTCCCTCCTGTACATCTTTATTTTGGTTTCATTTGAATTCCTCGTGTGTGAGTGTGAGCTGCCGTTACCTGCGGCTGGAGCGTTGGGCGACTTGAAGAAGCCCACGACCCCTTTGGCGTGGAGCCCGGCGGAGCGCAGTAACACGGCTTTAGTGCGAGTGTTCCTCCAGCAGACCACGGGGAAACGGGACTGTCTGTAACATCTGGAGATCCTCTGGAGGCTCTGGTCCGGGATGGACTGAGGCACGATCAGCAGCCCGGGGTAACTGAGGACACACGCGGTCAAGATACTCATGAGAACGAACGAAAAGAACTGCGGCGATACAAATGTAATGGTTCATACAGATGCAATGAAGTTAAAGGGACGTGTTACGCAAAATAGACTTCTTTTCTTTCTTTCTTTCTTCTTCTTTTCTCATTTACGGTCCGTGCATTTGTTCTTTTGAATTCCAATTAAGAACAAAATACAATAAATTGGGAAAAGAGTTTATTATTTAATTTTTCAGTTTTAGTGTCAAACAACAAAACAGATTTCGACTTCTTTTTCCAATATTTAATTTAAAGTTTATTTCAAATAACACCAATCAAAAAAACTCTCAGTGCCTGTTTTAATTTTGATATTTTATTTTCTCTGGTTTATTTGCTCCGGACGTTCTGCTGCTCAGAGCCGTGTGTGAATTCAGCATCAACTGAACAAAGTTTATCACTTCGTTGCTTTATTTATTTCTTGTCATGGAGTTCAACAGTGACTTTCTAAGATGTGAAAGTCAATGTGTCGCTATAAATGAAAAGGACATGTTTGTCCACAAAACTTCAAAGATTTTTCAGGTAAGTTCTTCTAACAGCAAAACTTCCAGAGAAAATTAGCCAAAGAGAAGAAAATATCAAAATTTAAATAGGCACCGACTGTTTTTTCATTGGTCTTAGGTGATTCACGTTGTGTTTTTCCTTCCTCCGTTTAACATCACACTGCAGCCCGGCTGAGTAAACAAAAAAATAGACTAATGAAATTGAAGACCTTAGTGAAAAAAATAAGACTCAAGACTTTTTAAGGCCTTAATTTAGGAACCTGAAATTTAAGACCTTTTTAAGACCTTTAAGATGCCGCAGCTACCCTGTTTATAAACCTTCAAACTCTGAAAATTTTACGATTTAGTCGACCTTTATACTTTGAAAATCATGTTCAAAGTAAACCACAATCTCTTGTCAAAATCATTACAGAATATGTTTAAAATCTGAAATGGCCAATATGAACTCAGCGGTACGACCACGTTTATCAAAAAGAAAATCAGAACAAATTTTATGACATTTTGTAAATCTGTTAAAGGGCTGGAAAACTAAAACTGCACACAGCAAACTTCCACTCTGCAGGTCGTACGCACAGACACATGTTTATATGAATGGACATATACTCAGTGTTGGGGAGTAACAGATTACATGTACCGGAGTTACATAATCAGAGTACAAATTATGAGTAACTGTATTCAGTTACAGTTACTGTTTCAGTGAGTGGTAATTGGATTACAGTTACTTTGTTGAAATAAATGGATTACACAGCGGTATTTTCCTGTTTTCACATTTTGGGCTAAACCAGGTCTAAACCAGGTCTAAAACCAGGACTAAACCAGGACTAAAACCAGGACTAAACCAGGACTAAACCAAGACTAAACCAGGACTAAACCAGGACTAAAACCAGAATTAAAACCAGGACTAAAACCAGGACTAAACCAGGACTAAACTAGAACTAAACAAATACAACATGACACCCAACAGTAGGTGGACATAATTGTGATCTCATATAGAAAACATTTCTGTATCAATAATATTTATAACATGGTTAAGTAAAGACTGAACAAACAAGAATTTTCAGGATGTGGTAGTTACATTCATGTAGTTTTAAAAAGCATGACAATACCAAGTAATCCAAAGTATTCAGATTACGTTACTCACTTTAAGTAATTTAATGGATTACGTTACAAACTACATTTTGGTGTATGTAATCTGTAATCTGTAGGGGATTACATTTTAAAAGTAAACTTCCCAACACTGCATATTGTCTAGCCTCTTAGTGTTTTGTCGGTGAATTACTTGGCGGCGCACAGACCTACATCAGAGTATCAGTGTTTTCAGGCGTCCACACGGTGCCGGATCAGATCTGTACTCGGATGAATTCGTGGGAGCTGGAGGCACCAGATCGTTCCGTCTCTGGAGCCTTTTTCAATCAGATTAATGTGAACGAACACTGCACCCACAACGAAAACAACTCGAATACGAACTAGTGTGGACGGGGCTTTAGTTTGTGCTGTAGTTCTTTGTTGTTCTGTTACTGATTTGTTTGTTTCCTCTCGCTGTATTTATGAAGATGAACTGGTTTCAAGACGATGTTATGGCAAAGGAATAAAGGGTAAAGGCAGAATGAGCTCAAGATTCAGCCGACACCTTTTCAGTCTGTGTGTGTTAAATATGACGGTCTGTGGAATAATGTCGGACCGAAATAAATTAATCAATCAAAACCAGGACCAGGGTGGAGAGTTTTGCATTTGGACTTTAGACTTGGAGCTCCTTCGTCACCACAAGAGTCTGACAGAGCGACGCATCACTGCAGACCATGTGACCGTTTATCACGTCGTACACAAGTTTTATCTGTGTGTGTGTCTGTGTTCTGTGTGCAGCCGCGGAGCCTGACCTCCTGCAGACGGTGTACATGCGGTTGACCGTGCTGATCCTGAAGGGTTCGTTTTTGGAGCGCGTGAGGCTGTTGCTGAGCGTGCCCAGTCCGAGCCTCTGGTAGTCTCTGCAGCAGGCCCGCTCCACGGCGTTGCTCATGGTCTGTCTGTCCGAGGAGCGGATGGTGGAGGAGAGGGTCATGGCGGTCGGCTCCACCTCCTCGGAGACTAAAGAGAGACACAGAGAGAGGGATTAAAACATCACTAACGCAACTGTTTTGACCCGGGACAGTCCCAGTTGTGAGCCTGTGTCCCCTGTCGCAGCAGATTTATCCAAAACCAGTGATTTGTCCCAGTTTTATACAAGAAATGTCCCAAATGTTCCTATTTTTGACCAATTTGATCCCTGCCAACAGTAAAGAGAGGCAAAAATTGTCATTCGTTAAAGTAAAATAAAGAAAAGCTGCTTAAAAATGACCAAAACACAAAAAAAATGTGACTGTACTGACTCATTAGTGCCGAGTGCAGAACAATTTTCCTTAATTACGCACTCATTTCACTATTTTATCATTACCGACCACCACAAACCAGGGGTGTCCCAATTTTTTATTTTGAAAATCTTGTCACCCTAATCCAGGAGAGTCAAATTCAAATTCACAGAGGCCAAAATTTAAAAACTGTGACAAAGTCGTGGGCCAAACTAAATATTTCTTGAAAGATTTCAACATCATCTATCATCTTTCTCTTCTTTCGAGATATGTAATGTTAAACCTTTTCTTATTAAAATAAATATTTAATAATTTGCCAAAACTTTGAATCCAGAACAAGCAGAACAGAAAATAACCACATTTTAAATAAATCATGTCTGTATACTCTATCTGTAGCCGGTGGGCAGCTCTAATACATGTTTGAAATTATCTTGTGGGTCAAATATAATTATTTCACCGGCCAAATTTGTCCCCCGGGCCTGAGTTTGACATGTCTGTCCTAATCCTACAGCATTTACAAATCTGCGATATCGTCATTAATAATAATAATGCAGTGGATTTAAATAGAACATTTCAATTCAATTTCAATTCAATCTTTATTAAGAACACAAAAAATTTCGGTTCATAGTTTCTAGGGATGTAACAATAACTGAAATATCGTGATATCGTATCGTCAAAGTTCACACACAATATATCGAATTACAAGTCTATGATTAAATGAAGAGTTATGATGCAGCAATAGGTAAAAAAACAAAACAAAGGAAACTACATAGACCATGATCCTTTGCTCCATTTCAGTGCAGACGACAAGCAGAAATAACAGTTCTAACACTTTTTAGTCTTAGTTCTTCGGATTAAGTCTTGTCAAGGCATTTTAAGAGGAAAAAGAAACATATTAGCCACAAAATATCGCAATAAATATCGTACGGTGAGATGTAAATCGTGAAAATATCGAACCGAGAGATTTAGATTCTGTTACATCTCTAATCGTGAGCCTCCCCACCATATCGTGACAGACCAATCTGCCCCTCAAACTGCCACCAACACACACACAACTCTCACACTATGGGCAATGTGGGTGAAGTGTCTTGCTTAAGGACACAACAACAGTTTTTGCCACTACAGGTCTGTGTGACTTCATCCACCCGTTGATCACGTCCATCAGAACTCTTGGAGAAAAACCCAAACTGTCCCACACTAAATTTCTCCTTTTATTACATTTCTTGCTCGTCTGTTTTCTAACGTCAATGTCAGAGATTTGGTGTTGTGTTCCTGCGCCCCCTGCTGGCCGCCCCCGTTACCTGAGATCTCGTCCTCGTCGAGCTCGGACTGGAAGCTGCCGCGGTTTTCCCAGGTGGGAGGGGCGTACTTCTTCCTGGTCACGTACTGTCGCCCGATCGTCCGCTTGGCACTTTTCACCAGGTTTTTGGACAAAGTTCTGCAAACACACGTCAAAAATATTACAGAAAATGTCTTTAACGGATTTTACATGAACAAAAAATAACGGCTTGAATCCTTTTTGTATTTTTTCTTGCGTTGTCAGAGAATCTTAAAACTTTTGACCGTGACGGTGAATGCGTGCGCTCTGTCTCCATGGTAACTGCTGAACATGCCACTACATAGACAAACATGTATAACCCCCCCCAACGTTACGTCACTGCAAAATACCAACTGAGAATGAACAGATTTTTTAGTATAAACGTCGCTACGGGAAATGAAAAAGCTGCACTGGTGCGTCAACAAGATTTAAGACGATGAAGAAGCAGTGGCAAATAAATATGAATGTTTTATTTTAAACTATTTTAGCCTAATTTTGACCAATTGTAACCTAAGTTTAAACAATTTTGACCTCATTTGAACCAATTTTAACCTAATTTTAACGAATCTGAACATCATTTTAACTAATTTTAACCTAATTTTAACTAATTTTAACGTAATTTTAAACAATTTGTACCTCATTTAAACAAATTTTTACCTAATTTTAAACAATTTTAACCTAGTTTTAACCTAACTTTAACCACATTTTAACCCATCTGAACCGAATTTTGAGCAATTTTAACCTAATTTGAACCCATTTGAACCTAATTTTAACAAATTTTAACCCATTTCAACATAATTTGAACCAATTTAAACTAAATTTTAACCTAATTTTAACCCATTTGGACATAATTTAAACCCATTTGAACCTCATTTTAATCAATTTTAACCTAATCTGAACCCGTTTGAACCTCATTTTAACCAATTTGAACATCATTTGAACCTAATTTTAACCCATTTGAACCTCATTTTAATCTAATTTTAAACCATTTGAACCCCATTTTAATCTAATTTTAACCAATTTTAACCTAGTTTTAACCTAATTTTAACCAATTTTAACTTAATTTTAATCCATTTGAACCCCATTTGAACCTAATTTGAACCCATTTGAACCTAATTTTAACCCATTTGAACATCATTTTAACCCATTTTAACTTAATTTTAACCAATTTTAACCTAATTTGAACCCGTTTAAACCTCAATTGAACCTAACTTTAACCAATTTTAACCCACTGGAACCTTATTTAAACATATTTGAACATCATTTTAAACCTAATTTTAACCCATTTAAACCTAATTTTAACCAAATTTTAACCTATTTGAACCTCATTTTAACCCATTTTAACCCACTTATAGATCATTTGAACCATTTTAACCTCATTTTGCGTTACATTTGACCAGAGCGCGGGCTGGTGCTTTTTGAGTGACCGTGAATAATGCACTCATGTTTTGTGTTGCCGCGAGCGACAGATTAACACAGAACAGAAGCCCGCTCACTGTTTCCACTGATGAATAATGCAAAACCACATTCCTCCATTAAACAGAAGAAAGAGTGTGAAAGAGTGTGAAAGAGTGTGAGCGTCTGCGGGCGTCTGTGGGCGGGAGAGCACAAAAATACTCTCAAAATATAACTAGAACTAGACTATTAAAGGACCTGAATCAGATGTTTCACATGTATGAGGCCGAAATGTGCCTTTAATTTAATTTAATCTCTCTCTTTTTAATTTTATGACAATTGTTTATGTTTTGATTTGATTGTATTGTGTTTTTAATGTGTTTCTTATTCTGTAAACAGTGTTGGGGAGTAACAGATTACATGTACCGGAGTTAAGTAATCAGAGTACAAATTATGAGTAATTGTATTCAGTTACAGTTACTGTTTCAGTGAGTGGTAATTGGATTACAGTTACTTTGTTGAAATAAATGGATTACACAGAAGTATTTTCCTGTTTTCACATTTTGGGCTAAACCAGGACTAAAACCAGGACTAAACCTGGTCTAAACCAGGTCTAAACCAGGACTAAACCAGGACTAAACCAGGACTAAAACCAGGACTAAAACCAGGACTAAAACCAGGTCTAAACCAGGACTAAAACCAGGACTAAACCAGGACTAAAACCAGGTCTAAACCAGGTCTAAACCAGAACTAAAACCAGGACTAAAACCAGGACTAAAACCAGGACTAAAACCAGTACTAAAACCAGTACTAAACCAGGAGTAAAACCAGGTCTAAAACCAGGACTAAACCAGGAGTAAAACCAGGTCTAAACCAGGACTAAACCAGGACTAAACCAGGACTAAAATCAGGACTAAACCAGAACTAAAACCAGGACTAAACAGGACTAAACAGGACTAAACAGGACTAAACCAGGACTAAACCAGGTCTAAACCAGGACTAAACCAGGTCTAAACCAGGACTAAGACTAAAACAGGACTAAACCAGGACTAAACCCAGGACTAAACCCAGGTAAACCAGGACTAAACCAGGTCTAAACCAGGACTAAACCAGGACTAAACCAGGTCTAATTTGAAGAAAACAAACATGAATTTTCAGGATGTTTGTTAATTCTGTAGTTCTAAAAACATGACAATATCAAGTAATCCAAATTCAGATTACATTACTCTTTAAGTAATTTAATGGATTATGTTACAAACTACATTTTGGTGTATGTAATCTGTAATCTGTAGGGGATTACATTTTAAAAGTAAACTTCCCAACACTGTCTGTAAATCACTTTGAATTACTTTGGAGGACAACAACAAGGTAAAGAGACTAAATATAATAAATCTGTCATAAAAAGCAGGTTAGACGTTAAAAGTGGTTCTAAACAGATGAGTTTTGGTTCCTGTTTTCCTTTTTTTCCTTTTGTTTTTGTGAGTCTTACTTGAGGGACTGGTTCTTGTCCTTGGCTTTGTGCTCCACCACCAGCTTCCCGCTCTGACCCACGGTGAAGGCGAAGGTGCCCTGGACGTGAGGAGGGTAACGCAGCTTGTGCATGTGCTTCCTGAACACTTCAGCCAAGTCCGAGGCCACCTCCTCATCGAACGCGATCTTCAGCAGCTACAAGAGATGAAGAGGAGAAGAGAGGAAGAGGAGAAGAGAGGAAGAGGAGAAGAGAGGAAGAGGAGAGAGAAGAGGAGAAGAGAGGAAGAGGAGAGGAGAGGAAGAGGAGAGAGAGAGGAAGAGGAGAGGAGAGAGGAGAGGAGAGAGAGAAGAGGAGAAGAGAGAAGAGAGGAGAGGAAGAGAGAAGAGAGAGGAGAGAGAGAAGAGAGAGAAGAGAGAGAGAGGAGAAGAGAGGAAGAGGAGAAGAGAGGAAGAGGAGAAGAGAGGAGAGAGGAAGAGGAGAAGAGAGGAAGAGAGAGAGAAGAGAGGAAGAGGAGAAGAGAGGGTGAGCGAAAACAGTTCAAGGTCAAGGCCAGCTGGTTCAGGTCACATAGGATAACCCAGTATTGTGTAGATTTAAAGATAGACTGTGTAACTTTTATCAAGATATAACTCAGATATAATGTTTTTTTTTCCGTTAATTTATTTATTATTGACAAACCCAAGGAGGTTAGACTTCGCACTGAACCAAACACCCACACATCACATCAGAACACACTCATACTTAATACATAAAAATAGAATTAGTAGTAGTAGTAAAAATAATGATAATAATAATAACAAAAAATATAATAAAAAAATACAAATTAAAAACTAAAAAGGCATAAGCAACTCAACAAATGGCTCAAACTCTATTAAAATAAAGAATACAAGAAATAAACAATAACAAATACTATATCACTAATACTTGTGCCAATTCCATTTCTTTTTATGCTCCAATAATTTGCTAATCTCCATGGCGATTAGTTTTTCTAGTTTCAGGGTATCCCCAGGTTTAACTTAGTCAGGCTGGTGCCACCTAGTGCCTCTGCTCAATTTCATTTCTCTCCAGAGACTAGATCAGGAATCAGAAAACACTAGACGGTTCACAAAAACCCCGAAAGTGTGAGTTCGGGAACAACCAATCAGCGAAGAGCCAGACATTCTGTGTTGTCAACGATTCCTGAGATCGAGGATTTAAAGCCGGAACAAAGAGAATGTTTGGTGAATTTTATCAAGGGGAAAGACGTTATTGTCCTTCTTCCTACAGGATTTGGGCAAAGCTTAATATACCAGTTAAACCTGTTAGCGGAGCATTACATACGTCAAATAGCAGCGACATCTTAAGTTAAAAAAAAAGTACTCGCCTACTGTCGAGTGAATGAGTTCTAATCCTGCAAGGTCAGATGGTTTCTACGAAGTGAATGAATCAGGGTAAGTTTGACTACTCCAAATTTAGGACATTTTTAAGACCGTTTTAAGACCACTTAAATGAAAATTAAGACCAACATCACACCCATGATGTGGGTGAAAAACACCAGATCCAGTTCTAATAATGACCATTACTCACTGCTTTAAATAATAAAAAATACTTTTATTCTAAAATCTCATTTAGAACTCATTTATAGTCGTATGCATTACTTGTAAAATGGTCAAAAATCATTTATAACATTCTAACAGGATAAATAAAGTATTGCTTGCACAAACTCCAAATTAAACGTTCATTCATGTTATGAGATTTCATGTTGTTTTTTTTCCTCCCCCCGTTTAACGTCACACTGCAGCCTGATTGAATTTACAAAAAAATAGGCAAATGAAATTTAAGATCTTTGTGAAAAGTATAAGACTTGGACAATATAATTTAAGACTTTTTAAGGCCTTAATTTAGGAACATGAAAATGAAGACCTTTTTAAGACTTTTAAGACCCCGCGGCTGCGCTGAGATTGAACTGATTGTGAATTATGTTTTTAAAATATTCCAAACATAAATTTGATTTTGTTGAAGCCTTAAAAATAAAAATCCTTCCTCTAATTGCATTCAGAAAAGGTGTGAATTTCCCCTCAAAAACATCTAAACATCTAACATTTTGTTTACCTGAAACGTGCAGGAGCGCAGCTGCAGTCCCTCCTGCACAAACTGGTCCATGGGCAAAGACACAGAGATCCTCTTCTCTTTAGTGAGCGACGCGACGGGGAAAGAACGAGTCACCACCTGCTCCCCCACTGCACAAACACACAGAGTCAGATTAAACCAGGACTAAACCAGGACTAAACCAGGACTAAACCAGGACTAAACATCACCACCACCCCACTGTATACAAGAACAAAGAATAAGATATAAAACAAGTCCTGGTCCAGTTCTGATTCAGTCCTGGTTTTATCCCTGGTCCAGTCCTGGTTTTCGCTCTGGTCCAGCCCTAGTTTTAGCCCTGGTTCAGTCTTGGTCCAGTTCAAGTTCAGTCCTGTTTTATCCCCGGTCCAGTCCTGGTTTTAACCCTGGTCCAGCCCTCGTTTTCGCCCTGGTCCATTCCTGGTTTTCACCCTAGTCTAGTCTTGGTTCAGTCCTGGTCCAGTCCTGGTTTTATCCATGGTCCAATCTTGGTTTTCGCCCTGGTCCAGTCCTGGTTCAGTCCTGGTTCAGTCCTGGTTTTATCCCTGGTCCAGCCCTGGTCCAGTCCTGGTTTTCGCCCTGGTTCAGTCCTGGTTTATCCCTGATCCAGTCCTGATCCAGTCCTGGATTTATCCATGGTCCAATCTTGGTTTTCGCCCTGGTCCAGTCCTGGTTCAGTTATTGTTTTATCCCTGGTCCAGTCCTGGTTTTAGTCCTGGTTTTAGCCCTGATCCAGTCCTGGTTTTAGCCCTGTTTTCACCCTGGTTTTCGTCCTGGTCCAGTCCTGGTTCAGTCCTGGTCCAGCCCTGATCCAGTTCTGGTCCAGTACTGGTTTTCTCCCTGGTCCAGTCCTGGCCCAGTCCTGGTCCAGCTCTGGTGTGTCGTACCCAGAGGATCAGTAGGTGTTCCTCTGAAGATCAGCCTGTACGTGGTGAGGAAGATTGCGCCCTCTGCCGGCAGCAGGGGAGGTCCTCCCATCGTCCCCGTGGCCTCCTCTCGCCCGTCGGGCACCAGATGCACCCTCATGCCCTCCATCACCAGCTCCTCCCCGGGCAGCAGCGTCGGACGCAGCAACTTCGGCTAAAACACCAAACGAAAAACAAAAAACCTGAAACATCCAAATCATCACAAACGACTGTTGAATAAATGAGTTAAAGCTGCACTGTGGAACATTTCTGGTGGAGGGTGGATCGTCCGGCAAACGCTTTTCTCCATGGAAATGTTATTGCTTTGTCTGGAATGTTTCACAGTGTGGCATTAAACCTTTCGATCTTCAGGGAGACTAAACCAGACCAAGTTACAGGTTCGAGGTCTGCGCAGGGCAGAATTTTCCACTGTGCAGTCCCACTCCCGCAAAGAATTCTAAATTTCAGTCCCGCTCCAGTCGCCTGCATATGCGATATTTTGTCCCGCTCCCGCCCGCAGGACGGGAACGTTTGCTTTCTTAAACTCTGTCAAACACGGAGACGCGAAAGGAACTGGGCTGCGTATGGGAGGAGGCGCGGTGGGCGGTCCGGCGGCATGGTTAGGTCCTGTCTAAATCCTGTTTTAGTCCTGTTTTTAGTCCTGTTTTAGTCCTGGTTTAGTCGAGGTTTCAGTCCTGGTTTTAGTCTTGTCTAAATCCTGTTTTAGTCCTATTTTAGTCCTGTTTTAGTCATGGTTTTAGTCCTGGTTTAGTCCTGTTTTAGTTCTGTTTTAGTCCTGTTTTTAGTCCTGTTTTTAGTCCTGTTTTTAGTCCTGGTTTAGACCTGGTTTTAGTCCTGTTTTAGTCCTGGTTTTAGTCCTGGTTTTAGTCCTGGTTTAGACCTGGTTTAAGTCCTGTTTTAGTCCTGGTTTTAGTCCTAGTTTTAGTCCTGTTTTTAGTCCTGTTTTAGTCCTGTTTTTAGTCCTTGTTTTAGTCCTGGTTTTAGTCCTGGTTTTAGTCCTGGTTTGCGTCAGGTCCCGTGGGATTGCAGAGCTCTATTACAGGTCAGATCTGTGGCGAGGCGATCCCCACTCACAGTCAGAACGTTTGTTTTTCTAGGTGTTTTTGAGCTTTAAAATCACCTGTAACTGAATAAATGTAACGTAGAGCTGTTTAATGTCACACTGTGGAACATTCCAGGCAGAGCGATGACGTCTCCATAGAAACGGTCCGTGCGCCATTTGTTTTTTTGAATTTCAATTAAAAACGAAAAACAATAAAATGGGAAAACAGTTTGTTATTTAATTTTTCTGTTTTAGCGTCAAACAAAAAAACAGATTTCGACCTTTATTTACAATATTTAATTTAAAGTTTATTTTAAAAAACAGTCTTGGTGCGTGTTGATATTTTGTTCTCTCTGGTTTATATGAAGTTCTGCTGCTCGGCGTCGTGTGTGAATTTAGTCTCAACTGAACAAAGGAGAGTTTATCGCTGCTTCCTGTTTCTCGTCATGGAGTTCAACAGTGACTTTCTGAGACACGAAAGTAAACAAATCGCTATAAAAGACATATTTGTCCACAAAACTGCAACGATTTTTCAGGTAAGTCCTTCTAGCAGCAGAACTTCCGGGGCAAATAAACCAGAGAGAATAAAATATCAAAATTCAGCCGACGTTTATCTGATGAGGGTCTGAACAGAAGACGCAAAAGTGGCTTCACGTCTTCACTTTTTATTCTGCGTTTAGACGAGTGTTTTCAGGAGGAAATCTGCGTGAATACGGTGACGCAAAAGTGTGTGGAGTTTGATTGTGTGTGATGCCAGGTTTCATGTGACATAAACGCGTACGTGACCTGAGCAGATCTGACCAGAGTTTTGCGTCTTGGGCAGTGTAGATGGAAACACTACGGCGGAGTGTGTTCAACTTTTACACTCTGGAGGTGGTTTCAGATTTTTTTGTTTTTAAGCCCCAAAAACGCCATCACCGTCTAAACCAGACATGTCCAAACTATGTCCCGTGGGCCAAATGCGGCCCTCAGACAAATTTTTCTTGGCCCTCAGGCTTCCAGGTGAATTGGCCCAAATTACCTTGCGTCAATTAAAAAATAACTTTTAACTGCAAGTTTTTGAATATCTACCTTGATAAAGCCAATATTTAATATTTAGTGTGTGGTTTTAAGGATTTTAGCATGAATAAAGATAATAAAGCTCATTCTAACGTGTTAAACATGCACATATTTCAATTATTCACTGTACTGATTGTATATTATGGCCCTCAATCAGTCCTCTGCTTCATTTGTGTTTAGATATGTGGCCCTTGATGAAAAAAGTTTGGACACCCCTGGTCTAAACAAACGGCACTTCCCCATAAAATATTTTGTCGTTTTTACCCGCAAACATTCTCGTGTAAACAGGCCCTGAAATAGACACTGAGACTGTTTTCTGATTGGTGTTATTTGAAATAAACTTTAAATTAAATATTGGAAAGAGAGGTCGAAATCTGTTTCTTTGTTTGACAGAAAAAAGAAAAAAATGAAATAATAAACTGTTTTCCAATGGTGCATGGACCAGAAACAAACAGGTGATGGACCCTCGACCAAAAAGTTACACAGCACATCTTTAAAAAAACAGCAAATAAAAAGCAAAGCACAAGTGATGTCAGTGGGAGACTGTATGTATGTTACATTAACAAACACAGCCTGACAGCCCGAGTTTTTAGACGGTCTGAAACTCAAGACAAAATACAAACTGGATTTAAAGAGCACATTTTCATTTTCCTGTGATCAGTCGGAGCGTTCAGGGTCCTGTTCAGGAGTTTGATTTTCAACTAAAAGTGAAGAGTGACTGAAAAACTGTTGACTAACACTGGACTGATTTGACTGTAAGAGACTTTTTAACAGCACAAAATCAAATCAGCTCAATCTGTAATACAATTATTTAAACTTTATTATCTTGGCCACACTGGGACACCGGATTTTCAGATCATGTGAGGAGGGAGTCGGCATTTAAAGGCCTTACACTGCTCTATTTTCTGATCTATGTTCTAATGGAGTTGTGTTTTGTTTCATTCACAAATGTTTAACACACAAACCTTGCAGATTTAAACTGAGTCCTTCTCTCAGACAAAAACACACTGTTCCACCTTGTGATGTCATGTCAATAGGGGTGTGTTGAAATATCGATGTATCGTATCGTTTAATGTGACGATACAGTATCGATATCACGGGCTGCTATATCGATATATCGTCAAGAGTATTTTTTTGGTTTATTTTACTAAATTATTTTGTTACAGCTACAGTTTTGTTGCTTGTTTAGTGAAAGGAAACCTGTTTATGCGACACATTTAATATTTTCACTGTTTCGATGATTTAAATTAGTCAGGTTGGTGCAATTTCTCTCCAGCGACTAGATCAGGATTCAGAATACACAAGAACCCTGGAAGTGCAAGTTCAGGCACCAGACAATCAGCCAAGAGTCAGACATTCAGTGTTGACAACGATTCCCGAGATCGAGGATATAAAGCCGGAACAAAGAGAATGTTTGGTGAATTTGATCAAGGGGAAAGACGTTATTGTCCTTCTTCCTACAGGATTTAGGAAAAGCTTAATATTCTAGTTATCCCCATTAGCGACGCATTACATACGTCATGACCAAACAGCAGCGATTGGTTAAATAAAAAAAGTACCTGCCTACTGTCGAGTGAACGAATCCTAATGCTGTGAAACGAAGTAAAACCGGCTGATGAATCAGACTAGATTTAAATGGGTGTTTCATATTAACTTCGCACAAGAAGTGGTTTAACAAAGGATCTGTTTACACATCAAAACACTACAATAAAAACGTCAAAATATTTTATCGGAAGTGCCTTTCGTTTAGACGGTGAAAGCGTTTTTGGGAATTAAAATTAAAACCACAAAAATCTGAAACCATCTTCCAGAGTGTAAAAGTTGAATACACTCCGCTGTAATGTTTCAGTCTACACTGCCCAAGACACAAAACTCTGGTCACATGTGCTCAGGTTGTGTACGTGCTTACATCACATACATACACCGCATGCACACAGATTTCCTCCCAAAAACACTCGTCTAAAGGCGGAATAAAAAGTGAAGAAGCCAGCGTATAACGTGTCGGCAACTTCTTGAAGTGTGAAAGTGTGAACTGTGTTTGCGTCAGTAGAATCTTTTGAATCATTTCAGCCCTGGAGTTACAAGTTTCCACTGAACTAAAAGTAAAAGGAGCTGCTCACTTGAAAAAATACAACTACATGACATCACAAGGTGGAACAGAGCATTCTGAGCTTTGACTAATAATACAGAATTACTCAAACGTGTGTGAATGAAACAAAACACGAGTCCAGTTCTGTTTTTGAGGAGGGGACAACATTAGAACATGACTTAAAGCTCACAGGAGTCAGTTTTGAGTGACATAAAATCTTTAAATTCTCCTTTTCTCTCAAACTCTTCGTTAGTAAATGCAGGGGAAGCGGGTGCACAGCCAATCAGAACTCAGCCCAAAGCGGCGTTTCCTCCCTGACCACAGTGTAGATTTATTATTTTTTAACGACACACGGACGCACTGACCGGGAGCAACAAACGACGATGAACCGGGGATCGACACGTGAACATTGGATTCATAAGTTGCATTTACATTCTAGAATTTGGTTTATGAGGGAAGGCGCTGCTAAAACTCCACGGGAGATTCACTGTTAAAGAAAGAAATCTCCAAACTTCTGATCCACAAATGTTTCTCCTTCTCGTTATTTGTTGGGATCAGCTCCACAAACTCGTCATATTATTGTTAAGATTTAAAGTCCTCTTTAAAACTCCCTCACATCTTTGGGGCTGAAGAATGACATCACTTTCTGTTTATTCATCCTCCAGCTGAGTTTAAACTCTAGAATGTGCTGTGGTCACATGAACACGTTCTATCAGAGCACCAAGTGACAAAGTGGTGTGTTCTTTACTCTTCCCTGTTTATCCTCTTTTATTCTCTTTTGACATCACTTCCTGAAGTGTTTGACTTCCTGAAGGATAAGCACCTGACACAAAATGAATGACTACCTGTGAGTTATTTCAGGATATTACGTAACATTTCAGCCAAACACAAATGAGCTGCACACTTCACTGAAACAGCTGCACACGGCACTCAAACACACAGGACACCAGGACAGGAAGTAGACCGACAGGAAGTAGACTCTAACAGGAAGTGGAGAGGAAGTGTTTTGAACGAGGAACAAGCTCAGCTCAGCTCAGAGTGTCCAGGGCTGTGTTCTGTCCCACTACACCACATCCTCCATGTTTTCAAAGCTCTTCACCTTCACCAGTCTCACTCTGTCTTCAGGGTGACTCTTGGTTTTTACTTTAGGCCAAACTGCTTCACTCCGCAGTGCAGAAGCACTAGCTCCCGTTTTCCTCCTTTTTCAGCCAATTTAATTAAATAATAATCAATAACCTCAAGATAAAGGGGAATCTGCACCAAGTACAGAACAAAACCTCCCAAATCCTTTTACTTATATAAATCAGAAGTTACCAGTGTAACCACAGTTCTATGAATCCTGGCTGACCACCAGAGAGTCTGAAGGTAATAGTTCTGCTCCGCCTCTGGTGGTCAGGAGGGATGAAATAGAACAATTATATATAATTATATAATACAGACTGAGCCTCAGGGCCCTGTGCGCTCACTGCACCCTTCAGCCTGAAGGCACCACAGGCTCCACCTCAAACTGGACCGTGCTCTGGAGCTCGGGCCCCACATACCTCCAAGGTCTGAGCTGCCAGGATCTGAGCTGCCAGGATCTGAGCTGGTAGGATCTGAACTGGTAGGGCCCGAGCTGGCAGGGTTTGAACTGGCAGAGTCTATCAGGTGTCTGAGCCACGGGGCCATACGGGGGGTAAAACCAGCTCTGGGGTCAGGTCTGGGGTCAGGTCTGGGGTCAGGTCTGGGGCGAAACTGGACGACACGCAGGAGTCTTGGCTCTGCGGGGAGGTAGAAGACAGACTTGTTTACCTTTTGGATGGGGGGCAGGCGCTTGCTCTCCCTGTGCACGGCGTCCAGAGTCTCTATGTGCATCTGAACAATGTCTGAGGAGACACAAACACAAATGTTAAGATTTTAAACTAAAATAAACAGAATAATGTAAACTAGCCGTTAGAACCTGGGATCATGGCGTGCAGGGCCTTCAGGTGCTCGTTGGTGACTCCGCTCTCGTTGCAGACTTTGTCCACAAATCTGTTGATGAACCTGACCACAGAGTTGGCCACGTCTGAGCTCTCTGCGTCCTCAAAGCCGCTCTCCGTGTCGTAGCTCTCCGCCATGCTGCCCGCGATACTGAGCAGGACAGATTTACCGTCAGAGAAGACATTTCGTTTTCTAGTATCAGTTTAGTGAAGAAAGTGTTTGTTATTGACGTATCTGACAGCATGAGTCTGTACCTGTTTGTGACGTAGCTGTTGCTGACGCTCTCCACGTCGCCGAGGCCGGAGCTCCGCAGTAGTCGGTTCTTGCTGGTGTCCAGGGGCAGGAGGAGGTAGCTCATGCGGTTGGCGTAGTGGATGGCCTGACTGAACACGGTGCTCTCCTCCTTCTGCACGCGCTCAGTCTGAAGCTCTTTACTCAGAGTCGGCCACAGACGGTTCTGCTCCGACGCCAGCTCCAGCGCGCTCAGCTCCCGCCTGCCGTCCTCGCCCTCCTGCTCCTGACGCAGACACACACGAGGGAAACACGGGATAGACTCAGACAAACTCTATTGATCCAAAAGGGAAATTATTAGGATACAGATTTGTAACCCGCATCTAACGCTGCATTCTACTGCGCTCGGGACTCGGGGAAAACCGACCTCCACCTCGAGAAAGTGCAATGGAACCTCCAATCAAATCAGGACTCCAAAACACAAACTCGGGCTGATTTGGCGCAGAGTGAGTTGGATGGATTCACAGATTTACCGCAAAAATGTCACACAGTAATTGGGGAGAATTGTCTTTTTGTCATTTTGATGTGTTAAGTTGTGTTTGTGAGTCGATGGAGCCAGAAGCGCGGCCATGTTCTCTTCCTGTTTGGGACACGCCGGCGAGAGTGTATCTGTGTCTATTTACAGGTGGATATACAGTCTGTGCTCAAAGTGCGACACTATAGTCATTATTCGTTCATTCGGGGGCAGACTAACTGAAGCGAGGGGCTGCCATCGGCTCCTCTGACCACCAGCAACACTCAGGCACCACCTTCACACTAGACGAGGGAGGTGTCAAAGTGTGTTGCCTAGAGAACGACAGAACTCTTCAGAGCGGGAATCGATCCTCCAACCTTTGGTTTAGCTTTAGTGGAGGCATTAAACTAAATATCAGACATGGATTTCGGCTCAAAAAAATCAGACCCTCACCACTTTGAGTAATGTTTAGGTACTATATAACAGATTTATTCTCACTACTACAAAAAACAACTTGGAATTCTGTCATTGTTTAATGGGCTGAGGCATTATAAGAACTTTTGACTTCACCTAAACCCTTTTGGTCATGATCCACGGGGTTGTAGTCTAGGTTTTGTTTGTAGTGCTGCAAAATGACCAGATAAACTACTACTTTTGGGATAATTAGCGTAATTTCTGGACAATAAACTGCTATTTTTTTCTCACACTTTTAACCCTGTGTCTTATAAAACGATGCGGTGAATATATGGACGGATTATTAGTGCATATTAATAGTGGATGTGCGCAGCCTGAGTGCAGAAAGCTCCGCTGTCTGTGTGGTTCGCATGAAGTGGCAGTGTTAGCTCGCGATGTCGTCCGCACTAAAACAGTTTATCGCTGTGTGATGAAATAAGTTCTGATGCTATTAGTGTGATTCGTCTTAATGACCCGTGTGTGTTAAATGCAGGTGAGTGTATAAATGACGAGAAGAAATGTCTCAAACTTCAGTAGCCGCACATCCACTCACACCTGATCCACACACCTGTCCCCGCCCCCTGAGAGTCTGAAATCTGCTGGAATCCTCCAAGACACTGACATGATACAGACAGAACAGAGACTCTTTCTGCAGGAGAGCGTGGGGGAAAGACGAGGTGACGCGCCAGTTATTTTGTGCTTCATACACACACCCTCCTCATGGAAAACACACGAAGAAATGCAGATGATGAAGCTTTTAAAGGTTGTATGGAGGATTTTTTTTTGTTTCAAACTGTCAGTGAAAGATTAAAATACCATTACAGAGACGCAGCAGCTTTGTAATTATGATGACCAAAAAAAAAGAACGAAAATCTATCAACTGTGGACATAGTGAGGCCAGATAAACATCAGCCAATAGAAAACGAGGCTCCCTCATTTTCTATCGGCTGTTAGGTTGTCAATCAAACTCCCTAGTATAACTGACTCGTCGCAGCGCGGGGATTACGTGGTTTACGCAGCGGTTCTTAGAGGCTTTTTCTAACTGTCGCTTCCTCGCATTTCGCACAAAGTTTGTCGTGACGGCGGACGAGAATCCACGACCGGTTCGCCGCAAAAGAAAGTCTGTTTTTGAGGTCGCTGAAAGAAGAAGAGAAGGAGAAAAGGAGCAAAGCCAAACTGAGGTGATTCTTGGAGATCTCGTCCAGCGATGGCTGGTCTAGAATTACTTCTAGACAGGAAACTTCAACAGTAATTCTGAATGCGCACAAGGACTGTCGCTGTATTTCTCTTCCCTTAAAAAATTCCTCTATACAACCTTTAAGTTAAAGGCAATACACATGCATCCCGAATTTTGGACTTCGCCATCGCACAGTGCATACTGGGAAGAATACTCTGAAAAAGTGAGCATCAAACCACCATGTTTGTTTTCCCAGTGGGATGTGTCTATTGTCAAAGTCGATCTTTTCAAGTCTTTTGAACCATATCACTTTTGTTTCTGGTTCTGATATTGTTATATTTCAGTTTTGGGAAATATAACAATATTCGTAATTGTGTGGTTGTTGGATCCTAACAGCGGAAAACGACACGAGAAATGGGCTTCGGAAGTTTGCGAACTCCATAAATGCAAAAGGGAATCAGATGTGTGTGACTCAAACCTCCGTTCAAACTGTTTTTCTTCCAAACAGAATTGAAAAACAGTGAAAGGTGAAGGCGATGGGCAGGATTGATCCACAGGAAGAACCAAAAACTAAAATATGACAATATCAGAACCAGAAACAAAAGCGATATGGTTCAAAAGACTTGACTGTGGAAGAAGGAAACAGAGCTGCTGCACGTGAGCTCGACGTCAGTGAGATTTTGGCGACGGCAGCGACGATCTGACTCAACGCAAAAAGACGACAAAAACGTTCAGAGGCGATAAAAGCAGACGGACCAAACTTGAAAACGTTCTTGAAGACGTGGACACCTGCGGCTTATATTCAGGTGCGCTCGATAGTCCGGAAATTACGGTAAACACATTTATTCTCACGTGGTTGCCCTGCTCCTCTTCGCTCTCCAGGTACAGAGCCCGGATGTGGTTCTGAACGTCGCTGTAGAACATGGCCTCCCAGAACTGCATGTTGGTCCAGACCGTGTGCTCCTGGACGCAGCTGTAGGCGAACTGTGTGATCCCTGCGCCCAGCTTCTGTAAAAGGAAAAACAAACACACACAGATATATATTTAGTCTGGAACTAAGTCAAATTGATATGGGACCGAGTCAGGCTGATATGAAACCAGTGAAGTGAACGTACTCTGCAGAAGGCCGTGACCAGAGGGAGCAGAGCAGCAGCGATGCCGTGTTCGTCCATGTGAGAGCAGTCCTGGAGAAAGAGAGAAACATTTAGACATTTCAACAATAAAACAAATGTCGCGCCGTTAGATTTGATTATTTGCTTTGGTCACATTAAAGTAAAACACTGTATTTCTTGTTAGGTGCGACAAAGATTCAGACTTAAAGTACAGAAATATAATGTGTCCTTGTTAGAAAGACTCTGCTGCTTCTTCGTGGATGAATTTCACCAAAGGGAGCAGTGGATTTTCATTTACAAGTTTTTCTGGAGAGAAGGGAAACATTTAGGGAAACATTAAAACTACATTTGTTGTTTGACCTGGTTTAGACCTGGTGTAGACATGATTTAGATCTGGTTTAGACCTGGTTTAGACCTGGTTTAGACCTGGTTTAGACCTGGTTTAGTCCTGGTTTAGACCTGGTTTAGACCTGGTTTAGTCCTGGTTTAGACCTGGTTTAGTCCTGGTTTAGATCTGATTTAGACCTGGTTTAGACCTGGTTTAGACTTGGTTTAGACTTGGTTTAGACCTGGTTTACACCTGGTTTACACCTGGTTTAGATCTGGTTTAGTCCTGGTTTAGATCTGGTTTAGTCCTGGTTTAGACCTGGTTTAGTCCTGGTTTAGATCTGGTTTAGTCTTGGTTTAGACCTGGTTTAGTCCTGGTTTAGATCTGATTTAGACCTGGTTTAGACCTGGTATAGACCTGGTTTACACCTGGTTTACACCTGGTTTAGATCTGGTTTAGTCCTGGTTTAGATCTGGTTTAGTCCTGGTTTAGACCTGGTTTAGACCTGGTTTAGACCTGGTTTAGATCTGATTTAGACCTGGTTTAGACCTGGTTTAGACCTGGTTTAGATCTGGTTTAGACCTGGTTTACACCTGGTTTAGACCTGGTTTAGATCTGGTTTAGTCCTGGTTTAGTCCTGGTTTAGTCCTGGTTTAGACCTGGTTTAGTCCTGGTTTAGACCTGGTTTAGTCTTGGTTTAGACCTGGTTTAGTCCTGGTTTAGACCTGGTTTAGACCTGGTTTAGACCTGGTTTAGACCTGGTTTAGACCTGGTTTAGACCTGGTTTAGACCTGGACCACTGAGGGATTACACAGATATAAGGACACATGGGAATAAAAAAGAAAGTTCTACCACTGAATACTGAATATCACCTTTTATTGTCTAAAGAAAGTGGTTTTATATTATCATTGTGGTATCGGTATCAGAATCAGTATCAAGTATCAAGGACCAAGTTATTCCTGGAGTTTGTGATGTTAGTATCGTGACCCCAGCGCTCACCTGTAGAGTGCAGTTCATCATGCGGACGATGTAATCAAACTGCTGGTCGTCTAGAACAGCTCTGTTCTGAAGGACGTGTTGGTTTAACTCCTGAGTGAGACACACACGAGCAGCTCGGCCTTTGAGCGCTCGCAGCACGGCAGGCATCAGCTGCACACAACACAACACTGACATCAGACTAACACGCTACACATGTCCACTCATTATGACATCATATATTATAACAACAGACAGTGTTGGGGAGGAACAGATTACATGTACCAGAGTTATGTAATCAGAGTACAAATTATGAGTAACTGTATTCAGTTACAGTTACTGTTTCAGTGAGAGGTAATTGGATTACAGTTACTTTGTTGAAATAAATGGATTACACGGCGGTATTTTCCTGTTTTCACATTTTGGGCTATATCTGGTCACACTGACCTGTATTCACCTGAGTCATGTCTTTTAATCCAACACAAGTTGAACCACATCAGCGACACAAGAGCTGGAGTTTTATCTTCACTTAGTTTATGTAAATTAGTGATGTGGTTTTAAGTTTTGTTTCTGTGAGATTTGAACAAAACTGAATTAAACACATTATAATGTCAAACGGGCTGATGTGGCTCTAGAGTCGTTACGGTTTATATGTCGTAAAGTTGAATTTATTTATGCAGATTAGTGCAGATAGTAATAATAATGATGATCATTTTAATATAAAAACGTTAATGATTAATCGATAATCGATCGTTAATTCTTCCGACGATCGATTAAGAAAATTTCATCGAATGCCCATCCCTAGTCTCAAGTGTTGACCGTTTTTTTTGTTTAATGTATCTTAAGTATGAAAATAGATGAGAGAATCCAACGTTATTGATATTGCGCCTTATAATCCGAAAAATACAGTAATAATAAAAACACTAACAATAAAAGAACAATAAATAGCAAATGCACTGGTCACAATGGGTACGATCAGTTGGTTTATTTCCCTGCCTCCCTTTTCATTCGGCCTGAAGCCAAAATGCTACTAAATTGCAGAAGTACTAGTATTTTTTTTGATTTTTCGGGACCCACTCGCTCGCGGCCTGACTTGCCATCTTGTCCCTTATGAGCGTCACGTGACAACGGAACGAAACTAATCGAACGTCGTCTCCCCACACAGTGAAAAGAAACATTTTAGACACTATTAGTTTTAAATCGTGACGGATTAAACTGAAAATACAACCACACAAGCAAACAAATTTAGGTATCAATAAATTATAATATTATATTAGGTCTTTATGTGCTGCAGATTTTTTTTATGACGGTAATGAAACTGATCCAAAGAAACTGAAAACACACACCAAAATTCTTGTATAGGTGCAAATGCAAGGAGCAGCCAGACAAGAGTGAAAAAATGCATAGCACACTCAGATGGCCCATGTCCAAAAGCTTATTTATTATTTATTATACCACAGCGAGAAAGTGTGGCACTGTTCTGTGGTCCAAAGCAAGAAAAATATCTGATGAAGGCTTTTTTTTTTGCCAAAATGTTATTTTGAAAATAAATAAGCTTTTGTACATCGGCCATCTGAGTGTACTATGCGTTTTTTCACTCTTGGTAATAAAACTGATACCATTGCTACTTTCTGATACTGCGGGATATCGTAATAAAGTATTACCACCCAACTCTACATGTAAAAGGTATTAATGTCCAGTATTATATTCTATCTGCATTTCAGAGCTCTCAGGATCAAATACAGATAAAAGAACAGTAAAATTAGACATTTTAGACTAAGTTAAAATTGGCTTTTAACTCTGAGTCTGACGGTTGACCATTTTCTTTACTCTTTATTGTCTTTATTTGTCACTGTTTGTTTTGTGTCCTTTCTAATTTGTGTCCAGCACTTTGGTCGACTGTGTTGTTTTTAAAGTCCTCTAGAAATAAAGTGGAGTTGAGATGAGAAATATGTGGAACAAATGTTGGGATTATACTATGGTCTGTCTATCAAAGCTCTCAGCATCAGCTATAGACACAACCCAACAGCAATATTAGACTAAAATATGGAAAAAATGTCCAGTGACTGTACAAGGGCTGTGTGTCAGAGCCCTCAGCACGGCAGGCAAAAAAAGAAAAGCAGTACGGAAAAAGACAGAAATAAGACACAAGTAAAAATAAGAATGTCAAATGATCATCTACGACGACTTGGGACAAAAAAAAACAAACCACTTCTCATTAAAAAAACTTAAATAATAGTCGTTTCACGCGTTGGTTATTCTGTGTGTGTGGGACTTTTACCTTCTTGGCCTCCAGCATCTTGTTCTCGAAGATGTAGGTGATGCAGTTTCTGACCACCTCCAGTCTGCGGGCGCTGTTCGCCATCACGTGACTGTTCCGGTCCACCGTGTCGCCTGGTAAACAGAAACACACTTTCACTTTAACTATCGAGAAAAGAGGCCATGATGTTTGATAGAATTTGGTGTTTTGGTTCCAGACGATTCTCCGATCAGAAGCAGAATGAGTCTCACGTGACTCTCTTATTTGAGTTGCTGGTTCAACGTTGTGTTTAAACCTAAAATATGCCTCTCTCTCTGAACGGCCTCTCCCTAAACCCCAGCACCTGCACCAGTCCTGAGTCAGTGCTAGTGCAGCCTCTGCAGCTCAGCGAGGGAATTCTGGAGGTTCTGAGCTTCACATGAGGCCTGAACATAAACTGAGAATGAGACAAATCCGTATGTATCCTTTTTACCTCCATGAAGTTGGCCCCCATCAAACACACACACACAAAAACTATGTCTATAGTTTGTGCTAAAATGATAACCAACGATAAAATGATAAAGAATCTTAGGCTTTGGAAAAGTATCTATTACAATATAAAATATTTGAATCAAAAGCAAATTACTACAGACTCATACAGACTTTTCCACAGCCTGAGATCGTTTCTCTTCACTAGTTTTGTAGAGTTTTGCTAAAGCCGCTGTCGTCAGCGGAGTGGAAATGATGTCATATAATTTCCACAAAAATATAAATTTTAGAAATATACTTGACAAACAAAATACAAACATTTTCTATAATTCTCTGCCTGTTTTGAGGCTATTTAACATTTTGAGGGGCTGGATGACTAGCCTGATTCACCAGCCGGTTTCACTTCCTGGAAACTGTGTGACCTCGCAGCATTAGGATTCGTTCGCTCGACTGTAGGAGGGTACTTTTTTTATTTAACCAGTCGCTGCTGTTTGGTCGTGATGTATGTAATGCACCAAACCTGCAATAACGTCTTTTCCCTTAATAAAATTCACCAAACATTCTCTTTGTTCCAGCTTTAAATCCTCGATCTTGTGAATCGTTGACAACACAGAATGTCTGTCTTCGTCTACGTCCATCTCGACGCTTTGTTTACTGTTGTTCTGTTCCACAAAAGAGACCCAGACAGACGCGTGAGTTTGACGTCATGACTTCAAAGCTCACAGATGATTGGCTGGTGTGCAGTCTACAACTTCCGGGTATTCTGATTCCTAACCTAGTCACTGGAGAGAAATGAAACTGGAGGCACTAGGTGGGGCCAGCCTGGCTACTGGATGACATCAACGGCTGAAAATAAAACTGCTAATATTTTAAGAACAGTAATCTCAGAAACGAAGAACAAATGATTGACACCATTTTGGGCCGTTTTAGAGCATTTTGAATCTTCCTGGAGGCTGCTGACCCCAATTTGACTGATAAAAGAATTGTTAATATCTTCAAAACTAAAGCAGCACAAATGGAACTTTTTGCAGCACAAACGAAGGACGAACGATTGACATAGTTTTTGTGTAGGTTTGCGTTTGATGGGGCGACTTCACAGAGGTGTCGTCTTTATCCAGGTTTAGAGCACAGGCTGCACACTGTTAGTCAGGCTGGTGCCACCAAGTGCCTCCGCTCAATTTCATTTCTCTCCAGTGACTAGAATAGAATTGAATTTGTCGTCCTCAATCTGTGTATCATTCGTTCATTCGTTTTTCAATATAAAACCAAAAATAAGAAAACGAAAAAAACAACAGTTTTCTTCGTTATTTGTCTCCAAAACCAAAATGAAAAAACGGATAACGATTCGTTTTTTCAGTTTTCGATTTTGTGTTTAAATGAAGAATGGAAAAAACGGATAACGGCCGTTTCCCGTTTACGTGACTTCCGTGACTGCGATGCCGAACTTTTGCACCGCATACGGACTGAATCAGGACGGATCCAGGTCCGAGACCAGAGCGGGACTGAGACCGAGACCAGAGCGGGACTGAGACCGGGACCAGAGACCGGGACCAGTCTCAGGCCCGCTCTGGTCCCGGTCTGGTCCCGGTCCCGGTCTCAGTAGCGCTGTGGTCCCGGTTTGGTCCCGGACCTGGTCCATTTGAACCAAAAGCTCTTAGTTCGATTCATTTTCATTGGTGTGAATGCGTCAGTCGGATGCTTTGCACCACCTCGGAACCAGCAGCGGTTCTTGAGTGCGGAGGACCAGGGGCCTCATTTATAAAAACTGCGCAGGAGTTGTCGTAAGTTCGTGCGTACGCCTGTAGCTACGACAAGGCGTGCGCCACGCAAACTCCATATTTAGAAAACCCACCGCACGCACCAAACCACGCAATCTTTGCTTTATAAATCCCACCTGCAACTACGATTTGCGCACGTAAACCTACGTCACGTCACGCCCTAGACCGAGACAAGACCAGGACCAGACCGGGACCAGACCGGACCGGAGGCTCAGAGCCCACGGCAGGGCCGGAGCTCGAAGCTGAGGCTCGGACCCCGTGGAGGCTCGGAGTCAAAGCTCGTAGTCCGCCCTGGTCCCGGTCTGGTCCCGGTCTCAGTCCCGCTCTGGTCTCGGTCTGGTCCCGGTCTCAGTCCCGCTCTGGTCTCGGTCTGGTACCGGTCTCAGTCCCGCTCTGGTCCCGGTCTCAGTCCCGCTCTGGTCTCGGACCTGGATCAGTCCCGGTTCAGTCCATATGCGGTGCAAAAGTTCAGCATCGCAGTCACGGAAGTCACGTAAACTGAAAAAAACGAATCGTTATCCGTTTTTTCATTTTGGTTTTGGAGACAAATAACAAAGAAAACTGTTGTTTTTTCGTTTTCTTATTTTTGGTTTTATATTGAAAAACGAATGAACGAATGATACACGGATTGTCCTCGTCTCTTCTATTTCCATGTACCCAGTGCACTCGGAGTTGTGCGTCAGTGGAGAAATAATAAAAACTGAGGTACGGTTGTGATTGTTGATTTGCTGAACATAACGGAACGCTACAATGACATGGAGATGAAGAAAACTGGGACATTTTCTCATTTTTCCTAGATTATGTCAGGCTTACTACCGCGAACCATGGATCTATTAAAATAACTGGAGGGTGTTGCTGCTTGTAGTTGCTTCCAGTTGACATAGAGACACTCACTGGTAGTCAGGCTGGCGCCACCTCGTGCCTCCGCCCAATTTCATTTCTCTCCAGCGACTAGGTCAGGAATCAGAAAACACTAGACGGTTTGCAAGAACCCTGAAAGTTGTAGACGGCACACCGGCCAGTCAGCGAGGAGCTTTGAAACCATGACGTTAAACTCGTCGGCGTCTGTCTGTGTCCCTTTTGTGTTTCAGCACAACAGTAAAACAGTAAACAAAGTGTCGAGATGGACATAGACGAAGACAGACATTCTGTGTTGGCAACGATTCCTGAGATCCTCGAGAATTTAAAGCCGGAACAAAGAGAATGTTTGGTGAATTTTATCAAGGGGAAAGACGTTATTGTCCTTCTTCTTCCTACTGATTTAGGGAAAAAAAAGCTTAATATATATACCAGTTGAGTGAACGAATTCTAATGCAGCGAGGTCAGACAGTTTCCACAAAAAGAAACTGGTGAATGATGAATGAGGCTGCATCCAGAAATCCCTTTCATTTGTCGTCGTGTGTTCATGTGTCTCACCCAGAGGAGGTCCGGAGGGCACCATGGCCTTGACCTCGGCCTTCACCACAGGGGGCGCCGTCTTGAGTTTAGCAGCAGCGTGGTCCACGAAGAGCTGAACGGCCACGTCGTCCAGCGGCGGGAACGGGGAGTGCGGAGTCTGGGCGTTTTCTGACGGACGCTGCAGTTTGTGCATTGACACGGTGGGGTACGGGTTCTCCTGCAGAGGACGAGGAAGAAGAGGAAGACCATATAAGGAAGACAGAAGGTAAAATAAAATAATAAAATAAAACTGCTCATACAACGCTATAATTCTTCAGGTAAGTTTCAGAGTGCGTAGGAGAGCACGATGAGACCGGACTTACGTTTTTAAAGAGATGTTCTGCCAGTTCCTTGATGTGGTTCATGGTTCTGTGGGGGTCGCCCTCCGCCTGTCGAATCCTCTCCACCTGATTGGCCATGAGCTGCACAAACAAATATAAATAAATCATTTTAAGTCCTATTTTTGTCCGATTTATTGATCTTTATTTAGCCAGGACAGTCCCACTATTTTTCATCTCCTCTTCAGGGAAATTAAGAATCTGTTTTTCAGTCGAGTCCTGGCCCTGGATGTGTCCCTACTGTCTGTGTTTTTAGAGGAGGGGAGGACAGGCACAGGGAGAACATGCAAACTAGGGCAACTTATTCTCACACTGCGGAGGGAGGAAGTGTGTATTTAACTGTGTAACTCATCTCTAGCTCTCACAAAATCATTATTACAGAGTTAATATCCACATGAGTTCATTTTCGGGAACTTGCGCAGTTTTTTTCTGACAGTGAAGTGAAACTGGAGCGCGGCGCCGCAGCTTTAAGTCCGATAAATCTGATTTAGAGAAAGCAGACTGACTCCAAGATAAGAGCGTCGCAATTAGCTGATGTACAGTTCATGACTCCCTCTTACTGAATAAGGACCAGGGACTTGATACTATTTTGAGTGAAAATGCCTCATGTCTTGTACAGTACATCAGAGGTAGGACCAAGTCATTGTTTTGCGAGTCTCAAGTCTTTGAGCTCAAGTCCAAGTCAAGTCCAAGTCGTCTGCTTTGAGCTTCAAGTCGTTTCAAGTCTTTAAACCAAAAAAGTACCAAATATAGCTTAGATTTTTGCAATTTATATGAATTTTAAACTAAAGTCATGGTACATTTATATATGAGTATTTATAGAAAAGCTGTAGAAATGTAATTTTTTTCTTTTTAAATGTCTTGACAAGATCTTAGTGTGAATCATTACGTTAGAATAGAAAGAATTCAGATTTAAAACTGCTAAATAACAGTTATTTGTCATGTAGTTCCCTCTGTATTACTGTGTTGTACTGTATATTACTGTGTTGTACTGTATATTACTGTGTTGTACTGTGTTGTACTGTATATTACTGTGTTGTACTGTATATTCCTGTGTTGTACTGTATATTACTGTAGTACATTTGAGGATACCACATCACAGTACTTCAGTTACAAAGTACAAAGTACAAAGTAACAGAAGTGGAGGGACATGTTCCTATAAAATTAAGCACCACATTTATCAAAAGTAAAGAGAAAAGTATTTTCTAAAAACATATATTTTTTTAGAAGAAGCATAAATTCTTCTCAAGTCACAGGCCTCAAGTCCAAGTCGACTCCCAAGTCTTTGTCTATTTTATCAAGTCAAGTCTCAAGTCCTAAAAATAGTGACTCAAGTCACGACTTGAGTCCAAGTCACGACTTGCAAGTCCCACCTTTGCTGTACATCGACACTACACTCTAACGACTCGGTTCTCCAGGTCAGGCTCCAGGTCACACACAACATGAGAGATGATGTAACACAAGGGATGCACCAATCCGATACTGGGATCTGATGTCGGCACCAAAATTGAAAAACTTGCTGGACTAGATATCGTCTTCCAAATATCGATTCAGTCATATCTTCATTTGGCATATAAATTAGATAGTAGTCTTTGTAAATCAGACTTTTTACTAGTTGTAATTCGCCCAGAAAGTCTCACAATGTTTGAATTTTCACTTATGCAAAGCTCTGCACATATGGATTTTTTTTTTTTGGAGCCGATATGACACCGATATAACAGGCTTTGCAGCTGCCGATATATTTAGTGACATTAAAATTCACTGTAAATCTTCAGCTGATTATAAAACTTAGGTCTGTCTGTATTAGATTTTAAGTTGGGTTTGTTTAGGCGACATTTATTGTTATTTTGCCTCTTTACGTCATATTTAAACAATTGGCCAACCGATATATTGGTTGGGCCCTACGCTGTAGTTACTTAAAGGGACAGTCCAGAATTTTGTACACAGGACCTCATTTCCTCGTGATCCAGAGTGTTGGAGACGTGTGGAGACACTTTTTTAAATATTCCGTCCAGTCCTTGTATTTGCAGAGGTCACTGGTGTTAGACTAGTGCATGTCAATGGTCATAGTTTATCCTGCCACTAAAAACTGTCTTACTCACTCCACAAAACACCCGAAGCAAATCTATTATTACACCAGACTGTCCATGTGAACGTCTGTGTTGATAGAATAATGTTTGAAATAAAACTAACTTTTGTATCACGTGAATCGACACATGTTGAGGGACTATTTTCTCAGCAGCAGCAGATTTTTACTTTGCCAGTAAGACAGGTGCTCGGTCAGACATGTCAAACTCAGGCCCGGGGGCCAAATTTGGCCCGTGATACAATTGTATTTGGCCCGCAAGATCATATGTATTAGAGACATTATTTATTGACAGTGTTGTTATTATTTTATATTCTGCTTGTTCTGGATTCAATGTTTAAGCAAAACTATTATGAAACATTTATTTTAATAAGAAAAGATTTAACATTACATATCTCAAAAGAAGAAAAAACACGCAGATGTTGCTGAAGTTTTTCAATAAATATTTAGTTTGGCCCATGACTTAGTCCCAGTTTTTAATTTTGGCCTCTGTGAATTTGAGTTTGACGCCCTTGTGCTAGGTAAGGTCAGTCCGCCGCTGCTGAGTTTTCTATCAGGAAGTACAAATCACTGCTGCTCAGACATAAATCCTTCAAATGCAAGGTTGGTTTTACTTCTAAAATTATTCTCTTATTATTCAGGCTCACTAGGAAATGAGGCCCTATGTCCAAAATTCCAAACTGTTCCTTTAAAAGATAAAAGACACTTATATATATAACACATTTGCAACAGTTTTTTCTTATTTCATTGTAGTTTTATAGAAATAAATGTTGTTTTCTGTCTCTGCAGTGGTATCGGTTCATATCGATAATAGACAGATATGTAAAGCCATAGTATCGAAAATAGTATCTGAACTGAAAAAGCTGTATCGGTGCATCCCTTTACACAGTAACACATGTATATTAATTCTTCTCACATCGTCGAACAGGTCCGTGGTTCTGTAGGGAGGTCCTCGCTCAGACACAAACCCGGCGAAGGCCATTCCATCCAGAACCTTCATCAGGAAGTCGTCCTCAGACAGAGCTCTTTTACCCAAGAACGCAGCCTGAAAATCAGACACGGACAGAACACTTTATCACACGAGGAACACACAATATCAGAGTCAGTGCTAGTGCGGCCTCTGCAGCTCACAGAGGGAATTCTGGAGGTTCTGAGCTTCACATGAGACCTGAACATAAACTGAGGATGAGACAAATGCAGGGTAAGTCACATTATTACATAAAGGTGCACTGTGTAACTTTTCTAGTGGAGGGTCTGTCAAACGCTTTTATCTATGGTATTAAACCTTTCGATCTTCATAGAGACCAAACCAGACCAAGTTACAGGTCAGATCTGTGGAGAGGCGACCCCGCTCACAGTCAGAACGTCTGTTTTTGTAGGTATTTTTGAGCTATAAAATCACCTGTGATTGAATAAAAGTAAGTTAGAGCCGTTTAATGTCACACTGTGGAATATTCCAGGTAGACGTGTGACATATCCAAAGAAACAAGCAAGTGACTGACCCCAAACCAAAACGTTACATAGTGCAGCTTTCACACCGACAGTAGTTGGTGCGCACCAAATGTTCCAGTCGAACCAAAAGCTCTTAAGTTCAGTTTGTTTTGTTGGTGTGAAAGCGTCAGTCGCAGTCGGATCTGCACTAACTCAAATGGACCGAAACTTCAGAAAAGAGATGCTCTCGGTTCAGTTGATTCCACACCAAATGCCAAACTCTGGTGCGGTTCCTCTGGTGTGAACTTGAACTCAGGTGCAAACCAGAAACAGTAGCTCTAAATGAACTACTCGAAATGCATCATGGGAGGAGACATGCATCTCCTCTGCCTGAAATGACATTCAATACACCTCCGCCGACTCCAAAGCAATAACAAATTGTTGTCCAGATGCAGCCGTGACTCATTTTCAAATTATTTTGCCAACAATGGCCAATACAGACAATATGATATACGAAGATCAGAGTGAGTACCAAAGTGAGAACATCCAGCGTGCTGAGGACGGCACAGACCCGCTCTGACCAGTCCACTGCGCACTGGTCTTACTCGCCCCCATCTGGAACCAGCACATGGAGGATGGAACCTCCAGTCCTATCTGACCAGCACGGCACAAGACCAAGGACCAGACCCTCATGTCCGTCCTGATGGGCTGCGAGCTACGATGAGTGCTCCTGAGTCTTTATCACTGTTACCCGAGCTCAGAGCTTCTGCTCCAGGCTGATGTGCGGTGAGTTTGTACAAAGTTCTACATGCTGCTGTTTTACGAGTTCATGATGATAACTTAAGATGAGGACGACCCGCGGAATTAATGGGGAAACATCAGTACCTTTCACAACTGGAGGTACTGATGTTTCCCAGGGGAACATCGGTCCTGGGGAACGTTGGACTGACCACAAAATAGGAGCTTATTTCTACCAATTTCTGATGAAACGTCAAACGGACCAATTTTGGTTTGTTTGCCGGTGTGAAAGCGGACCACACTGGAGTCTATATTGTATTTTCCGAACCACAGGACACGCTCTTAAGCCTCCAACCCCATCAAAAAACGACCGCGCCTCACAATCCAGAGCGCCCTATACACGAATCCAGCGACCGCACAGTGAAAAACACCCACAGACACACTCATCGCTCCACGCCAACGAGGAACAGAACGGAGGAACGAACCGAAAAAGCGAGCGCAACGTGCCGCTTCTAGACACGACTGAACAACTGAGTCACTGCGAACACGCCGACAATCCGTTGGTCCCAGACACACCCTCCCTAAACGCCACAACTGAACAAAGCCCAGAGTCACCGTGAACGAACAAACAAACAAAACCACTCACCCATCACACTGTCGGGTTTCCTTTAAAGTCCGGTGAAAAAAGTTCGAAAATAGACCATGTGTCTTACAATCCAGAGCGACTAATAGTGCAGAAAATACGGTATGCTACAGAATAACTATTTTACTGTCTGGAGCGGACCAAATAATCAAACTAGCAATGTGAAAACGCTCCGAGATGACATCAGATTTGACTTAAACGCAGCAGCCGTCGTGTTCAGTTCGTACCTTGTGGAAGCGGATGACGGGCTCAGGGTGGATGCGGATTATGTGTAAACACCATCGATATCCCCGAAAGAGGCGAGCGAAGAGCCACAGGAACACGGCACGGATCTCTTTGTCCTGAAATCACCAGAGACAAACATTAAAATCACTCTAAAAACAAAGAGAAATGTTGAGATTAAACCAAACTTTACCTGTATTTTTAGTGAGGAGGGCTGGTTGCAGACTGGGGGAAAGGCGTGGTCAGCGACTTCCAACTCTGGGTCCAAAACCTGAACAAAAAATAAACTTTATTTATCTGGTCTGTTTGTAATATAATTGAGGTATATTAGTAGAATTATTTTTCCCCAGTTGTCTTTTTGGTTTGTTTACAATGCAAACTTTGAACAGAATCCTACATTTTAAACATTTACTGCACATTTAAAGGTGCATTGTGCAACTTTTCTGCTCGTCTCCATGGAGATGTTATTGCTTTGTCTCGCGATTAAACCAATCCATCTCAAAGGAGGCAACTATAGTCTACTTTACAGGTCAGATCTGTGGAGTGTCGCCCTATTCGCAGAAAGAATTATTGTATTTTTGAGCAACCGAAATGGTCCATGTACTTTTCATACTTTTGAATTTTAATTAACAAAAAACAATAAAATGGGAAAACCGTTTGTTATTTAATTATTCCGCTTTAGTGTCAAATAAAAAAAAAATTGAGAGAAATTGGGAGAAAAAGATTTCAGCCTCTATTTCCAATATTTCATTTAAAGTTAATTTTTTTTTAAAAGTCATCGTGCCCGTTTTAATGTTGATATTTTATTCACTCTGGTTTATTTGCTTGAACAAAAGGAGAGTTTATCGCTGCTTCCCGTTTCTCGTCATGGAGTTCAACAATTATTTTCTAAAACGTGAAAGTAAACACGTCGCTTTAAAAGAAGACGACATGTTTGTCCACAAAACTCCAACGATTTTTCAGGTAAGTCCTTCTGGGGCAAATAAAGCAGAGAGAATAAAATATCAAAATTAATATAGGCACCGAGACTGTTTTTGGATCGGTGTTATTTGAATTAAACTTTAAAATAAATATTGGAAATAGAGGTCGAAATCAGTTTTTTTGTTTGACACTAAAAAATAATAATAATAATAATAATAATAATAATAATAAACTGTTTTCACATTTTATTGTTTTTCATTCTTACCATATTTTTTGGACTATAAGTTGTACTTTTTTCATGGTTTGGGTGTTTCCTGTGACTTATAACTTATAAATGATATATTCTGTTATTATAATGTTTCCTGTTGCGATGTCGGGTAAACATCACTTACTTTAATGCAAAATGTGTGTGTAAATGTGCGTCGTATTTTCCAGCAGCTTCATAAATCTGCCGCATCACCAAATCTTCAACCAACAAGATCCACAAAGGATAAACATTCTAACATGAAGAATTTATCCACAACTATCAAGAGAAGAAAGACGAAAACTTAAAGGAAACAACGACGACGCATTAGTGAACAACTGAAAAAAAACCCAACTAACATTATGATCCTGAATAAAACACAAGTGCCGTATTTTTTGGTCTATAAGTGGCACTTTTTTTTCATGGTTTGGGTGTTTCCTGTGACTTATTCTCCGGTGCGACTTATATATTAAAATGTTTGAGTGAAGCGGTGAGAGGTTCTAGTCTTGTGTGTGAGTATCTGCTGCTCCTGTTCCTCCTGTACCACTGTCACTGTCTCTACTGCACATGTCTCCTGCAGAAAGAGCCTCTGTCCTGCTGCAAGTCGTGAAATATTCAGCCGAAAACGAGAATCGAGCAGCAGAAAGAAAGTTTGGAGTGAGCGAGAAACTTGTGAGGGACTGGAGGAAAGCAGGGATGGAGAACACAGCTTCACGGGAACCGGGGAGGATGCACCATGAAACTTTCCTGAAGTCACTGGATGGATGGACAAAGCCTGGACTTCAGTGACACAGAAACCATCCTGTCGGGATTCAGAAAGACCCGAATAATTCTAACTGGAACTGATGCTGAATCTGACGACAGCGACACAGAAGAGGAAGTGACGCTCTGTTTACCTCCGGAGGTCGAGGTTGAGTTGTTCAGAAGTGACACCGAGGATGAAGAATTGAATGGATTTAGTGATTTGGAGTGAGATGGAGAGTTTGTTAAACTTGTTCTGTTCTGTTGTTTATGTTATAGTTTATCTGAAGAACTGTTCATATGTGACGTTAACAGTCTGTTGTTCTCTCTTTCTATTGTTTTTACTACAACTTAACTTTTGAGATGAAATGTTGGTTCCTGGTCTCTGATTTTATAAAATAAATTTCCCCCCAGAAGTGCGACTTATGTTTTTTTCTTCTTCATTACACATTTTTTGGCTGGTTCCGAAAAAATACGGTACTTGAAACTCAAAAGAACACGGACTTGAAACACCCGTAATGAATAAATGTTAGACAAAGTGCTGTTGTGATTGCCAAACATTTAGTCAGTGTAAGTTTCCACAGTAGAGCTGCGTGTTCTTCATACTCCACAGTCCTTGTTGGCGGCCGGTCTGTATTAAACAAACACATTCTCCCGTGTCACCCTCAGAGTTCTTCAGCTCAGTGTGAAAATGAAGCACTGACACTGAACAGAGACACAGAGACACGAGGAGAGGCGGCTCCAGCAGGAGACTCAGCAACCAAACAAAACAAAAAGAAACCAAAGGCAAACGCAAAAGGCCTAAACATGGAGCTATTTACCCCTGGTCTAACTAATACAAATAAGATCCAAACACTTGACGGTTGATACTTGAAGCTGATGACATCAATATTCAAGCTCACTGGAAGCACCGCTCCATTAGAAGCTCTGTTACTCAAGTTCGACTTAATCTGAGCTTTATTTTTCACAGTGTGACCAGAAAGAACAAACTTACTTGGAACTACAACACTGATTTGTGCCGTTAAACACGTCGCTCACACAAACACAAACAGTTTTTTTAGTCGCCTTTTGAATCTGTGTGTCATTCTTTTGTTTTTTCAAAATAAAACCAAAAACAAGAAAATGAAAAAAACAACAATTTTCTTCATGATTTGTCTCCAAAACCAAAATGAAAAAACAAATAACGATTCATTTTTTCAGTTTTTGATTTTGTATTTAAATGAAAAAACGCATAACGACCGTTTCCCGTTCACGTGTGACTTAAACTGTGATGCTGGACTTTTGTGCCACATACGAAGTCCTGGTCTCAGTTCTGGTCTGGTCCCGGGCTAAGTCCTGGTCTCAGTCCCGGTCTGGTTCTGGTCTGGTCCTGGACCTGGTTCAGTCCTGGTTCAGTCCTGTTTCAGTTCGTATGTGGCACAAAAGTCCCGTTTACGTGACTTAAACTGTGATGCTGGACTTTTGTGCCACGTACAAACTGAAACAGGACTGAACCAGGTCCAGGACCAGACCAGAACCAGACCGGGACTGAGACCAGGACTTAGACCGTGACCAGACCAGGATTGAGACCGGGACTGAGACCGGGAACAGAACTAAGACACATTATGACTAATAACACAGCGGTCGACTCTCACATCTGTGCCCAGTCGTGTGCAATGTTAAAAGAGCAGAGTATTAAAACCATGAGCAGTCTGTTGGACGCTGTTCCTCACCATCGAGAGCAGAGTCTGTGTTTGCTGCAGCAGAGGTTCAGGCAGGAGAGAGATGTGGACGCACTCGGGGATCGTCACTGTTCCACCGTCCAGGTCAGCGATGATCACGTCCAACTGCAAACACACAAGAGGCACGGAGAAGTTAAAGGGACTGTATGGGATTTTTTTATGTGTTGTGAATTTATTTTGCCTCTGAAACATTAGAACTGCACAGTCACTTGAGCAGTTTAAATCCTTGCTTAAAACTGTCTCAAATTCTCTTTGACATTTTTCCATAATTAAAAAGAGACACCTTGGCACCTTGCTGTTCTTATTTATTTTTTTAAAATTGTTATAAAATCTGTATCGTTAAGCAGTTGCCGATACGATACATACCTCGATACATAAGCCACGATACGATACATGTCGACAGGTGAACTTTCGGTTCAATAAAATATATATCAAATTGATTCAGTATGGTTAAATAAAAATATAAAGGCTAAATTATGGCTGTGATACTAAAAGTCTTTGTTAAACCAGTTAATGTGAATATGAAAAACGCTAATTTTAATCATCAAAACAGTGAAAATGTCAAACGTGTCACATAAACGAATTTGAAAAATAGTGAAAGGTGAAGGCGATGGGCAGGATTGATCCACAGGAAGAACCAAAAAGGAAACATTTGTCTGACTAAGAAATCATCCTGAGTTTACAGAGAACATTTTGTATGTGGAGCAACAACAAAACAAAATCCCGTTTGTTAATGTAGAGGAGCAGAAGACAAACAGACTGAGCTGCACTTTCTTGTTCTTGTGGTTTTACAGCAACATCACGTCTTGGTCTCTTTGCAGTGGAAGGTGTTTCTTGGTGAACAGTTGGAGCCTTTTGCTTTGGCGTTGACTTTTTAAATTCATAACCGAGGTCGAGTGAGGGATTGGGATTTTGCTTTGATGGTGCTCAATTTAATTTCTCTCCAGCGACTAAATCAGTTATCAGAATACACTAGACGGTTTGCAAGAACCCCAGAAGTTCGAGTTCAGGCACCAGCCAATCAGTGAAGAGCCAGACATTCTGTGTTGGCAACGATTCTCGAGATCGAGGATTTAAAGCCGGAACAAAGAGAATGTTTGGTGAATTTTATCAAGGGGAAAGACGTTATTGTCCTTCTTCCTTCGGGATTTGGAGCATTACATACGTCACGACCAAACAGCAGCGACTGGTTAAATAAAAAAAGTACCCGTCTACTGTCGAGCGAACGAATCCTAATGCTGCGAAGTCAGACGGTTTCCACAAAGTAAAACCGACTGATGAATCAGGTTAGCAAGTCCCAGCTTTTCAAAGGGAGAAAAGTAAGTTTCTGTCTTTTATGGTTGCAAAGTTATGTGTGGTTATATAAAACATATTCCCAGATATCGTATACGATACCGTCGGGCTCAAAGGGTCAATGAGTATCTACTTTCAACGACAGTTTTAGCATTGATTAGTATCTGATTTTCGATATTTTTGATAATGATGCTCCATGGAGATGTAAGTTTGATGCCTTTTCTTGGAACATTCAAGGAAAAGCAATAACATCTCCCTGGAGACAAATAGTTTCCAGAAGCCACACCAGAAAAGTTAAGGGCAAAGTATAGTTCTGCATCGACTCAATGCGCACTGCCGCCGTCGCCTTGTCACGGTCGTTTTTCACATATGAAAATATGTGTCAAGGTCTATGCACCGCAAATTAATTCACCGCCAAAACGCTAAAAGGCTAGAATATCTGTCCATTCATATAAACGGTCTACGCGTGTGACCTGCACACGTATAATCTCAGAAAAGTTTCACATGAACCATCTCCAACACGACAACAGAACAGATTCACCATCAGCAGAACATCCCTCTGTCACAGAAAGAACACTCAGATTCCACTGAGTCATGTCCTTTAGTCCGACAGAAGCTGAACCGCATCAGCGCACAAGGAAAGGGCTGTTTTTAGTTCGATTAGTTTATGCAAATTAGCTGTGTGGTTTTAAGTTTTGTTTCTGTAAAACGTAAACACATGTGCACAAAGCTGAATTAAACACATTATTACTCAATGTATATTGAAAGAAAGGAAAGCTGAGTACAGGAAATGTATGTAGAGCGGCGGTACAGAGGACCAATCACAGCCCTTATCGTCTGCGTCGCTTCCCCTGCTGTCTGCATCGCTTCGACGCGTAGTTAGAAAATTTTGGGGGTGCACGTCGGTTGACGCAGACACTTTGCGTAGGGGGTTCACGTTGACACACACTCTCTGCGTTGTGATGCAGATGATTTGACGCTGGACCGTAAATTGGCCTTTACATAGTGCATCTTTAAACTCTCGTGCGCTGATATAATATGACATAAAAGATGACAGTGGTTGTGTGAGTTCAGAGTCTCTCAACAGTGTCTCATTATAGAACCTCAGATATTTAACTCGTCCAGGAGATAAACTCTGACCTCTGACCCCAGCAGTGATGAGATGTTGTTAATCGCAGAAATATTTGTAAGATAAAACAAAGATCAAAATGTAAAAGGGTTTTATCGCGATGGCGCTGTCAGATCTCCCACCGCAGACTTCATCATCATTTAATAAAACAGATTTTTTTTCTTTGACGCTGAATTTAAGGCAGGTTCAGGGTGAAGACTAAACTTGGCACAGAATAAAAATGTGCTGGATTTTGAGATTAAAACGGACCGAACAAAGGGTCAGGGGTCATTTCTGTAATAATGTAATTTGATGAGACGTGTACAGTTTGTCGTTTTGCGTAAAGTTTCACTGTGTAACTTTTCTAGAGGAGGATCTGTCAAATGTTTTTCTCTGTTGCTTAAACTGATGTAAACAAAATGTGACTGAACCAGGACTAAACCAGGACTGAACCAGGACTGAACCAGGACTGAGTGTTGGGACGGACCCAGAGGTGCACCTGTGTAGACTGTTGGGTGATCAGGACCAGACCGGGACTGAGACTGGGACTGAGACCAGGACTGAGACTGGGACCAGACTGGGACTGAGCCTGGGACTGAGACTGGGACTGAGCCTGGGACTGAGACCGCGACTGAGACCAGGACTGAGACCAGGACTGAGACCAGGACTGAGACCGGAACCGGACTGGGATTGAGCCTGGGACTGAGACCAAGACTGAGACCAGGACTGAGACCAGGACTGAGACCGGAACCAGACAGAGACCAGACAGAGACCAGACTGGGACTGAGACCAGGACTGAGACCGGGACCAGACCGGGACCGAACTGGGACTGGGACTGAGACGACGACTGAGACTGGTTCAGTCCTGCTTCTGTCCTGCTTCAGTCCAGGTTTAGTCCCGGTTCAGTGCCCGTTCAGTCTCGGTTCAGACCTGGTTTAGTTCTAGTGTAGTCCTGTTTTAGTCCTGTTTTAGTCCTGTTTTAGTCCTGGTTCAGTCCTGGTTCAGTCGTGCATCACAGTTTAAGTCACGTCAAAAAACTTGAAAAGATCGATTTTGACAATAGACACATCCCACTGAGAAAACAAACATGGAGGTTTGATGTTCACTTTTTCTGAAAATCCTTCCCAGTATGAATTGTGCGATGACTGGAAGTTCGAGATTCTTGACGCATCTATGTGACGTAAACGTGTACGTGACCTGAGCAGATCTGACCAGAGTTTTGCGTCTTGGGCAGTGTAGACGGAAACACTACAGTGGAGCGTTTTCAACTTATCCACTCTGGAGGGTGGTGTCAGATTTTTGCGTTTTTAAGCCCCAAAAACGCCGTCACCGTCCAAACGAAAGACACTTCCCATAAAATATTTTGTCGTTTTTACCTGTAAGTGTTCTCGTGTATAAACAGACCTTGAATCAGGAGTGATAGTTCTCAAATAAAATGGACTCACCAGTTCTTGCGTCTCAGATTTGAAGAAAGAGTTGACTCCGATGATGAAGGGGGTGGGCGTGCTCAGGACCTCCAGAAGTTTACCGGGAAGAATGGGGACGTACGTGAAACTGCAGACAGACACATTTATGTTTAATTAAAACGTACGATCAGACACAGTTTAAGTTAAGTTAAGTTTTTTTATTTCAAGATGTGCTGTGTAACTTTTCTGGTGAAGTGTCAAACCCAAATGCTGAATCACGCAGAACATAAAATAAACTAAATCTTAGATGATAAATTGAAGTAATAGTACTTTTATCCCAGGTGTTTTTGAAGAGTTTATTTAACTCAGACCTGTATTTGAGCGGGAACATGATGGACAGAAGCCCTCTGCACGCGTCCGTCAGCCTCTGATAACTACTCGACAAAAACAGGATCTTATGTTCAGTCAGAGCCGCACAGAACAGACAGAGCACGTTCACGATACCTGCACAGACAAGAGAGAGAAGAGAGAAGAGAGAGGGAGAAGTTTAATATTTATTTTATTTAGTGCAGGAGTATAGTTTAATATTTATTTTATTTGATTTATAGGAGTCAAGTTTAATATTTATTTTATTTTATTCAGTATAGTTTAATATTTATTTTATTTTATTTATAGGAGCATAGTTTAGTATTTATTTTATTTTATTTAGTGCAGGAGAATATTTTAGTAATTATTTTATTTAATTTATAGGAGTATAGTTTAATATTTATTTTATTTTATTTAGTGTAAGGGTATAGTTTAGTATTTATTTTATTTGATTTATAGAAGAATAATTTTGTATTTATTTGATTTTATTTGATTTAGTGTAAGCATAAAGTTTAATATTTATTTTATTTTATTTAGTGTAGGAGCATAGTTTAATATTTATTTTATTTCATTTATAGGAGTATAGTTTAATATTTATTTTATTTGATTTACAGGAGTATAGTTCAGTATTTATTTTATTTCATTTATAGGAGTATAGCTTAATATTTATTTATTTTCATTGAGTGTAGGAGTATATTTTAGTATTTATTTTATTTGATTTAAAGGAGTAAAGTTTAGTATTTATTTTATTTTATTTAGTGCAGGAGTATAGCTTAATATTTATTTTATTTGATTTAAAGGAGTATAGTTTAATATTTATTTTATTTTATTTAGTGGAGGAGTATAATTTAATATTTATTTGATTTGATTTGATTTAAAGGAGTATAGTTTAGTATTTATTTTATTTGATTTATAGAAGACTAATCTTGTATTTATTTGATTTTATTTGATTTATTATAAGCGTATAGTTTAGTATTTATTTTTTATTTTATTTAGTGTAGGAGTAAAGTTTAATATTTATTTTATTTAATTTATAGGAGTATAGTTTAATATTTATTTTATTTAATGCCGGAGTAAAGTTTAATATTTATTTTATTTTATTTAGTGTAGGAGTATAGTTTAGTATTTATTTAATTTAATTTAAAGGAGTAAAGTTTAGTATTTATTTTATTTTATTTTATTTAGTGTAGGAGTATAGTTTAGTATTTATTTTATTTTATTTTATTTAGTGTAGGAGTATAGTTTAGTATTTATTTTAATTTAATTTAATGCAAGACTATAGTTTAATATTTATTTTATTTGTTATATAGGAGTATAGTTTAATATTTATTTTATTTTATTTAGTGTAAAGTACAGTTTAGTATTTAACATAGTGAAGTGTTAAGTGTTTCCGTACCGAGTTGTCTGAAGAGCTGAGCGACGCTGCTGCCGCTGACGGGGAGCGAGTCCGTGACAGGCGTCTGGATCACCTGCCTGTCCCCGGCGCCGAGCGTGATGGTCCTCTGCAGAGACAGCACAGAACGCAACAGAAACCGTCAGAAAACGCCGCACGACGAGGGGAGGAAGGGGGGGGGAATAGATCTGTGAGCGCGTCGCCGGGGGTTTAGCGCAAAAGTGCCAAACAAAAGCGCCGGCGGAAACAGGAGCCGAGCCGTGACCTTCGGTGAAAAGCAGAGTTTAATGAAGGAGCTGTGAGTTTTCCATCGCAGTGAACGTAGGTGTGAATGAGAGCAGCAAAAAAAAACAAAAAAAACAGCCAAAACAGAGCTGCAGGAGACAAGATGATTGGAAAATGCGTCAATGTCCGAAGAAAAATCAACCGGAAATGTTCAAGGAAGCGGTTTATTAAACTGTAGCAGCTGCAGTGTTTCCCACAGTTATATAAAAAATTTGGGCTGAGTATCGTCAAGAAGTCGCCGATACGATACATATCTCGATACACTGAGCTTTCGATTTGATGCAATTCGATATATTTAAAATCGATTCAATAAAAAATAAACAAACATTTGAATCCTCAAAAAAGTGAAAATGTCAAACGTGTCGCATAAGTGAGTTTCTGATTTAGACCTTGTTTAGTTCTGATTCAATCCTGGTTTAGTCCTGGTTTAGTGCTGGTTCAGCCCTGGTTCAGTTCTGGTTTAGTCCTGGTTTAGACCTGGTTCAGTCCTAGTTCAGTCCTGGTTCAGTCCCGGTTTAGTCCTGGTCTTAGTCCTGGTTCAGTCCCGGTTTAGTCCTGGTTCAGTCCTGGTTTGGTCCTGATTTAGATCTGGTTTGGACCTGGTTTAGTTCTGATTCAATCCTGGTTCAGTAATAGTTTAGTCTTTTTTTTTGTCCTGGTTGAGTCCTGGTTTAGACCTGGTTTAGACCTGGTTTGGACCTGGTTTAGACCTGGTTTAGTTCTGATTCAATCCTGGTTCAGTCCTAGTTTAGTCTTTTTTTTTGTCCTGGTTTAGACCTGGTTTAGTTCTGGTTTAAACCTGGTTTAGACCTGGTTTAGACCTGGTTTAGACCTGGTTTAGTCCTAGTCTAGTCTTAATTTAGCCCTGATTTAGTCCTGATTTAATCCTGGGACTAGTCCTGGTTCAGTCCTGTTTCAATCCTGGTCTAGTCCTGGTCTAGTCCGTATGCGGCCCAAAAGTCCGGCATCTCGATCAATTTCTTCTGCTCAATAAATAAGCCTGTGAAGTGATGTTGTATTTTTGACAGTCGAGTCACGCCGGGCGCTCACAGGTCCCGGACCCGGTGCAAGACTCTGGTACGATGTTTCTGAAGTTTCTGTGATGTTTGTAAACGTTCATGTGCACTGAAACTTAATAAAAACAATTTTTTAAAAGCGGAATTGTCAAATCAAAATTACAATATCAGCCAGAAAAATAGTAATTCAGTTTTTTTCTTAAAATCGTTCAGCCCTAATTCTGGCCCATTTATCGCGAGGGGGAGAGGACCAGGCTATTAATTTGTGGACCTCGGTGGTTTTGATTCTGTTCATTCTTAGTCTGTGTGTGGGAAACTCTGAGCTGCACAGCCGATTATCCCCCAGCGACAAAACTAACACCCAAAGTCCCATAGTGCGTCTTTAACTAGAGTCCCTGGTGTAAAAATAACAAATATATGATCAGTCGTCACGTGTTTATGTTCATTTTTCTCTTTTTTAACCGTTGATTAGAAACACACACGAGATCAAACTGGTGATCTTCTGGTTTATGGGCGACGACTCGACCCAAAAATCAAGAAAAATCCCAATTTGTAGCCTTAAGATTCAAAACATTTAGCAGCAAACGTGATATGAGCAGCTTTCAATATGTGATCCAAACACTCTAACTGTTTTCCATACTCCACTTATCTTTTGTACAAATAATTATGAGCATAATTTTGTTAAAGGCCCATATGACTCTGTTTTCTGTCCAAAGTTCTTATGCAAAAATGACTCTTGTGAGCTTTAAGTCATGTTCTAATTAGTGCTGTCATGCGATTAAAAAAAATTTAGAGATTAATTAATTATGATCTGTAATTAATTAATCTAATTAATCTCATTTTAATCTCACCTAAAAATTGCTGAGAAAAGCCTTCATTTTGAGGTATTTTTCATTCATTTAAATTCATTATTACATTATTGTGGCAGATCAAAAGACTGATATATAGATTAAAAAAAAGTGACTTTATAAAGTCATTTATTGTTTAACAAATCTCTCCAATTTGGCTGTTGAGCCCAAGTCTCCATGAATAAGAAACTGTTTGCTGTAAAGTAGCAAAGACTAGGAAATCTGAACATAATAACTTTTGTCTACTTAAAGACAATAAAAAGTCCAGTCTTTCCTTCACCATATTAAAAATATTATTGATAGAGAAATGCTTTATATATGAGATCACTGGTTTTAGTCCTGGTTTAGACCTGGTTTAGTCCTAGTTTAGTCCTGGAATGGATTAATCCTGGTTTTAGTCCTGGTGTTAGTTCTGTTTAGTCCTGGTTTAGTCCTGGTTTAGACCTGGTTTAGACCTGGTTTAGACCTGGTTTAGACCTGGTTTAGTCCTGGTTTAGACCTGATTTTAGTTCTGGTTTTAGTTCTGGTTTAGTCCTGGTTTAGTCCTGGTTTAGTCCTGGTTTAGACCTGGTTTAGACCTGGTTTTAGTTCTGGTTTAGTTCTGGTTTAGTCCTGGTTTAGTCCTGGTTAAGTCCTGGTTTAGTCCTGGTTTAGTCCTGGTTTAGTTCTGGTTTAGTCCTGGTTTAAGTCCTGGTTTAGTCTGGTTTAGTCCTGGTTTAGTCCTGGTTTTAGTCCTGGACTGGATAAGTCCTGGTTTAGTCCTGGTTTTAGTCTTGGTGTTAGTTCTGGTTTAGAGGCTCACAGGAGGAAGCGCGGTTTACGCCGCGTATGCGAGAAAACACGATCCACACGCGGCTCACGGCAACACGTCGGTGTCCTACGCAGTAACTACGGAAGGAAACGTGGTCCGCGCTTTCTCAGGTTAATGACGATGATGAAGGTGTGTGTTTGTGTGTGTGTGTGTTTGTGTGTGTTTGTGTTTGTGTGTGTTTTGTGTGTGTTTGTGTTTGTGTGTGTTTGTGTTGTGTGTGTGTGTGTGTGTTTGTGTGTGTGTTTGTGTGTGTGTGTGTGTTTGTGTGTGTTGTGTGTGTGTTGTGTGTTTTGTGTTTGTGTGTGTTTGTGTTGTGTGTGTGTGTTTTGTGTTGTGTGTGTTGTGTGTTTGTGTGTGTTTGTGTTTTGTGTTGTGTGTGTTGTGTGTGTTTGTGTGTGTTTGTGTGTGTTTGTGTGTGTTTGTGTGTGTTTGTGTGTTGTGTGTGTTTGTGTGTTTGTGTGTGTGTGTTTGTGTTTGTGTTTGTGTTTGTGTGTGTTTGTTTGTGTGTGTTTGTGTTTGTTTGTGTTTGTGTGTGTTTGTTTGTGTGTGTTTGTGTTGTGTGTGTGTTTGTGTGTGTGTGTGTGTGTTTGTGTTTGTGTGTGTTTGTGTGCGTGTCCCCTCATGTCACTATAGGACAGTAGTGCAGACATCATGAGCCTATGCAGGTTGTTTTCAGGCGATATTATATTTGTTATTTTCTTTTATATTTTACGTCGGGAGAATAATTTCCAAGACACGAATGTGTTTTTCCCTGTGCACTGCTGCTCTGTTCTACTGGCTCTTCCACCTCGTCCATTGTGCGACTGACGCCGCCAACGTTAACATGACGTTTACTTACGCTGTTACTGCGCGCGTTTTGTGTGGGTTTCCGGCAATGAGTGGAATTACCGAAATAAAACAATTTATAAATGTGTTTTGTGTGTGTGTGTGTTTGTTGTTGTCCCAACAACACATAAAAACAGGTTTTATAATAAAGAAACTCACATACAGAAACACTAAAGTTAGAGATAAAAAATTAGATTAACGCGATTAAAAAACATAACGCGCTAAATATGACTGTAATTAATTAATCGCAATTAACGTGATAATTTGACACCCCTAGTTCTAATGTTGTTTTCTCACCACAAACAGACCTGGAGTTGTGTTTTGTTTCATTCACAGGAGAGATGGGGATGATTAGTGGATTAATCGATGCCGTAAACTAATAAACGCATTTTATTTTAACCAGTGAGTGCCTTGGGTTTTCTGCATCTTTGTAACATTAGAACACAACTTAATGTTCACAAGAGTCAGTTTTACGTAATATTGGGCGTTTAAAGTGATCTGATTGGTCCAGTTTCATTGTTCACATATTGAAATAACAGATTTGAAAACATTTAGTGACAAAATGTGTGAGCGGTGCAAAGCTGCAGGTGTCTTCAGTTTTTTGAGAGTGAAGTCGTACCAAACTCTCCTCTCTCTCCTCCGGCTCCGGCTGCAAAAAAAAAGCCACAAGGAAAAACCACACAGACACAGAGTCAGAAACGGGACAAAACTCTGGATTATTTACACAGAAAAACACGAAGACGAGACACGTAAAAACACAGCTGCGGAGGTCAAACGCTGCAAAAGAGGCAGGGTTAGCGTGCAAACACGTCAAGCTGCATTTAAAGCCTGGGGGAGTGATGGAGCATTTTTGTGCCCTGAGAGAAACAAACAAATAATAACACAAGAAACACTGGATTACACCGATGAGAAAAGCAATAATTGAGTGAAACTGAAAGAAAATATAGATGATAAAAAGCCCGATGACCTCACAGATACAGAGGAAATGCAGATACAGAATAAAGCAACACCCAAAACCAAACCACAGAGAAGCTTTACTGATACTTTGCAGCTCGTGTCGACAATATTTCCTGTGACGAAATTGGTTTGAACGTTAATTTAAGAGTTGATTTAGTTGGAACTACAACACCTGATCATTTGTGCTGTTAAACAAGTTTCTCAAATAAATTTAGAGTTACAAGGAAGCATCAGACTGCAGGGTTTAATGCTCAATTCGGATTTTTTTTGGGTGAAATACGATTCTTCTGTGAGGTTTTTCACATTTCCAGTTAAACGCGACTTATTTGTGATCTCTGGTGTGAACTTTAAACGCCCCAAAAGTGTCCCACATGTGCATTGGACGACACGACGACGTCACACTCAAAAATCTGATTTAAAAAATAAAAATAAATCTGAATTAAGCATTAAGCCCTGCAGTCTGAACGTAGCCTCAGTCGCTCTCACTCAAGCCCCGGGATCTAAAAATGACTAGCTATTTTGAAGACAATTGAAATATTTTGAGCTGAGAATAAGTTTATGATCTAGAAATGGGTAACAATCACCACAAAAAGCGTCCTATAGTGCGGAAAATACGGTAATTTACCTGAACAAATGACAATATAAGCATCTCTTTACTGTTGGAGGGATCAGACTGGTCAAAAATAGGGACACCTGGGACATTTCTTGTATAAAACTGGGACAAATCACTAGTTTTGTATAAATCTGCTGGGACTGTCCTGGGTAAGTAGGAACGTCTGGCCTATCCAGTTATTTTGATACATCCATGCTCTCATCTCTGTGTTGAAAATCAAACTCCTAAACAGGACCATGAACGCTCGGACGGAAAATGTGCTCTTTAAATCTTAAATTTTGTATTTCTTCTCGAGTTTTCACGCGATGTTAAAATGTTTTTTTTTTGGACAGTGTTTGCTCATGTGTCCGTTGCGTTGCCACGGTAACTCCTAAACAAACACATCAGGTTAGAGATGCACGTAGAACACCCCCAGCGCGATGAAACTGCAAAGTATCAACAGTTTAGAGCACCACCAAATACCAAAACCACAGAGAAGCATCATGGGTAAAGCCGTGGTCGGGACACACACGGACGACACACGGAAGCTTCTCGTACAACTATTTTTGTAACTGTGAATAAGATTTGGACCTTTTATTTCTCCGATCACATGTTTACGAAAACTTTTACCATAAAGTTGCACTGTGTAATGTATATTTCTTTGCCTGTAATGTTCCAAAGTATGGCATTAAACTTAAAATGAATACTTATCGTGTCATAAATCTGTGGAGGCGTGAGGTCAAGTTACAGGAACATTGATCACAATAACTAATTTTATTTCACTCACACAATAACCCTAAAGAAAGATTAGTCCCAAATGTAAAATACGGTTCAAATAAACAGCAGAATTTAACACTTTAGTAGTTAGTGCTTCTGTAATGAGTTAAAAAAGCGAGTAATTCAATCCTCAACAGCTCAAATGTCATTGCAGTACTGAAAAATTACAAAACATTGTCCCCAAAATTACTGTTCCATCTGTAATGTCCTGGACAATAAATTGATGTAATAATTATGAGTCAGATCTGTGGAGAGTCAACGCCGCTCACAGTAAGAAAACAAAAGTTAAATAAATGTCATTCCAGGCCAGGGGTCGGCAACTTCAGAGCCACACGAGGCTCTTTCATCCTTCTGTTGTGGCTCCCTGTGACTTGTGGAAAATAAATAATGAGTATTTAATTCCAGTGTATTTTTATTTTAGTTTGTTTTTAAATATAATTCTAAATTTGTAGATAATGGCAATCATGCAACATAAAAATAAAAGTTTTTTATATTTTTGTCCCTGAAAATAAGTGTCACAGCCGCCGATGTGCAACACCGGCACAGATCTACAGCCCGGACTCACCGGCACCTGCACCAGCAGCACAAGCTTTTTAACCCCTCGTAGGTAAATTTCTGAAGAAACCAGAACATTTAATACTACATGGGCAGATTCATAGATTCACACACGCTCCAGTATACGCATTAAAATAAGGCTGGAACACAGAAACAGACGACATTTTTGGTTCGCTGCTGTTATGTTTGGATTTTTATTTCCTACGAAGACTCAAATAGACACTGAGTATTTCATTTGAAAGTAAGCATCAACTAAGTGTCTTTTTTTCGGAGTTCAAAATGTTATTGTTAGATGCAGAAATAGAATCCTGTGTTTTCTGTAGCGTTTCATTGATTTCATAAATGCAACACACTTTAGTCTTTTGTACAGAGCCACAGGAAAAAAAAAAAAAAGATCTGCAGTGTTCTCCTCAGTTTAGAGTCAAAAGGGGTTTTGTGGCTCCGGGAGTTGTTCAGGAGTTCCCTTTTCTGTGGGAGACGCTCCAAATGGTTCTTTGAGTATTTAAGGTTGTCGACCTCTGTTCCAGGCAAAGCAATAACATCTCCGTAGATTCCAGCAGATGAAAGATCCGACACCACAAACGTCTCATGGTGCATCTTTAACCTGAAGTTCTAAAGTGTGTGTGGTGTGGGAGAGGACGAGGACGAGGAGGAGACGCCTGCCCACGGATCAGACCCGTTTAACCGTGTCAGTCTGTGTCGCTACGGTGACAATGACCTCGGTTTGTGCAATTTTGGAAATCAGTGAAATGAACGGGGCATGTTTACTTTGGGAGTGAGAGGAATTCCAGTGACACTTTTAAGAACAAAACACTTCAAACTTAAAAAACTTACTGAAAACTGTAAACAAAAACAAGGGAGTTAAAGCTGCACTGTGTAACTTTTTGGTTGGGGGTCTGTCGCTTGTTTGTGTCTATGGAGATGTCACTGCTCTGCCTGGAATGTTCCACAGTTTCCACATTTACATGAGAACTTTAATTCTGAATAAAAATTAATTCTGCTTTAAAAAAGACCATGTAAACACTTAATTCCTAATGAAAAAATTATTCGGAATTAAACTTAAGTCCGAAGTAAGTAGATGGTTTATTCCGATTTTAAAGCCAAATTAATTTATTCTTGGATCATGTAAAGTTTTATTCTTCTTAATAATAATTCCGGTGGTTCGGTACATGCTCTTTGGGTCACCCTTCGATTCGGCTCCACCAGTCCTGGCTACGTTCAGACTGCAGGGTTTAATGCTCAATTCCAATTTGTTTAGTGAAATCCGATGTTTTTGCGAGGTCGTTCACATTTCCAGTTAAATGTGACTTGTATGTGACTCCAGTGTGAACAGTAAACGGCCCAAAAGTGTCCCACATGTGACACTGGAGACACGACGACGTCAACCGCAGCGAGCGTCTCTGTGTTTACAGAAGTTGTCCAAACATGGACGCAGCATCGAGCACCTGGAGATTTTAAAGTTCCTCTCGTACCGGAGCCAGAACATGAACAACTTACTTGTTTTAAGGAGGAGATTGAGAAGGAGAAGGACGAGGTTTTTGGTCGTGGTGTTTTGTGGTTCAGTCCGTTGAAAGGAACGTGTGGATGTGGAGACGGAGCCAAGAGTGGTGAGTGGTGATGTGCTTCACTTCAGTCACACAGAGTTCATTAACAATTTTCTCCTACTTCAGCGCAGAATAGTGACGTTTGTGTCTTGTTGATAACGTGTAGGTGGATGAATGCACTTTGACCGTTCAGACTGAAGTCACATGTCAAAAGATCAGATATGTATCAGTTTTAGGAGCACATATCCAAGTGTCCTGGGTCACATTTGAAAAAATCGGATCTGTGTCGTTCAGACTGTCATTAAAAGATCAAATACAGGAACATAGGGGCCAAAAAATCTTATTTGGGTCACTTCAGGCTGCAGTCTGAACGTACTGTAGCCTTTGATCCACGTCTCTTTGGATTTGTGAGCGGGATGTGGGAGTGGGCTGAAGTAGAGCAGCCTCACACTCAGTTTGTCTTCTTCCTCCCTTCTCCTCCTCAGCCAACAGACGTAAAGTGTGATGAGACAATTCTCCAGCTGCTGCGCGATTATCATCGGAACCACCGCGGGAAAAGTTCGGATCGCGTTTGCGTCCGTGGCGTAATGACAAACCGAGATGACAGAAAAGCCGGTAGCAGCTGAAGTGTGAGTTTTCTTCCGGTCGATGTAAATTCAATGGTGTCTCTGTCCAATCAGAACCCTTCCTTAGACGAGTTTTCCATGTAAACCTCAATTCGGGATTATTATTTCCATGGAAACTCAAAGGAGAATAATTAATCACAAACTATTTCATTCAGAACAATCAATTCGGAATTAAAAAACATCATGTAAACGTGGCTAGTGTGACAATAAACAGCTCTACTTTACATTTACTCAATCGCAGGCGTTTTTTAAACACACCTAGAAATACAACATTCTGACTGTGAGCGGGGTCGCCTCTCCACAGATCTGACCCGTAACTTGATTTGGTTTGGTCTCCACGAAGACAGAAAGGTTTGATGCCATACTGTGAAACATTCCAGACACTTCTAACATCACCAGAAAAGTTGCACAATGCGCCTTTACCCCGGGGAGTCCGCTCTGGGTTCAGTCGGAAGTGAACGGTCAAATAAAAAATTGTGAAACGTCTCTTAAGTGTGAAGTCGCGGATGAGGACAGACGGGGTGATTTTAGGACAACAGCCTCAGGTTTAAGAAACTGTTACATAAAAATACTATGATAGATCTGGAATGTTGTTCAGAAGGTCAAAAAGTTCTGGTAAAACTCAATTACATTACTGAAAAACACTGAGTAAACACCGAGGTTAAAGGGCCCGTATTGCGCTGTTTTTATAACATTTCCTGTTGCGATGTCGGGTAAACGTCACTTACTTTAATGCAAAATATCTGTGAAAATGTGCGTCGTATTTTCCAGCAGCTTCATAAATTTGCCCCATCACCAAATCTTCAACCAATAAGGTCCACAAAGGATAAACATTCTAACATGAAGAATTTATCCACAACTATCAAGAGAAGAAAGACGAAAACTTAAAGGCAAAGAACAACAACGCATTAGTGACACACTGAACAAAACTAATGTTATGGTCATGAATCAAAACAGAAGTACCGTATTTTTCGGTCTATAAGTCGCTTTTTTTTTCATGGTTTGGGTGTTTCCTGCGACTTATATATTAAAATGTTGACAGTGAAGTGTGGAGAGGTTCTAGTCTTGTGTGTCAGTATCTGCTGCTCCTGTTCCTTTAACTTCTTAGGTTCTTTTTAAAGACAATGCAGTAAAGTGTATTTACCTTGTTGACATGTTTCGGCTGCTAGCTGCAAGCTGTTGTTACTTCCTGTGGGCGTGGTCAGACCTGATGGACCTGCAGGTCGCTCAGACTGACCACACCTCCCGTCGCCCGGTGTCTCTGGAGGAGGGTGTCCCAGGTGTGTGAAAGGAGGAACGCTCCGTCATCACGGTTAATCCTGTCCAAGTGTCCGTGCCTCGTTTCCTGATTTCAACGTCCTCCTTGATCCAGCGTTTGAACTTGTTGTTTTCCGATCCAATGACCCGAGCCCCGTCCCATCCAGAATGTGCATTAACCATGATGACGGAGCGTTCCTCCTTTCACACACCTGGGACACCCTCCTCCAGAGACACCGGGCGACGGGAGGTGTGGTCAGTCTGAGTGACCTGCAGGTCCATCAGCCTGACCACGCCTACAGGAAGTAACAACAGCTGATATACGACACGTCACCACCAACACCGGGGACAGTTCTGAAGATGACTTGCAGCGAGCAGCAGAAACATGTCAACAAGGTAAACACACTTTACTGCATTGTCTTTAAAAAGAACCTAAGAAGTTAAAGTATATAAGAAGACAAAATGAACATCATTGGCTGCTCCTGTTCCTCCTGTACCACTGTCACTTGGCTCTACTGCACATGTCTCCTGCAGAAAGAGCCTCTGTCCTGTCTGTATCATGTCAGTCGATCGCACCATTACTTCTGTACCACTGAACAATGCAACATTTAAACAAACTTATAAAGACGACTGAGAAACGAAACACAAATGCCCCCAAAAAGAAAATCAGATTTTGCAGATTACAAACTGTAAATCGTGAAATCTGCAGCTGAAAACGATAATCGAGCAACAGAAAGAAAGTTTGGAGTGGGAGAGAAACTTGTGACACCAGGAGGATGCACCATGAAACTTTCCTGAAGTCACTGGATGGATGGACAAAGCCTGGACTTCAGTGACACAGAAACCATCCTGTCGAGATTCAGAAAGAATCTTTCTGAAGATTTTTTCTTCTTCATTATGCATTTTTTGGCTGGTGCAACTTACACACCGACAAATGCGATAATAAGTAATTTGTTAATAGGTAACTGGTTCTAGAATTAAAATTAAAAATCGATTTCATGACGTTGATATTAGCACAAAAAGATAGATTTGTGCAGTTTGAATGTTACAGATGTTCACAGATGTTTACATGTCTCGCATTAAAACTGCACAAATCTCTGTCTTTGCAAATATTGACATCATGAAATCGATTTTTAATTTGGATTGTAGAATCAGTCTGAGTGAATAAGTTCCTTCTGTTTTATTCATGAACATAACATTAGTTTTGTTCAGTGCGTCACTAATGCGTCGTCGTTGTTTCCTTTAAGTTTTGGTCTTTCTTCTCTTGATATTTGTGGATAAATTCTTCATGTTAGAATGTTTATCCTTTGTGGACCTTGTTGGTTGAAGATTTGGTGATGGGGCAGATTTATGAAGCTGCTGGAAAATACGACGCACATTTACACAGATATTTTGCATTAATGTAAGTGATGTTCACCCTACATCGCAGCACTTCTGGCCGTTGTGAAAAAGCTCTACAGAGAATTAAAACGTTATGGAATTCAGAAGAAAAATTTGACAAAAACGTTGCCAAATACTTCAATCATAAATGCAAAACGGTTGTGTTATAAAAGCAGCTTCTCTCAGTCTTCTGCTGATGTAAAAAAGCAGCACGTGGAGCAGAATGAGGCCATCTGCACCGACATATGGACACTAGAGCGAATTATAACACACTGGACCTTTATACGAGAGCTTCAGGCACAAAACACGACTCGACTATTCTTATAAACTCAAAGAAGCGAACTGGCAAAACTGCAGCGATTTAGGGAATAGAATGTAATGTGCAGACGTCGCTGTGTGTCCTTGTGTGTCAGATGCCCTCCCTGTGCCTCCATGGGGTGTCCTTCTGTGTAAAAGCTGCCAACCCTGTAGTTCAGATCTCTAACAACACGTTCTGAAATGTCCCCGTGCGTCAGATGCCCTCCCCGTGTCTGCGTAAAAGCTCTTAACCCTGTAGTTTAGATCTCTACAAACATTATAAACGTTTCTGATTCCTGCGGTCCGTCCCTTTTTCTGTTAATGATATAAATTTGACGTTTACCGATTCATCACCAATTATTTCAGTTGATAAATTTAAATATCTTGGTTTACGGCTTGACCCGTCGCTCCCACATACGAACTATTACAAACAAAATTTCACACCGCTTAAAGGTTGTATAGAGGATTTTTTAAGGGAAGTGAAATACAGCGACCGTCCTTTTTCAAATGTTGTGCATGTGTGACACCACCTTCCTCAGTAGAAACACCTCCTCCTCCCGCCTCTTTACTCTAGAAATCACATTTGTTTACATCCAGTGCATGTTCAGAATCACTGTTGAAGTGACCTGCCTAGAAATATTTTAGCGACCGACGCGTCAGTTTTTAGACCCTTCGGACTTTCTTTTGCGGTGAACTGGTCGTGGATTCTCGTCCGCCGTCGCAACAAACTTTGTGCGAATTGCAAGGGAGCTACAGTTTGAAAAAGCCTCAAAGAACCGCCGCATAAACCACATAATCCCCGAGCGCCGATGACTCAGTTACACTAGAACATAGGGAGTTTGACTGACAACCTAACAGCCAATAGAAAAAGAGGGAGCCTCGTTTTCTATTGGCTGATGTTTATCTGGCCTCACTACATCCACAACTGATAGATTTTCATTCTTTATTTTTTTTTTCCGTCATCATAATTAAAAGCTGCTGCGTCTCGGTAATGGTATTTTAAACTTTCAATGACAATTTTAAACAAAAAAAAAAATCCTCCATACAACCTTTAAAATTACTTAGCAAACACAACTAATTCTTCCCATTTTAGATTACTGTGATATTATTTATCAAAATACAACAGCTTCTATCCTCCAACCACTCAACGTTTTTCTGTAAGAGTCTGTGCAGATTCATTCTCCGTTGTCCCTTCAGAACTCACCACTGTACGATGTTCCACCAACTGTCCTCCCGACGTCAACTTCACTGGTTATTTTTTATCTTTAACTGCATTCATCTCAGTTTTCCTGAATATCTCAAACAGTATTTAATTCCATTCAGATCCTCTTACGGTTTACGTCACGCTGATATTTTTTGTCGTCCCAAGAGTCAAAAAACAAACAGGAAAACACTCATTTAAATACAAAACTCCTTCGGATTGGAACGATCTTCCCTCATCGATTCGAGCTTCAACTTCAGTCCCTTCGTTTAAAAATGCTCTGGTTCAATATTTACAGAACCCGTGTCATTGTTTTTGATCGTTTTGTTGAATATTTGTTGTTCATCTTGTTGCGATTATCTTTGAACTCTGTTTTAGTTGTTCTTTTTTCCTCAAAGTTGTTTTATTATATGTCAAACAGTCAAGTGTGTGTGAGTGTGAGTGTGTGTTTGTGTTGATTTTGTTGTTTTGATGCTTTTTTTAAATATTTATGTATCCTACCGTCTGCCCTCCTGTATCTGTCTTTTGTCGTTGTATTTATGAGGACCCAATCGAAAACGAGATGGCGAGACGTCTCGAGGGGCTTATCCTCCAAATAAATTCTGTTCTGAGGTTTTATGTAATTTTGTTGTAAGTTTAGCGGTGATTCTTATGCGGCAGGAGATGATTACAAAAAACAAAACAATAACTGACACAAAAAAAGCGGCAAACCTGAAAATGAAATGTTAATGATTTGCTACGTTAATGATAAAATCGTTTAAAGTTACAGTCATGTGATCAAGTTAGGGCGGGGCTTTTGTAAAACGGTTTAGGTTCAGTTCAATAAAATGTGTCACAAATGCACTAAATGTTTGTTGTATCTCTAATGACATTAAATTAAATTACATTAAATTAAATATGTACATATGTAGTTTTCTATGGTGCTCACTCGGGATGTAACGATATCAAAATTCCTCAATACGATATTTTCACGATACTCATCTTACGGTTTGATATTTATTGCGATGTTTTGTGGAGGCTTGCGAAATTGTGAAAAGCCTTAAAAATGTCCTTGAAATGAAATGATTGAAAATGAAAAAAATATTATTTTCTTCATTATTTGTCTCCAAAACCGAAATGAAAAAACAGATAATGATTTGTTTTTTCAGTTTTCGATTTTGTGTTTAAATGAAAAATGAAAAAAACGGATAAAGGTCGTTTCCCCCAGGTCTGGTTCCGATCTGGTCCTGGACCTGGTTCAGTTCTGGTTCAGTCCTGGTCTAGTCCTGGTTTAGTCCTGGTTCAGTCCTGGTCTAGTCCTGGTCTAGTCCTGGTTCAGTCCTGGTTCAGTCCTGGTCTAGTCCTGGTTCAGTCCTGGTCTAGTCCTGGTTCAGTCCTGGTTCAGTCCTGGTCTAGTCCTGGTCTAGTCCTGGTTTAGTCCTGGTTCAGTCCTGGTTCAGTCCTGGTCTAGTCCTGGTTCAGTCCTGGTTTAGTTCTGGTTCAGTCCTGGTCTAGTCCTGGTTCAGTCCTGGTTTAGTTCTGGTTCAGTCCTGGTCTAGTCCTGGTTTAGTCCTGGTTTAGTCCTGTTCAGTCCTGGTCTAGTCCTGGTTCAGTCCTGGTCTAGTCCTGGTTTAGTCCTGGTTTAGTCCTGGTTTAGTCCTGGTTTAGTCCTGGTTCAGTCCTGGTTCAGTCCTGGTTCAGTCCTGGTTTAGTCCTGGTTCAGTCCTGGTCTAGTCCTGTCTGGTTAGTCCTGTTTAGTCCTGAGTCCTGGTTCAGTCCTGGTTCAGTCCTGGTTCAGTCCTGTTTCAGTCCTGGTTCAGTCCTGGTCTAGTCCTGGTTCAGTCCTGGTTTAGTCCTGGTTCAGTCCTGGTTCAGTAGTCCTGGTTCCTAGTCCTGGTCTAGTCCTGTTCAGTCCTGGTTCAGTCCTGGTTTAGTCCTGGTTCAGTCCTGGTTCAGTCCTGGTTCAGTCCTGGTTCAGTCCTGGTTCAGTCCTGGTTCAGTCCTGGTTTAGTCCTGGTTCAGTCCTGGTTCAGTCCTGGTTCAGTTCTGCGTCGCAGTTTAAGTCACGTAAACGGGAAACGGTCAGTATCCAGTTTTTTCTATTTTTCATTTAAACACAAAATCAAAAACTGAAAAAACAAATCATTATCTGTTTTTTTTTTTTTCATTTTGGTTTTGGAGACAAATAATGAAGAAAATAGTTTTTTCGTTTTTTTATTTTTGGTTTTATTTTGAAAAACAAATGAACGAATGACACACTGATTATAGGAGATCAGGATATTTCGTTTATCGTTACATCCCTGATGCTCACTCAAAGTTTACATCAAAACTCGTTATCAAAAGACCAGCACCAGTTTTACCAGATTATTTGTCGTAATAACTTTTTAAAAACATCTTTAAGTGTTTCCCTGTCATAATCATAATACTCATCAGTGAAAGTACAATTTGATATTTTGCTCCTAAACAGTTGAGCTGAGGTGTTTCTAACTTTTACACACAACTGTTTTGATTGACGTCAATTTCTATGAATGAGAAAAATCATTGAGAAGCAGGAGAAGTTTCAGCCATGATCCAAAGTGAAGACAGCCACATTCCCAAAGAAAAAGAGCAGAGGAGCTGATCAAAACCAGGCACCGGATCAGCCCGTGCGTTTGGATGTGCCGGTTAGTTGTGGTTGAGGCTGAGTTTACCTGGAGACAGGTGAGCAGCCAGTCACAGGACAGAGAGTCTAAACTACAAGAGGAGTCGTCACTCTGTAACACAGGGTTACACACACACACACACATACACACACACACACACACACAGACACTATGAACAAAGCTCTGAAACGTGGGTGATGGTCAGAGGTGGAGGAATGGACACACAAATGAAAGAGTCAAAACAAGTATCCGAATAAGAAAAAAAAATACAATAAATATAAATATATCACATTTTAAACCTAAACAAAGAGTGTAATGTCAACATAAATCTTTCATGAGTTTCAGCTTTGTGTTATATGCAACATTTTACATATAACAGGTATTACCGTAATTTCCGGACTATAAGCTGCTACTTTTTTCTCACACTTTGAATCCTGCATCTTAAACAACAATAGGGCGAAATATATACAGAAGGATTATTTGTTTGGCACATTGTCCATTCATATAAACGGTCTATGGTTTATCAAAACAGTGGATGCGCCGCAGCCTGATTCATCAGACGGTTTCATTTCGTAGAAACCGTGTGACCTCGCAGCATTAGGATTCGTTCGCTTGACGGTAGGCGGGTGCTTTTTTTATTGAACCAATCGCTGCTGTTTGGTCGTGATGTATGTAATGCTCCAAATCCCGTAGGAAGAAGGACAATAACGTCTTTAGTCTTGATAAAATTCGCCAAATTCTCTTTATTCTGGCTTTAAATCCTCGATCTCGGGAATCGCTGACACCACAGAATGGTTGATTGGCTGGTACTTGGACTTACTCTTCGAGGGTTCTTCCAAACTGTCTAGTGTATTCTGATTAGTGATCTAGTCGCTGGAGAGAAATTTAATTGAGCGGAGACACTAGGAAGCACCAGCCTGGTTATGTTCGCTCAGTCTGAGTGTTGAAAACGCCGTTGTCTGTGCGATTTACACATGGATCTAGGTTTAACATGAAGTTGCAGTGTTAACTCGCTCTGTTCTCAGCACTAAAACAGTTTATCTCCGTGTGATAAAATAAGTTCTGATGATAAATGAACATTAGTGAGTGGGATACGTCTTGACCCGTATGTGTTAAATCATAAATGACGAGAAGAAACGTCTCAAACTTCAGTAGACGGACATCCTCTCACACCTGATCGATAAAACTAACCTATCCCTTGGGAGACTCTGAAATCTGCTGACACATGGATATGTAGTATGGAAGATAATTTGCTCCATCACCTTCTGAATTTCTCACTTTGAGTTTTTTTTAATCTGAAGAAAAAAATTTGTTATTTTTATTCTGAATTTTAGTTGCTGATATTTTAAGAATACTTTTTCAATATATCTCAAATTCAAAAGTTAAAATTCAGAGTGTAAAATTCGCAGTGAAAAATTTCACAACAAAGATCCAAGATGCCGAGGCAGAAGAAATCGATCCTGTGTGAGCAAGGAGGACAGGCTGACATGTGCAGTAGAGCTCGGGGAGAGACGGAGGTGATGCACCGAGGAAGATGCTCGTTTGATTGTTTGTGTTTTGGCGTGGACACCTGCGGCTTATATTCAGGTGCAGCCTATATATGTACAGTTTTTTAATTTAGTTCAAATTTAGTTGATGCAGCTTTTTTTTCAGGTGCGCTCAATAGTCCAGAAATTACGGTACATTTTGCTTTAAACTGTTCATCGTTATGTCCTTATTTTTCATCATTCTGGGTCCATGGATAAACCTGGTCACAGTGAGACGGTTTTACTCGAGAGTTAAGAAAATTACTGCTATAAAGTCTGAGGAAATTGTACAAAAAACATCAAACCTGTGTCTCTAAATCCAAAGAAATATGTTGTAAACTGGGGATGTTAGTTTTATTGGATCTATACAACTGTAAATGGAAAAACGCAAGGTCGCTTATTTCGACGGGGCAGCGTAAATCGATAGACGTCGCTGTCGATTTAAGCTGCTGGGAGCTCATTTCGACAGAACAGCGGCAATGTTCTGGAGGTCTGTGTTGAAAGTTCTGGCATTTTGTACCCGGCGTTTTACTGCGAACTACGATAAGTGTAAAAGGGGGTTCACAGTGGGTGTTTCAGCGAGTTTCAAAACACAAAAACAGACGCTAGAGCAAAACGGGCTCTTAAACCGGGGCCTGGCTGAGCGGATCTCGGCGTGTTCGTGTTTTACCTGAGCTCCTCCGGCGATGGGGATGACGCAGGTGAGCAGGTTTCCCACCACGGTCTCCAGAGGAACAGAGAGGCGCTCCACATGAACCGTGTACACCAGGCTCAGACAGTTCTGCGAAGGAAAACGCCACAACTGTTATTACTACTTCAGAGGTATAATACTCCCTACAACAGAAGCATAGCCACAGTGGACTGGACTGGACTGGACTGAACTACACTATCGCAGTTCACAGGGTTCATGTCTCTGGTTCTGGGTCTGTACTGATGTAAATTTCACTGTTTTTTAGCGAGTGAGATGTGCATTTTTTGTTAATTAACTTGAGTATTAGTTTCAAAATTTCACAATATATTGAATTACAAGTCTCTTTGTTTAAATGAAAAGTTATGGTGCAGCAACAGCTAAAAAAAGACAGAGAGAACTACATAGACCATGATCCTTTGCTCCATTTCAGTGCAGACGACAAGAAGAAATAACACTTTTAAGTCTTAGTTCTTTGGATTAAGTCTTGTCAAGGTTGTTATTATTATTATTATTGTTGTAAGGTTAGATATTGTTACTTCTCTAATCGTGAGCTTCACAATCAGTGTGTCATTCGTTCATTTGTTTTTCAAAATAAAACCAAAAATAAGAAAACGAAAAAAACAACTGTTTTCTTTATTATTTGTCTCCAAAACCAGAATGAAAAAACAGATAATGATTCCTTTTGAGTTTTTTGATTTTGTGTTTAAATGGAAAATGGAAAAAAAACAAAAAACAGATAATGACCATTTCCCGTTTACGTGACTTAAACTGTGATGCTGGCCTGAACCAGGACTGAACCAGGACTAAACTGTTTTCAGTCATTGTCTGGTCCCGGCCTCAGTCCTGGTCTAGTTCCATCTAAATCCTGGTTTCAGTCCCAGTCTGGTTCCGGTCTGGTCCCAGACCTGGTTCAGTCCTGGTTCAGTCCGGCATCACAGTTTAAGTCACGTAAACGGAAAACGTCCGTTATCCGTTTTTTCCATTTTTTCCATTTTTCATTTAAACACTGAGAAAATTAACAGTTTTTTCATTTTGGTTTTGGAGACAAATAAAGAAGACTTTTTTTTTTTTTTTTTCCTTTTCTTATTTTTGGTTTTATATTGAAAAATGAATGAACAAATGACACATGGATTACTCCCCCACCGTATTGTGAGCTTTCCCACAATATCGCAGTACATATCGTACAGTGAGGTTCATACCGTGACGATATCGTATCGTGAGACTTGGATATCGTTACCCTCCTATTAGTCTCGTAAACGAAAAACAAAATGTAGGCTAAAGGAAGCCACACACTACAGGACTTTTTGGTCTTAAACTATTTTTAAACATACAAAAAGCGCACACCATGTCTTGTTGTCATTATAATCTTTATTTATTTATTTATTTTATTTCTTCTTCTTCTTATTATTATTTTTTTCTTCTTCTTCTTTCTTTTCTACTAATTTTTTCCTT
>NW_026571291.1:1677795-1737795 GCF_026225935.1 Boleophthalmus pectinirostris | reverse complement strand
AGACGAGAGGTTTAGGACAGAAGTTACTTTAAAGACTAGGGATGTAACAATAATGTCGTGGACCATCACAATATATCGAATTAAAAGTCTCTTGCTTAAATTAAGAGTTATAAAAGACAGAGGGAACTACATAGACCATGATCCTTTGCTCCATTTCAGTGCAGACGACAAGAAGAAATAACAGTTCTGAGCCCTTTAAAGTCTTAGTTCTTTGAATGAAGTGTCGGATTAAGTTGAGTTTAGAAGAAAAAGTAGAATATTAATAGTTTTTTCAGCCTCCACAAAATATCGTAATAAACATTGTACGATGAGATGTATATCGTAAAAATATCGCGCCGTGAGATGTATATCGTGAAAATATTGTGCTGCGAGATATCATATTGAGCCGTAGATGTATATCATGAAAATATCGCGCCGTGAGATGTATATCGTGAAAATATCGTGCCGTGAGATGTATATCGTGAAAATATCGTGCCGTGAGATGTATATCATACCTCGTCGTGAGATGTATATTGTGAAAATATCGTGCCGTGAGATGTATATCGTGAAAATATCGCGCTGTGACATGTATATCATGAAAGTATCGCGCCGTGAGATGTATGTTGTGAAAATGTTGAAAGAAAAGTTAAATTAAATATTAGAACTAGAAGTCGAATTATTATAATTTTTTTTTTTTTAATGTTTGATACTAAAATGAAAAAATTAAATAACAAACTGTTTTCCCATTTTACTGTTTTTCATTCTTAATTGAGATTCAAAAGAAGGAATGCGACACTGATCGGTTTGTGCGTTAAATGTGTGTGAATGAAACAAAACACAACTCCAGGTCTGTTTGTGACGAGGAAACGACAGAGATCAGAAAATAAACAGCACAATATGAACTCTTTAATGCAACGTTTAAACAGGTTAAAGAGTGAGTTGTTCCCCCGCTGCCCGTCGTCCTCCGTCCTCCGCCTCGTCCTCCGCTCGGGTCTGAAAAGTGCACTGTGTTAATGAGGAGCAGGACAATAGCAGCTCACAGCTCTTATGTAACGCTCAAACTCTTTCAGTGCATTTCCGCCGCTGAATTTCCCAAATGTACAGCTCCATTCATCCTGCCCGAGCGGCCGGTCTCGTCTACAGACTGTTTGGATCCAAAAGTGTCTGGAACTGGACCACAGAACGAGAAAAAAAAAAAACCTCTGTCTAAAACCACAGCCGCTTATTTGTCCCACGTGTCTCTCAAATGCATCTGCTCTAGAAAATTCTCGTAATATCCACAACAAAATATACAACGTTTTTTACCTGAAATAAATCATAGTTTGGTGCTTCGACTGTTGATTCTGTAAAGTTTCTCGCTCACTCCAATCACTCGATTATCATTTTCTGCTGCAGATTTCACGACTTGCAGTTTGTAATCTGCAGAATTTGATTTTGTTTTTGGGGACATTTGCGTTCAGTCTTCTCAGTCGTCTTTAAAATTTAGTTTGAATGTTAAATTGTTCAGTGGTGCAGAAGTAATGGTGCGATCGACTGACATGATACAGACAGAACAGAGGCTCTTTCTGCAGGAGACATGCGCAGTAGAGCCAAGTGACAGTGGGGTCAAGTGGTAATGGAGGGAAACAGGGGCAGATTTTTGACATTCAAATGTCTCTTATTCAGAAACTAGAGGGACTATTGAAATAAGTAAAGTATCAGAATGTAGGAAAGAGTTACACTCCAACAGGGTCAAGTTAAACCTGTGATATTCTTTCAAGTTGTTGACAAAAAATTTAAAAACTCATGTCGGTAACGGAGGGAATGAAATATGCAGCACTTTTTGGTCAATAAATCCAAACAGTGATAACTCTTGGTTCTCACTTACATATCCTTAACAAACTGGTTTGAATATTTGCTTCATATATAGTTTTCTACCATATGGTACAAGATTAGGTTTGAAAAAACCTCTTACTTTTTGACTTTATTAAGAAAGGTCATGGTAACGGAGGGAAAAGTAACGGAGGGAAAATTGTACAAACAAGTAGAAGGTGCAGGATTTTACATCATTTGTCCCTTTTTTCTTCCAAATACTTTAATATTACTTCAAAATGAAAGGAAACTATTTCTATAAAATATGTCAGTCCTTCCAAGCTAAATTTTTATCATTTTAAATACATTTTTTAAAAAAAAATCATGTCCCTTCATCAACAGTTCAAAGATGGAATAACACAAGATATGATGAAATACATCCATTTATTTACATGATTTTTGGGTCTTTGAAATTTGGGAAATAATTTTTGTTCCATGTTTCATACATGGTCTGTTTAAAACATATGGAACTTTAGAACCAAAAATGGAACAGAAAAAAGGTCAACAGTTTCATAAACTAGAGTACATATGTATCTGTTCAATACATTTTTATATCAGATGCATGAACTTGAATTTTTGGCCTTGATGTTTACTTCTGCTTGACCGGGCCCATATATAGTTCCCTCTGTTTTTTGCACCATAACTCTTCATTTAAGCAAAGAGACTTGTAATTCGATATATTGTGATGGTCCACGATATTATTGCGAGAACTTTGATGATACGATATCACGATATTTCGGTTATTGTTACATCCCTAGAAATCAATGTACCTTTTGAGGAAGGGCACAAATCTGGCACAAATGCTAAACGAACATTCAAATGAAATAAGAATAAGAAGAGGCTTTATATACCTGACTACAGAGAACCACACATCGGGGCTCTCAAGTGTCTGGATTTAAAGACGGGGTGTTTTATGTGTTTTATGACAGCGCTCTGAAGGGGGAGTGGCTCAGCACAGAGAGCAAAGGCATGGAGGGACATGGAGCGTTTTCTGCTTTAGGTGAATATAGCATTTTCAAAACAATGAACATGATTTAGTCCTGGTTCAGTTCCGGTTCAGTCCGTAAGTGGCTCAAAAGTCCAGTTCTTATTTTTGGTTTTATATTAAACAATGAATGAACAAATGATACACAGATTAGTAACATTATTTAATTTGTAAACAACTAAATATCCCGTTTTACTACGACAAAACAAGTTCTAACCCTGAACCTCTACAAACCTTCGGAAACACGCAGAATTCTTGTGTTTGTTGAGCGGTTCGTAGGTCATTGTTCTCAAATTTTTTCTCCAGCATTTAAAAGGTGAAAGTTGAAACTACTAAAAATAATAAATTGCAAAACTAATACCAGGAAAATCCCAGTTACATATTTTCCTAAACGGGTCACAGCGCTTACGACAACGATGAAAAATAAATCGTAAATGACTTGGCCTCGTTCGTAACAATTCACCGAGAAAAGCAGGACAAGTTTAAGTCGCTCGGTCGTTTGAAGTTAATGTGGTAAAGCAGAGATAATGCAGCAAAGGCCCATGGGTAATGTAGTCTCTAAATGTGTTTAAATATTAATACTGAACATATGGAGACGCATTAAACAGAAAAGAAAACAAACACAGACTCAAGGGACACGGCAGAAAAACAAGACTACAGACCAGGACTGAACCAGGACTAAACTAGGATTAAACCAGGACTAAACCAGGACTATTCCAGGACTAAACCAGGACTACATCAGGACTAAACCAGGACTACACCAGGACTAAACCAGGACTACACCAAGTCCAAATAAGGATTAAACCAGGACTAAACCAGGACTACACCAGGTCGAAACCAGGATTAAAGCAGGACTAAACCAAGTCCAAATAAGGATTAAACCAGGACTAAACCAGGACTAAACCAAGACTAAACCAGGACTAAACCAGGTCTAAACCAGAAGTGAAGCAGACTAAACATGGACTAAAACCAGGACTAAAGGAGGACCAAATCTGATTTAAACCTGGTCTAAACTAGATCTAAACCAGGACTCAAACCAGGACCAAACCAGGACTAAACCAGGTCAAAACCAAGAGTAAACCAAGTCTATACCTGGTTTAAACAAGAACTCAAACCAGGACTCAAACCAATATTAGAGCAGGAATAAATCTGGTCTAAAACTGGACTCAAATCAGGACTAAACCAGAACTAAACCAGGACTAAAACTGGACTAAAACCAGGACGAAAGCAGGACCAAATCTGATTTAAACCTGGTCTAAACTAGATCTAAACCAGGACTCAAACCAGGACCAAACTAGGACTGACACCAGGACTCAAACCAGTACTAAGCCAGGACTAAACTAGGACTAAGATAGTTTAAAGAAGATCTAAACCAGGTCTAAACTTGGACAAAGAGAAGTCACAACAAAACCAGGACTAATCCAGGTCTAAGTCCAGAGAACAATGAAAATAAAAAATGAGCTACAGAAACGTCTTGAATTTCCAGTTCAAATAAATTCCCAAAATAGAATCTCTAAATTTAGACCACAACAGTTCAAAACAATACTGACATGAAAAAACAAACGGCCTGAAATACACAAGAGACAAATATGAAACAGAATCACTGAACCTGACATGAAGAAAATATTTGATGTTAAAATATCACATTTATTTTATTATGGACAATAAAACTATTTCACAATATATGTTTTTACATAACAGGTTAAAGGTCAGGTCAGGACCAGGGTCAGGGTCAGGGTCAGGATCAGGTTAGGACCAGGATCAGGGTCAGGATCAGGGACAGGGTCAGGGTTAAAATCTGAATCAGGACCAGGATCAGGGTTGGGACCAGGATCAGGGTCAGGATCAGGATCAGGGTCAGGATCAGGGTTAGGACCAGGATCAGTGTCAGGATCAAAGTTAGGACCAGGATCAGGGTCAGGATCAAAGTTAGGACCAGGGTCAGGATCAGGGTCAGGATCAGGGTTAAAATCTGGCTCAGTATTAGGGTCAAGATCAGGACTAGGATCAGGGTTGGGACCAGGATCTGTGTCAGGATCAAAGTTAGGACCAGGGTTAAAATCTGGGTCAGGATTAGGGTCAAGATCAGGGTTAGGATCAGGTTAGGATCACGGTTAGGATCAGGATCAGGATCAGGACCTGGAACGGGATCTGGATCAGGACCTGGATCAGGACCTGGATCTGGATCAGGGTTAGGATCAGGATTATGATCAGGATCAGGTACATTAGGGCTGGGCGATATGGATCAAAAAATATATCTCGATATATTTTGCTATATCTCGATATACGATATATATCTCGATATATGTTCAAGAAAAAATAACCCCCTAAAACTGAAAACTGCAAAAACAAATCTGCTAAATCTGTCTTTTTTTTTTTTTTTATTGAAGTGTTTTTTAATTGAAGAGGTCGGCAGTTCATATAGGAACATTTAAGATTACAAAAAAACTAATTACATAAATAATAATTTAACTGTAAAATAAAATAAATAAAACATATTTTCTTCTTTTCATTCATAAATAAAACAACTGAACACAAGCTCATCTTTGCATTAACTCTGTTATCCAGACCAGAACCAGAACCATGAGCTCCTTCAGCAGAAGAAGCTCAGGATGTTCCTTATTTTAACAGATCCATGTTCCTCACCAGCGTCAGGAGCTCTGAGGTTTAATCCCACAATCCACTGCAGATCAAACCCAACGTTTCCAAACACTGTTGTACAAGTGACACTGCAGCAGATTATTCATTAAAATCTTCTGCATAAATAAACTTAACCACATATAAAACATAACGACTCCAGAGCCACATCAGCCCGTTTGCGATAATAATGTGTTTAATGCAGTTTTGCGCACGTGTGTTTACATTTTACAGAAACGAAACATAAGCGCATGGCTCATTTGCATAAACAGCACTTCTCATGCAGCTCAGCTCGTTTAGCTTCTTTCGGGCTAAAGGACGCGACTCGGTGGAACATGAGGATTTGCTGCTGATGGTTTTGTCTGTAAATGGTGGAAAAGGTTTGTGGTGCTTGAAGCTTTTCACTGGCACCAACTTTCGGCGTTCAGGGCGACAGTGACGAGTGAAGGAGACACGAGCGAACAAAATGAGGGAGGTGGGGGCGCGCGGGCGACGAGAGAGAAGGTAAACAAGCGAAGCGGCGAAATCAAAATTGAATATAAGCATTATATCGATATATACGATATATCAGAATTCATATCGAGTTTTAAAACTATCTCGATATATTCAAAATATCGATATATCGCCCACCCCTAAGGTACATTTAGGGTTTGTGGTTAAGTTTGCAAACTTGATCTTTGAAAAACAGCTAGAATTTTTAGACACAAGAAAATGATCGATAAATAAAAGGTAATATTTAAAGTTGCACTGTGTCACATTTCAGGTAGAGTGTCCAACAGTTACTTGTCTCCGTGGAGATGTTACTGCTTTACCTCCTGTTTTCCAAATTGTGACATTAAATTTATCAATCTTGTGAAGTATTTTCGAGCAATAAAAACACCCATAATTAAATAAATGCATCTTATATAAGTTTCATGCCATATTGTGGAACATTACAGGCAAAGTAAAAGCATCTCCAGTGCTTTAACTATATTTAACAGATCTTAAAACTAGTCAGTGTTTCTCAATGTTAATATTTGCTGTAATTACTTCTGCTGATTATGAAATTAAGTCAAACATACAAAAACAGTTTGTCAGCTTAGTTCGTTTTTAGCGAGTCCCCAAAATGGCTTCTATAAACAAGAAGGCGAAATCCACGAACAGCTCCAGAAGTAACGACCAAATGTCCTGTCACATCGTCCCGCTGGCTGCTCGAGTTTCACTGTGAGGTGTTCTGCAGTTCGACACAAGCCTGAACAGGAGCCGAGAGCCAAGGGTGTCGCAAGAATCGCTCTGTCATAATCACAGACACAGACTGAACGAGAGCGACAAAATGCAAAAAAAAAAGAGAGCTCACATGAAACCAGCGTCTAAAGAGCCTATTTACACTGTTTTCTGAGCTGTTTCCTCATCACAAACAGACCTAGAGTTGTGTTTTGTTTCGATTTCGATTTGCGAGATCGATTAACGGAACATCGACAGCTTTCACACGTTGCATTTTGGATTCTTTTGTATTTTTAGGTTATGTTTATACGATGAGGGTCTGAACAGAAGAAGCAAAAGTGTCGTCGCGTCTTCACTTTTTATTCTGCGTTTAGACGAGCGTTTTCAGGAGGAAATCTGCGTGTAAACGGTGAGGCGAAAGTGTGTGGAATTCGATTGTGTGTGCATGCCAGGTTTCATGTGACATAAACGCGTACACGACCTGAGCAGATCAGAGTTTTGCGTCTTGGGCAGTGTAGAGGGAAACACTACGGCGAAGCGTATTCAACTTTTACACTCTGCAGGGTGGTTTCAGATTTTTGCATTTTTAAGACCCAAAAACACCGTCATCGTCTAAACAAAAGGCACTTCTGATAAAATATTTTGCCGTTTTTACCTGTAAGTGTTCAGGCCCTTACAATAAAAACTTTTTAGAATGTTTAAATCATTTTATGTGGCCCTCAAGGGGTTAAAAGGTGTAATTTATTATTACCGTATTTTATGGACGATTAGGCGCTCTGGATTATAAGGCGCACTGTCATTAAATGGTTTATTTTCGAACTTTTTTTCACAAATAAACTGCGTGGGACTTTAAAGGAAACACAACAGTGTGATGGGTGAGTGGTTTTGTTTGTTTGTGGCGTTCACGGTGACTCTGGGCTTTGTTCAGTTGTGGCGTGTAGGGAGGTGCTGTCTGGGACCAACGGATTGTCGGCGTGTTCGCAGTGACTCAGTTGTTCAGTCGTGTCTAGAAGTGGCACATTGCACTCGCTTTTTCGGTTCGTTCCTCTGTTCCGTTCCTCGTCGGCGTGGAGTGATGAGTGTGTCTGTGGGTGTTTGTCGCTGTGCGGTCGCTGTCTGCTCCGTGTGTGTTTGTGTGTTCTGTGGGTGGTGCGGCTTTATATTTTACTGAAGTCGTGCTGGGACACCTGAGTGGATTAGTGTATGGGACGCTCTGGATTGCGGGGCGCGTTCGTTTTTTGATGCGGTTACAGGTTTAAAACCGCGGCTAATCGCCCGGAAAATACGGTATGTTGTGATTCTGTGCCCTACTACATTTCCCACAATCCACCGCGAGTGACTGCATCCCGAAACTAGAGTGAGGTGTTTGCGAGTCCCCAACGTGCTCTGGCTGAGAAAACTCAACAAATCTCCCCAAAATGTCCAAGAAAAGAAAAAATGATGCAGGAGGACGACTATTTCATGAAATATGTGACCTTGGGCGTGAGTGTTGAAGTGTGGGTTAAAATATCGCGAGGTCATGAATTAATCTCAGAGACGTTGAGACTCAGAAGACGTGATTTCGTCAAAAGAAAATTCCAAACGTGACGAGATCAGGTCCACGTGAAGCTACAGAACGTGCGGAATGTAAACAGAACGAGAGGACCACACACACACACACACACACACACACTGATACTGAGACACTAGGTGGGGTGGGGGGGTCCTGCATATATATCTACGGAGGAATGTGCAGCAGCTCCCATGGTGACACAAAGTTCAATTTCCAACAGGCTCCTACTGCTCCGCTCAAGCACTAAGAGATACAGGACTATATTCATACTATAATACTCCCTACAACTGTGCAACAACTCACCCTTATGTGACAGATAATACTCCCTACAACCGTGCAACAGCTCACCCTTATGTAACAGATAATACTCCCTACAACTGTGCAACAGCTCACCTTATGTGACAGATAATACTCCCTACAACTGTGCAACAGCTCACTCTTATGTGACAGATAATACTCCCTACAACTGTGCAACAACTCACCCTTATGTGACAGATAATACTCCCTACAACCGTGCAACAGCTCACCCTTATGTAACAGATAATACTCCCTACAACTGTGCAACAGCTCACTCTTATGTGACAGATAATACTCCCTACAACTGTACAACAACTCACCCTTATGTAACAGATAATACTCCCTACAACTGTACAACAACTCACCTTTATGTAACAGATAATACTCCCTACAACTGTACAACTCACCTTTATGTAACAGATAATACTCCCTACAACTGTACAACAACTCACGCTTATGTACCAGATAATATAAGATAAAGTGTGGATCAATAAAACTTGTCTATGTCTAAAGACGGCCAAAAAAAAAAAAAAAAAAAAAATAAATTTAAAAAGCACATTTTCAGGAGCCCGTGGTCAGTCCGAGTGTTCATGGTCCTGTTCAGGAGTTTGATTTTTAGCAGAAAGGTGAGAGTGAGTGAGTGAAAAACTGTTGTGTGTGTCATTTTATTTGAGAGCGACTTGTTCAGCTGTTACATAAGCCCCTGAAGTCCAGAGCAGAGCAGACCGGCCCAAACACAGATTACACCACGATAAAGAGCCCAGCCGACATTTCTGAAGGAATAGAGCTGTGCAAAAATACTGAAATATCGCTGTATTGTATTGTTTAATGTGATGATACAGTATCGATATCATGGGCTGCTGTATTGATATATTGCCAAGAGTAGTTTTAGTATATTTTACAAAATTATTTTGTTACAGCTACAGTTTTGTTGTTTGTTCAGAGGAAGGAAACTCGTTTATGTGACACATTTGACATTTTCACAGTTTTGATGATTCAAATGTGTGTTTCATGTGAACTTTGCACAAGAAGAAGTGGTTTAACAAAGACTTTTAGTTTCACAGCCAAGATTTTGCTTTATAAATTTTTTTAACTGCATTGAATCGATTTGAAATATATTGTATTGAATTGTATCAAATCGAAAGCTCAATGTACGTATCATATCATGGCCTATGTATCGAGATATGTATCGTATCATGGCCTATGTATCGTATCATGGCCTATGTATCGAGATATGTATCGTATCGTGGCCTATGTATCGAGATATGTATCGTATCGTGGCCTATGTATCCAGATATGTATCGTATCGTGGCCTATGTATCGAGATATCTATCGTGGCCTATATATCGAGATATGTATCGTATCGTGACCTATGTATCGAGATATGTATCGTATCGTGGCCTATATATCGAGATATGTATCGTATCGTGGCCTATGTATCGTATCATGTATGTATCGTATGTATCGTATCGTGGCCTATATATCGAGATATGTATCGTATCGTGGCCTATGTATCAAGGTATGTATCATATCGAGGCCTATGTATATCGTGGCCTACGTATCAAGACATGTATTGTATCATGGCCTATGTATCATGTCTTGGCCTATGTATCGAGATAGATATGTATCGTATCGAGATATGTATCACATCGTGGCCTATGTATTCAAATATTTATCGCATCTTGGCCTATGTGTCAAGATATGTATCGTATTGTGGCCTGTGTATCAAGATATGCATCGCATCGTGGTCTATGTATCGTGGCCTATGTATCGAGATATGTATCGTATCGTGGCCTATGTATCGAGATATGTATCGTATCGTGGCCTATGTATCGAGATATGTATCGTATCGTGGCCTATGTATCGAGATATGTATCGTATCGTGGCCTATGTATCGAGATATGTATCGTATCGTGGCCTATGTATCGAGATATGTATCGTATTGGCAGCTTCTTAACGATATATGGCCCTATGAAGGAATAAACTGAAAAGACATGGAATTTGAAGCGAAAACAAAAACAAACAACAAACGTTAGACCAAAGTGAAACTAAACTTGTCGATGAGCTCCTTGTGATTCTCAGGATTGAAACGTGAGCGAGGACAATGCCAGGAAGAGCTCTCGGGTTCAGTGGACGGTGCGGTCCCTCCCTCTGATAATGTTCTAATGTTACGGACTGAGCGGCTCTGCGGAGGGGCGTGGCACAAACCGACCAGATGTGATGAAAGAAGCTCGGTTAATTCAGATTTATGCAACAGTAGAGTGAGCAGATTTTCAAAATAAAAAAAACTGGTTTGTGGCAGTTGGTATTATAATAAAATTGTGAAACAGGCGAGTAATTAAAGGAAACTGTTCTGCACTCGGCACTAATGTGAGTCACTGTAGTCATGGTTTTTATTTTAAGAAGCTTTTCTGTGTTTTACCTCTGTGTTTTATCTTTATCTGGTCCAGTCCTGTTGGAGACCAGTTCTGGTCCTGGTCAAGGTTTATTTCTGGTCCAGGGTTAGTTCTGGTACAGTCTTGTTTAAGACCGAGTTTAGTTCTGGTCAAGTTCCATTTTAGACCAGGTTTAGTTCTGGTCCAGTCTCATTTTAGAGCAAGTTTAATTCTGGTCCAGGTTTAGTTCTGGTCCAAGTTTAGTTTTGGTCCAGGTTTAGTTCTGGTCCAGGTTTAAGTCCAGGTTTAGTTCTGGGCGAGGTTTAGTTCTGGTCCACGTTTAGTTCTGGTAAACGTTTAAGTCCAGGTTTAGCTCTGGTCCAGGTTTAAGTCCAGGTTTAGTTCTGGTCCGGATTTAGCTCTGGTCCAGGTTTAGTTCTGGTCCAGTTCCACTTCAGACCAGGTTTAGTTCTGGTCCGGATTTAGCTCTGGTCCGGATTTAGCTCTGGTCCAGGTTTAGTTTTGGTCCAGGTTGAGTTTTGATCCAGGTTGAGTTCTGGACCAGTCCCATTTTGCACCAGGTTTAGTTCTGGTCCAGGTTTAGTTCTGGTCCAAGTTCAGTTCTGGTCCTGGTTTAGTCCTGGACTTTGCCGCTGACAGTTCAGATTTCTGAGTTTCTATTTGTAAAAGTTCCTAAACAAAGTCACTTCCTTCCCCCTCGAAGAAACAAACACGAGACAAAGACGTTTTCCAGACACAACAAGAAAAGTACTGCAAATACTACTGCAAATACTACTACTACTGCAAATACTACTGCAATACTACTGCTACTGCCAATACTACTGCCAATACTACTGCGAATACTACTCCAAATACTACTGCCAATACTACTGCAATACTACTGCAATACTACTGCCAATACTACTGCCAATACTACTGCCAAATACTGCTACTGCGCAATACTACTACTGCCAAATACTACTGCCAATACTACTGCCAAATACTACTGCAAATACTAAATACTACTGCAAATACTACTGCCAATACTACTGCCAAATCTACTGCCAATACTACTACTGCCAATACTACTGCAATACTGCGAATACTACTGTGCAAAACTACTGCCAATACTACTGCAAATACTACTGCCAAATACTACTGCAAATCCTACTGCAAATACTACTGCCAAAACTACTGCCAATACTACTGCCAATACTACTGCAAATACTACTGCAAATACTACTGCCAATACTACTGCCAATACTACTGTGAAAACTACTGCCAATACTACTGCCAATACTACTGCAAATACTACTGCAAATACTACTGCCAATACTACTGCCAATACTACTGCGAATACTACTGCCAATACTACTGCCAAATCCTACTGCCAATACTACTGTGAATACTACTGCCAATACTACTGCAAATCCTACTGCGAATACTACTGCAAATACTACAGTGAAAACTACTGCAAATACTACTGCAAATACTACAGTGAAAACTACTGCGAATACTACTGCAAATAGTACTGCAAATAGTACTGCGAATACTACTGCAAATACTACTGCAAATACTTCTTCTACTACTGTTATTATTTATACTTCTGCTTTTACTTCTGTTCCTGCTTCTTCTGATACTTGAGGCTTTTGTACTGAGATGGAAAACCTAAAATACTTTGTGACAAAATCGCGTTTCGCTTTTGATTTTCACACTGACCTTCACATGTGTAACGTGTGAGTCAGAATAGTAACAGTTTCTTTGTGTTTTGGTCGTTGGTCGTTTTTTCAGATCGCGTCAGAACGGCGACACAACGAGCACGCGCTGAACGACCGGATTATTTTTAAGAAGAATAAACACGAGCCAGGAATAAATTAATTCAGCTTTAAAATCGGAATAAACCACCCACTTACTTTAGAATTAAGTTTAATTCTGAATAATCGTTTTCATTAGGGATTAAGTGTTTACATGATCTTTTTAAAGTGGATTTTTATATAGAATTAAGTTGTTTTTTTTTTCTGAATTAAAGCTCTCATCTAAACGTGGCAATTATAATTATTACTACTGTTACTACAACTACTACTGTTACTACTAGTAAAACTGCAAATAGTACTGCTGTTGGTACCACATTACTACAATCAACAACTATAAAAGCAAGTACTACTACTGCAGTACTATTCTTCTTCTTCTTCTTCGATGCAAATTTCACCACAGGATTGTGACCCGTCCTCAGCTCAGAGTCAAACTCTGGACAGTGGACAGTTGTGACGTCACAAGAACCACTTCCTGTGGCTCAGGCTCCACACAAACGAACAGAAAACAAAGACGCACACACGCAGAGAAACACACACACACACAGAGACACACAGACACACACACACAGACACACACACACACACACACACACACACACACACAGAGAAACACACACAGACACACACAGACACACACAGATACACAGACACACAGTGAGAGTCTATGAGCTCAGACATTCTCAGGATTCTTCACAGTCCAGAGTCTAAGACGAGCGTCACCACGTGGACCTGACATCCATCGATATCGATCAATATCAATCGATATCGATATCGATATCCAACCAACGTTTGGTGAATTCTGCTTCACAATGATAAGAAGAGTCGACATCGAATTTTTTCCTGTTATCTTATATCTTGGGCCATAACGAGTTGATAGGGACGAACCCCAACTCGGCCCTGTTTGGTCTCAGGGCCCAAAAAACACACTTTTTAAGAAAAGCTATTTGCGAAATTATGTAACTGTAAATATTAAGGTACTGTAACTGCATACATGGTCAAATAACCCTAAAATTTTGCATGGTGTATCCTGACACGTGGGGGAAACTAGCAGAAAAATATTTTGGGGCTTGCTGCCTTTCTACTGTCAAATATCACCCTCAACATATCCTAAAAGACTAAAAAATGTCTGTCCACCTGACAAATTGTCATCAAAAGTGATAATTTTCAAGCATTTTATTGCATATACCCCAAAACTCAAAAGGATCGTGAGGCTGAGTCTGTATTCATACTGAAAATCAAGATCAAGCGAGCTCCACGATATCGATCGATATCGTTAAATATTTGACTGTTTTTGTGACACCTGGCTCAGTCCTGGAGCTCAACAGTCTCTGGTTCAGAGCTGCACACACCGGCAAACTGAAAAGGTGATTAGACATTTCACGATATTTTGTGAAGACTAAAACAATTGTGAATCTGCAGTATTTTTCCTCTTAAAATGCCTCAACATGATTTAAAAGTGTTAGAACTGTTATTTCTTCTTGTCGTCTGCACTGAAATGGAGCAAAGGATCATGGTCTATGTAGTTCTCTGTTGTTGTTTTTTTTTTTACCTGTTACTGCACCATAACTCTTCATTTAAGCAAAGAGACTTGTAATTCCATATATTGCGGCGGATTATTGTTAGAACTTTTGACGATACGATATCACGACACTTCGGTTACTGTGAGAGTCAGTTCTGTGTTGAGGCGAGTCACGGGGACAGACCTGGTGCAGGACCTGAGTCAGAGTCGGAGCAGGTTTGTCAGAGCTCACGCGGGCTCCGTCTGAAACTGTATCTGAGGAGGAGCTGAGCCTCGGGCCGAACCGAAGCAGCTCCACTGACCTACATTTACCTCTGAAACACACACCTTCACATCACACTCAATATTATCTGCACATTACACACACTTTTACCCCAGTGCCACAGCGAGCAGGACACAGCAGGTTTTTAAACACACCGTCTCACACAAACCTGCATGTTTAGCCTGTTCTTTTTCTCTAAATCCACTTAATTTACCGTATTTTTCAGATTATAAATTGCACTATAACTAAACTGGAAATCACACGTAAATAAAAGTAGAAATAAATTATCCAAAGTGATCGCAATTATATACAAATATAGATATATCCTAGACAAAAACACTCTTTTTATTGAATACAACTCGCTGGTAATGCCCTACGTAACCTACTGTATGAGATAATACTCCCTACAACTGTACGACAACTCACCCTTATGTAACGGATAATACTCCCTACAACTGTACAACATGTCACCCTTATGTAACGGATAATACTCCCTACAACTGTACAACTCACCCTTATGTAACAGATAATACTCCCTACAACTGTACAACAACTCACCTTTATGTAACAGATAATACTCCCTACAACTGTACAACAACTCACCCTTATGTAACAGATAATACTCCCTACAACTGTACAACATGTCACCCTTATGTAACAGATAATACTCCCTACAACTGTGCAGCGACTCACCCTTATGTAACAGATAATACTCCCTACAACTGTACAACAACTCACCCTTATGTAACAGATAATACTCCCTACAACTGTACAACAACTCACCCTTATGTAACAGATAATACTCCCTACAACTGTACAACAACTCACCCTTATGTAACAGATAATACTCCCTACAACTGTACAACAACTCACCCTTATGTAACAGATAATACTCCCTACAACTGTACAACAACTCACCCTTATGTAACAGATAATACTCCCTACAACTGTACAACAACTCACCCTTATGTAACAGATAATACTCCCTACAACTGTACAACAACTCACCCTTATGTAACAGATAATACTCCCTACAACTGTACAACAACTCACCCTTAGGTAACAGATAATACTCCCTACAACTGTACAACAACTCACCCTTATGTAACAGATAATACTCCCTACAATTGTACAACAACTCACCCTTATGTAACAGAAAATACTCCCTACAACTGTACAACAACTCACCCTTATGTAACAGATAATACTCCCTACAACTGTACAACAACTCACCCTTATGTAACAGAAAATACTCCCTACAACTGTACAACAACTCACCTTTATGTAACAGATAATACTCCCTACAACTGTACAACTCATGAAATTTAAGACCTTTTTAAGACTTTTAAGACCCCGCGGATACCCTGCCTGCAGAAAGAGCCTCTGTCCTTCTGCAAGTCGTGAAATATTCAGCTGAAAACAGTAATCGAGCAGCAGAAAGAAAGTTTGGAGTGAGCGAGAAACTTGTGAGGGACTGGAGGAAAGCGGCGACGAAGAACACAACTTCATGGGAATCAGGAGGATGCACCATGAAACTTTCCTGAAGTCACTGGATGGATGGACAAAGCCTGGACTTCAGTGACACCGAAACCATCCTGTCGAGATTCAGAAAGACCCGAATAATTCTAACTGGAACTGATGCTGAGTCTGACGACAGCGACACAGAAGAGGAAGCGTCGCTCTGTTTACCTCCGGAGGTCGAGGTTGAGTTGTTCAGAAGTGACACCGAGGATGAAGAATTGAATGGATTTAGTGATTTGGAGTGAGATGGAGAGTTTGTTAAACTTGTTCTGTTCTGTTGTTTATGTTATAGTTTATCTGAAGAACTGTTCATATGTGACGTTAACAGTCTGTTGTTCTCTCTTCTATTGTTTTTACTACAACTTGACTTTACACAGGAAATGTCAGTTCCTGGTCTCTGATTTTATAAAATACATTTCCCCCAAAAAGTGCGACTTATATATGTTTTTTTCTTCTTCGTTATGCATTTTTTGGCTGGTGCAACTTATACTCAGTTTCCAAAATGCTGCGCAGAGATCAATAAAATAAAGACAATAAAAAGGCAAACTGCTAAAATCTGATCATACCAGCCCTAAAACAATAAAACCAGTAAAAATCGAAATAAAGCAAAACCATAAAAATCATAAAATATCAATTAAAAAGTCAAATAAATAAAAGACACAGAGGAGCACAAACTAAAAGCCCGAGAGTAAAAATGGGTCTTAAAACGAGACTTAAAACTCTCCACTGTGGGAGGGCAGAGCGTTCCAGACACTCTTCCACCTTGTGATGTCATGAGGTGATACAGGAAATGCTCCACTGTGGTTTTAAACTCCACACAGTTTGACTAGAATCATTTGAATGATTTTAGTCCTCGAATTTCCCGTCTCTAATAAAAAAACAGATGAAAACGACCACTTCATGACATCACCAGGTGGAAGAGAGCATTAGAAGATTTAGAGCTGTAGACAGACTCAAAATAAAGAGTGACTCAAACATGTGAGAAAAAAAACCAAACAAAAACAGAGGAGTTTTTGAGGAGGGACCATGAGTCAGTTTTGCGTAATAAAGGATCTTCCTTTTGTGTAAATAAATAAATGACTGAATAAACGAGTTATTTTGCAAAACGGTCCAGAGTCCAGTCCTGGTTTAGTCCTGGTTTAGTCCTGGTTTAAATCCTGGTTTAGTCCTGGTGTAGTCCTAGTTTAGTTCTGGTGTAGTCTTGGTTTAGTTCTGGTTTAGTTCTGGTTTAATCCTGGTCCATCTGTTCAGAGCCAGGGTCACATATGGAGTTACAATGGTGCCTGTGTCAGAACTTGACACACACACACACACACACACACACACACACACACACACAATATCACACACACAGACACACAGATACACAAACGGACACACACACAGACAAACACACACACAAACACACACACACACAACAGATACACACACTCACAAATACACACACACGCTCAGTGTGTGACTGGCCTGTGGTCTGTCCAGAGACACACACACACATAGAGACACACAACACACACAGAGCACACACACAGACACAGACACACACACACACACACACACACAGACACACACACACAGACACACATACAGAGACACACACACACACACACAGACACACACACACACACAGACACACACACAACACAGACACACACACACAGACACACACACACACACAGACACACACACACACACACACACACACACACAGACACACACACACACACACACATACACAGACACACACACACAGACACAGACACACACAGACACACACACACACACACAGACACACACACAGACACACACACACACAGACACACACACACACAGAGACACACACACACACACAGACACACACACAGACACACACACACACACACACACACACACACACACACAGACACACACACACACACACACACACACACACACACTCTCTGTCACGTCTCTGTGAAAATCTAATATGTAAAATATTTAGGACAGAACAAGAACCAAATTCAACACAGAATAATTCACATGATTTATCAGAAATCATCTTTGCAGTTCCAGTTTTTTTTTTTTTTTTTTTGGCTTCACAATTCCATCTTTATTTGATTTCCTGTTCCTGATGTCATGGCCTCGCTGCTTTTTTTGGATCTGGAGCTTCTGAAGACTCTGCACATTTGCCTGTGTTTTGTTTAAGGCGTAAATGTAAATGTAAATGTAAATGTCCTGACGCTCCCAGACTGCGACGTACTGAATCGAGGGTTTACACGAAAGTTCAAACTCCGAGCTCACGGATCGAAACGTCACGACAACGGAACAAGACGGAAAAAAAAATAAAATAAAATCCGACTGTAATTAAAAACATTTGGGAGAAAAGCACCGACGTGTTTCCCTCTGCACGTTTTTGAATCAGATCAGAACGTGTAAATGTCAGTCACATTATTACAGCTCTATTCACTTTATCGTTCACACTTGGGTTTGAGTCACCGATGAGCTCAAAACGCCGTTCCACCTTGTGATGTCATGAATAAAAGTGTGCAAAAAATTGAAATATCGATATATAAAGATTTGGTTTTCTATTTTATTTTGACTTGTACATTTACATTTATATAATCGTGTCTTATTTGACTCTGTCTCTTGCTCTTTTTTGCCAATTATTTAGAATTTATTATTAACCAGGACTTAGACCAGGACCAGATCAGGACCAGGACCAGGACTGAGACAAGGACTGAGGCCCGGGACCAAATCAGGACCAGGCCGTGATTGAGACCGGGACCAGACCAGGACCAGGCCGTGATTGAGACCGGGACCAGACCAGGACCAGGCCGTGATTGAGACCGGGACTGAGACCGGGACCAGACGAGGACTGAAAACAGTTTAGTCCTGGTTTAGTCCTGGTTCAGTCCTGGTTTAGTCCTGGTTTAGTCCTGGTTCAGTCCGTAAGTGGTGCAAAAATCCGGCATCTCAGTTTAAGTCACAAACGTTTTTTTCCATTTTTCATTTAAACACAAAATCGAAAACTGAAAAAAAAAAAAAGAATCACTATCTGTTTTTTAATTTTGGTTTTGGAGACAAATAATGAAGAAATCAGTTACTTTTTCATTTTCTTATTTTTGGTTTTATTTTGAAAAACGAATGAACGAATGACACACGGATCCATGATTTAGCCTTTATCTTTTCTTGAACTTTATCAAATCGAAATATTTCGTATCGGATCGAAAGCTGCACTGTATCGGGATATGTATCGTATCGTGGCCTGTGTATCGAGGTATTTATCGCATCTGTAACTTCTTACTGATACCCAGCCCTATATTTTTTGCTTAATGCATGTGTTTCCACCTTCCAAAATGTGCTTTAACTGTTACGAGCATAAATCCAAATCCACCTGAAGAGAGAGAATAAACTTCTACGTAAACACTTTTGAGTTTCCACCTCCTGTTACTTCTGCAAATCTTTAAAAAAAGAGCATTAAAAACTATGTGATGGAAACCAAATAATGTGCTTAAACGCGCTTAATCCGCTCCTCGGGGACAAATAAAGTGATACTGACTGAATGAAACCAGCACAAATCCTCTGGGGTTCATCTTTCAGCTCTGATTTAACTTCCTGGACGAGCTCTGTGATGTGGAGAGCCAGGAAACATCAGCTGTCGCCACCTTCGCTCGCCACATTCAAACGAAGGGAAGTCGGTGCCTTGTCAAACCCCTGTGCCTGTCGTTACGTCGACTCTCCGTACGACCTGAGCCACTGCAGCCTGTAGTTTAGTCTGATGACCTGGAGTAGAGCGACTACGGCAGATATTAGACTCAATACTAGGGCCCGACTGATGTAGATTTTTTGCGGCCGATATGATACCGATAAAATGGAAGTTGAAGGCGCTGATATATTTAATGTTGGGCCCAGTCAAGCAGAAGTAAACATCAAGGCCAAAAATTCAAGTTAATTCATCTGATATAAAAATGTATTGAACAGATACATATGTACTCTAGTTTATCAAACTGTTGACCTTTTTTCTGTACCATTTTTGGTTCTAAAGTTCCATATGTTTTAAACAGACCATGTATGAAACATGGAACAAAAATTATTTCCCAAATTTCAAAGACCTGCAAAAAAATCATGTAAATAAATGGATGTATTTCATCATATCTTGTGTTATTCCATCTTTTGAACTGTTGATGAAGGTACATGATTTTTTTTTTTAAAAAGTATTTAAAATGATAAAAATTTGCTTGGAAGGACTGACATATTTTATAGAAATAGTTTCCTTTCATTTTGAAGTAATATTAAAGTATTCAGAAGATAAAAGTGACAAATGATGTAAAATCATGCACCTTCTACTTGCTTGTACAATTTTCCCTCCGTTACTTTTCCCTCCGTTACCATGACCTTTCTTAATAAAAAAAATCTCATGAGTCAAAAAAGTAAGAGGTTTTTCAACCTAATCTTGTACCATATGGTAGAAAACTATATGAAGCAAATATTCAAACCAGTTTGTTAAGGATATGTAAGTGAGAACCAAGAGTTTTCACTGTTTGGATTTATTGGCCAAAAAGTGCTGCATATTTCATTCCCTCCGTTACTGACATGAGTTTTTAAATTTGTTGTCAACAACTTGAAAGAATATCACAGGTTTAACTTGACCCTGTTGGAGTGTAACTCTTTCCTACATTCTGATACTTTACTTATTTCAATAGTTCCTCTAGTTTCTGAATAAGAGACATTTGAATGTCAAAAATCTGCCCCTGTTTCCCTCCGTTACCACTTGACCAGACCCATTGGCAAAATGGATCGCCACAGCATGCAGGTCAATTAACATCGTTGAAGACCAAGCGCTGCAAAATGTCATGCACATCGCCACAGGTGATCCGTCATACAAACTACCTCCGAGGGGGACGATTTCTACAAGAATAAACAAACTGTACTGCACAAGTAAGACCGCCAAGATACAACTGCTGGCTGATTGTTATACTGACATTTTTAAAAAGTCAATATAACTTTCTGACAATAAATTGTGTTTTTGTCAAAATATTTGGGTCTTTTGTTGAGGAATAATTAACTGCAATTAATCGTGATTAATCAAAATTCTAAAGTGTGATTAATCTGATTAAAAAAATGTATCGTTTGACAGCACTAATTTAAAGACAGCAGGTCGGCCTAATGGCATTTTTGCATCACATTCTAACCTGTAAAGAAAGTAAGTAAACTACCACTATTGGCCTTTAGCGATTATTATAAATGAGTACGAGCCACGGTAATTAATTATATGTGTAAATGCCGATCACTCACACTTCTATTCACAGCTCATTTACATATCAGTGCAGGTCCAGTAACATGTGCAAACACTAGAGTCACTTCACACAAGGCCAATGAAACAAGAAAACAGACTGTTTATGTGGAGCTACAGCAGCAAAACAACGAGAAAGAACCAAAACCAGCTTCAAAACTGACACATTTGCATCACTCAGCCTCACACAGGCTCCTCTCAGATCACAAGTCTGAACTAATAAGCGTTAGTTTTGTTTCTGGCCTAAACTGCACTGAAGTTAAATTTATTTACAGTCAGTCAGTATTGTGGATCAGACAGAAGAACTTTAAAAGTGTTGTGCACATGGATCTTGTAAACAAACCCCCGTGAGTGACATGACTCTGGAGGTGTGTTCAGGGGCAGTACAGCATCACAAACACCGACAAATTACTCTGTACCTAAATACTGATGCGGCACCACATATTAGGACATTTATCTGTGTATAAATTGCATTAAATTGACATAATATAGAGTCTAAACTTTATAACGAGGTATAGGCGAGTTTCATTGTTGACAAAAGCGCGCGTTGCATGCTGGGAATTATTTTGGTCGGCAGCAAGAAACACTAACTCAACATGACGGACGGAGCGAGAAAGCACGTAAAGGGTATTGATCCCGGTTATTTATCCACTCTAACGGCAGAGGACCCAAGACCATTTGACCAGAAATTGGTCATAAGCATCGATGGACGACAAATCACCCCTTTTCAACCCCGACAAAAGGTGGACGAATCCAAATTTCTGGCCAAATCTCCAACTACCTGGACAAATATTCACTTGGGCGATATCCACAATGACTTGGTGGAAACTCCTGGGCCATTCACAGCAGAAAAGATGAAAACCTCCAAGAGTCTCGATGTGTTGTTGAACTTGTTGGAGTCCACGGTTTTTCTAGGATCTTCTACGTTTGCTCTGCGGATGTTTGAAAGCCGTTTAATTCACCGTTAGTGGTTCTTTTCACTCAGAATACGAAAAAGACATTTTCCTTCTCCCGTGCTTCTATTTGTGCGTCCGATAAAGCAGCAGGAATTTACCATTATCGGGGATAAATACGCGAGGTTACGCACTGTGTTTGACGCTACCGTGTTTCTTGCCTCCGACCAAAATATTTCCCAGCATGCAACGCGGGCTTTTAATAACAATGACGTCAGCTGAAACTCGCCTATAACATGCCCACGTGGAATATCGGCCCAGATCGGCGAGATTTAGTCCGATACGTCTCCAAGTCGGTCGGGTCCTACTAAATACTGATAGAGACACGCACGTCCAACAAAAACTGCGACTGTGCGCTGGGTCCAAAAACAAAAACTGTACAAAAGAAGAAATGGATCCACAGTGCACAGGTTTGTCGCCTGTTATACCTGTAGAAACTGAAGAAAGGCTTGACCTGAATCGTCACATTGTGGTGTCACCGAAAAAAAAAATCGGGAGCTTCAAAGAACTGCAGTGCGAATCTTTCGACTTTTGCACAGATACTTGGACTCAGACAAACTTTACTGATCCACAAAGGAAATTATTTGGATACAGCAGCTCACACAAAAATATAAATATATAAATGGTCAAAATAGATTCTAGATAAGTAGTAAAAATTGTGAGAGACTGGAGTGAAATAAGAGAGAAAGAGGACACCTGCCAACACAGTGAAGAGACAGTTTCCTCTGCGCTGCTCCTCAGGCCAAACCACAAACCCCAGAGACCTGAGCTCTGACGCTAATAAACACACACAGAGACAGAGACAGAGACAGGGACAGGGACAGAGACAGAGACAGAGACAGGGACAGAGACAGAGACAGGGACAGGGACAGACAGAGACAGGGACAGGACAGAGACAGAGACAGAGACAGGGACAGAGACAGAGACAGACAGGGACAGGGACAGAGACAGAGACAGGGACAGAGACAGAGACAGAGACAGAGACAGAGACAGAGACAGAGACAGACACAGAGACAGACAGACACAGAGACAGACAGAGACAGACACAGAGACAGGGACAGAGACACAGAGACAGAGACTGAGAAAGGGACAGAGACAGAGACAGACACAGGTGAGGGACACAGACACAGAGACAGACAGAGACAGACAGACACAGAGACAGGGACAGAGACAGAGACAGACACAGAGACAGGGACAGAGACACAGAGACAGACACAGAGACAGGGACAGAGACACAGAGACAGACACAGAGACAGGGACAGAGACAGGGACAGGGACAGAGACAGGGACAGAGACAGACACAGGTGAGGGACACAGACACAGAGACAGACAGAGACAGACACAGAGACAGGGACAGAGAGAGACAGAGACAGACACACAGAGACAGACACAGAGACAGGGACAGGGACAGAGACACAGAGACAGGGACAGAGACAGGGACAGGGACAGAGACACAGAGACAGGGACAGGGACAGAGACAGGACAGGACAGAGACACAGAGAGACACAGAGGACAGAGACAGAGACAGAGACAGAGACAAAGACAGAGACAAAGACAGGGAGAGAGACAGAAACAGGGACAGGGACAAAGACAGAGTTTCATATTAGAAACTGATTTATGGACAAAATAGTGAAATAAAAACTTCAGGATCATGTAGATCGAGTAAATACGAACATTTTAAGACCAACCCAAGTAAAAATGTATTTAATTCTTTATTCGTTGCTGTATTAGAGTCCGTGAAGAGTAGAGGTCGATAAAATTAAAGATTCGGAAGATAAACAAACATGAATCATCTCAGACTCACGATCCACTGCACCATAACAAATGACGACACAGACACAGAGAGAAAGAGAAACATTTAAAGACGAACTCCAGGACAAACCACAGACAGAGAGAAAGAGAGGAGAGAGAGAAGAGAGAGGGAAGAGAAAACAGAGAGAGGGAGAGGAGAGACAGAGAGGAGAGAAAGACAGAGAGAGGGACAGAGAGACATAGAGAGAGAGAAATGAGAGACAGAGAGAGAGATGAGAGACAGAGAGGAGAGACAGAAAGAGAGAGCGACAGAGACAGTGAAAGAGAGGCAGAGGGAGAAAGAGACAGAGAGACAGAGAAAGAGAAGAGAAAGAGGAGAGGCAAGAGAGAGGAGAGACAGGGAGAGAGATGAGAGATGGAGAGACAGAGAGATGAGAGAAAGAGACAGAGACAAAGAAAGAGAAGAGAGACAGAGAGACAGAGAGAGAGAGAGAGAGAGAGATGAGAAACAGACAGAGAGAGAGAGAGAGAGAGAGAGAGAGATAAGAGACAGAGAGAGAGACAGAACACAGACAGAGAGAGAGAGAGAGACAGAGAGACAGAGACAGAGAAGAAAGAGAGAGAGAGAGAGAGAGAGAGAGAGATGAGAGACAGAGAGGAGAGAAAGAGACAGAGACAAAGAGAGAGATGAGAGACAGAGAGAGAGAGAGAGAGAGAGATGAGAAACAGACAGAGAGGAGAGAAAGACAGAGAGAGGGACAGAGAGACATAGAGAGAGAGAAATGAGAGATACAGAGATGAGAGACAGAAAGAGACAGAGAGGAGAGACAGAAAGAGAGAGCGACAGAGACAGTGAAAGAGAGGCAGAGGGAGAAAGAGACAGAGAGAGATGAGAGACAGAGAGAGAGACAGAGAGAGAGAGAGAGAAAGAAATAGAGATGAGAGACAAAGAGAGAGAGAGAGAAAGAGAGGAGAAAGAGGAGAGGCAAGAGAGAGGAGAGACAGGAGACAGACTGAGAGTGTGAGAGAGAGAGAGAGAGAGAGAGAGAGAGTGAGAGAGAGAGAGGGAGGAGAGCAGGGAGCGGCCATGTTTACTCTACCGTCTATGACACAATACAAGACACAATTATACTGAGAGCCACAAAAATGCAGCTGCACTTAAAGAGCCATCGACGAGCCCGAAATACTCCAACTGCAACTCTGATCGACTTTTTATAAACCAGAGCTGTGACCCAACGTCGTCCACCCCAACGTAAACCCCGACGTAAACCCCGACGTAAACCCCGACGTAAACCCCGACGTAAAACCCCGACGTAAACCCCGACGTAAACCCCGACGACGTAAAACCCCACGTAAACCACGTCCACCCCAACGTAAACCCCGACGTAAACCCCGACGTAAACCCCGACGTCCACCCGAACCCCTCGTCCTACACGGTCCTGCGCTCTTCAGGGAGCGCTGTAGAGACTCAGACTTCAGGTCACGTGACTCTGCCGAAAAAAGGTGAAAAAAAAGTCTAAAGGATAAATAAAGACCAGATCAAACCGACACGAGTGTTTATGGACTAATAATAATCACATGTTTTTGTCCACGTGGATCAAACACACAAACACTCGGGACCATTTGATTTTTATCTGAGATGTGGAAATGATCACTTTTTGAACGGCTCCAGTCCTAAACCAGGTCTAAACCAGGTCTAAACCAGGTGTAAACCAGGACTAAACCAGGACTAAACCAGGTCAAAACCAAGACTAAACCAGGACTAAACCAGGTCAAAACCAAGTGAAAACCAGGACTAAACCAGGACTAACCAGGTCAAAACCAAGACTAAACCAGGACTAAACCAGGTCAAAATCAAGACTAAACCAGGACTAAACCAGGTCTAAACCAGGATTAAACCAGGACTAAACCAGGACTAAACCAGGACTAAATCAGGACTAAATCAGGACTAAACCAGGTCTAAACCAGGTCTAAACCAGGACTAAATCAGGACTAAACCAGGACTAAAATCAGGACTAAAACCAGGACTAAACCAGGTCAAAACCAAGACTAAACCAGGTCTAAACCAGGTCAAAACCAAGACTAAACCAGGACTAAACCAAGACTAAACCAGGTCTAAACCAGGACTAAACCAAGACTAAACTAGGTCTAAATCAGGACTAAACCAGGACTAAACCATTCCTCTGAATGACAGAACTATAGAGCAGAGAGAGAGATGAGACAGAAGGAAACAGAAGGACAGAGAGAGAGAGAGAGAGAGAGAGAGGAGTAGAGAGAGAGGGGAGACAGAAAGAGAGAGGAGAGAGAGAGACAAGACAGAAGGAGAGAGAGAGAGACAAGACAGAATGAGAGAGAGATAGAGAGAGGAGAGAGGAGGAGAGAGAGAGAAAGAGAGCGAAAGGAGAAGAGAGAGACAAGACAGAAGGAGGGAGAGAGAGAAAGGAGGAGAGAGAGAGAGAAGAAGAGAGAAGGAGAGAGAGAGGGAGAGAGAAAGGAGGAGGAGGAGAGTGACAGAAAGCGAAAGGAGGAGAAAGAGAAATGAAAATGCTGAGTCACTTCTCAGGGTTTCAGTTTGATGAAAGGGTAAAAACCGTTGCCATCGAAAATTTACATCCAAACACATTTACATTAGTTTAGTTTCATTCACATGTTTAACACATAAACCTGCAGATTTAGACTGCAGAAAACACTCTGATCCACCTCGTGATGTCATGTGGTGATACAGGAAGTGCTCCACTGTGTTTTTAAACCCCACACACCTTCACTAGAACCATGTGGATCATTTCAGACCTGGAATTTACAAACTCCACTGAACTAAAGGTAAAAGGTGGAACAGTATTTGAGCTTTGGAGACGTAAACAAACTGACAATAAACTGTTACTCAAACATGTGTGACTGAAACAAAAACACAACTCCAGGTGTGTTTTTGAAGACATAACAACATGACTTAAAGCTCACAAGAGTCAGTTCTGTGTAATAAAGGAACTTGACCTTGAACCAAAACTTGAAGTGCTGCATGTTTGAGTTTGAGGCTTTTCCTCTCGTGATCAGCATTTAGCGCAGAGTTTACAAGAGTCTCTGACGACAGGGTGAGCTGGGACGTGTAATAAATGTGTAATAAATATATGTAAATACTAACTGTGTAATATATTTTTTAGTAAGTGTGTAATAAATAAGTACTAAACATGTAATAAAATATACTAAGTGTGTAATAAATATGTACTAAATATAAAATACTTATAAATACTAAATGTGTAATGCAGTTACACTAAGTTTGTAATAAATAAGTATGAAACATGTAATTAAACATGTAATAAATATATACCAATTGTGTAATATATACTAAGTGTGTAATAAATATGTACTACATATGAACTACCTATAAATACTAAATGTGTAATACAGTTATACTAAGTGTGTAATAAATATGAACTAAATGTGTAGTATATATATAAACACTAAATGTATAATACATTTATACTAAGCGTGTAATAAATTTATACTCAGTGTGTAATAAATATGTACTAAATGTGTAATATACATAAATACTAAATGTGTAATACATTTATATTAAGTGTAATAAATATGTATTAAATGTGTAATAAATATGAACTAAGTGTGCAATAAATATGTATTAAACATGTAAAAAAATATTATATATATATATATATATATATATATATACTATGTAATAAATATGTACTAAATGTGTAATAAATATGAACTAAGTGTGCAATAAATATGTATTAAACATGTAAAAAAAAATATATATATATATATATATATATATATATGTAAGAAATATGTACTAAATGTGTAATATATATAAATAATAAATGCATAATAAATTTATACTAACTGTAATAAATAAGTACTAAACATGTAAAATATATATACTAAGTGTGTAATAACCATATTGTGTAATAAATACGTAATAAATGTGTAATATGAACAAAGTGTGCAATAAATACATACTGAATGTGTAGTGTATATAAATACTAAATGTGTAATACATTTATACTATGTGTGTAATAAATATGTACTAAATATGTAATAAATACGTACTAAATGTGTAATATGAACATTAATAAATACATGAACAGTAATAAATACATAGTGAATGTGAAAAAAATATATAGCTACTAATAAACATGTAATAAATATATACTAAGCGTGCAATAAATATTTCTTAAAATATAATAGAATATGCATTAAATGAGCATGTTAACCGAGCGTGCTGTGAGTAAACAGAGATGCACGGTTTGGAGCGTGCAGCCTCTGCTCTGTGCAACAGGAAAGAGTGAATCTGCAGAGCACAGCCTCCAACATCCTGTGCTCAGACACAGATACAAGCAACAAGTGTGAGCAGAAAACGAGCTACAAATACTCTTGACAAGAACCAGAAACTGTAACAATCAAATCTAAATCACAGTTTGAATGGACACAAATAAGCAAATGGGGAAAAAAAGTACAAACATTTCAAAATCTTCACAAACAACAAAATGTCAAATTCTGCATAAAAACTGCTCACCCTGAAGTTAAGATCTGTACAAACACGTTCTGAAATGTGATTCTTGTATTGGTTTTGTCAATTCTTTTGGTTTAAAATGTGAACTTTATAAATCTCAACTCTAATTTCAACTCTTGCGGTGCTTTTTGGTCAAAATACGCAGTGAGAAACACATAGAGATTTACCCAATGCTACTGTATAGTCCAGCAGTTTATAGTCCAATTTTTTGAGCAAAACGTTGTCTTGTTTTATTCTCAGATAATCAGGAAGTGCGCAATAGCATGTTAGACTGATCTGGTACCTGTGAAAAGCGCTCATTAACTCATCGTGGTGAATAATTAGGAGGCTCTTTGGAAGAACTTTGGACCACCTCGAATGGTTTAAAATGAACTAGCTCTGGTAGTGGTAGTAGTAGTAGTAGTAGTAGTAGTTGTAGTTGTAGTAGTAGTAGTAGTAGTAGTAATACCCATCACATTGTACACTGTAAAATGCAATTATGTGTATGAAAGTAGAAAATTGTGAGTACATTTTATATTGTACTTGACAATTTTAGCCGAACAGAAGTAGTAGCCAGTCGTAGTAACAGCGATAGTAGTAGTAGTAGTAGTAGTAGTAGTAGTAGTAGTAGTAGTAGTAGTAGTAGTAGTAGTAGCAGCAGTCAGTAGTATTAGTATCAGAGGTGGTAGAAGTAGCAGTAGTCAGTATTAATAGCAGCAATAATTGTGTTGGTAACAGTGGTAGTAGTAGTAGTACTAGTAGTAGTAACAAGAGGTCATAGTAGTAGTAGTAGTAGCAGTATTAGTAGTAGCAGTCAGTAGTATTAGTAACAGAGGTAGTAATAGTTACAGCAGCAGTAGTAGTTCTTGTAGTACTTGTAGTAGTAGTAGTAGTAGTAGTAGTAGTAGTAGTAGTAGTAGTAGTAGTCAGTAGTATTAGTAACAGAGGTAGAAATAGTTATAGCAGTAACAGCAGTAGTAGTATTCACAGTAGTAGAAATAACATCAGTAGTAGTAGTAGCATTAGTAGTAGTAGTAGTAGCATTAGTAGTAGTAGTAGTAGTAGTAGTAGTAGCATTAGTAGTAGTAGTAGTAGTAGCATTAGTAGTAGTAGTAGTAGTAGTAGCATTAGTAGTAGTAGTAGTAGTAGTAGCATTAGTAGTAGTAGTAGTAGTTAGTAGTAGTAGTAGTAGTAGTAGTAGTAGTAGTAGTAGCATTAGTAGTAGTAGTAGTAGTAGCATTAGTAGTAGTAGTATTAGTAGCATTAGTAGTAGTAGTAGTATTAGTAGCATTAGTAGTATTAGTAGCATTAGTATTAGTAGTAGTAGTAGTAGTAGTAGTAGTAGCATTAGTATTAGTAGTAGTAGTAGCAGCAGCAGTAAGAGTATTAGTAACAGAGTTGGTAGCAGTGGTGATAGTAGTAGTAGCAGTAGTATTCGTATTCATATTAGTATTAGTAGTGGTAGTAGTAGTAACAGTAGTAACAGAGGTAATAGAGTATGAGAAAAATCAACATTAGTACTTCAATCAATCAATCAAACTTTATTTATAGAGTACTTTTCATACTTCTCCTGCGATCAGCCAAGTAAACAACACAACTGTACAGGTCTGGGTATCGTTAAGGAGTTGCCGATACGATACAAACCTCGATACAACTCACTTTCGATTCAACACGACATATTTCAAAACGATTCGATACGGTTCAATAAAAAAATAAAGGTTAATCCAAGTCTCTGTTAAACCACTTCCTGTGCAAAGTTCATATGAAACGCAAACATTTTAATCATCAAAACAGCGAAAATGTCAAATGTGTCGCATAAACGAGTTTCCTTCCTCTGAACAAACAACAAAACTGCAGCTGTGACAAAATAATTACGTAATATAAACCTAAAAAATCCTCTTGGTGATGTATCGACACAGCAGCGAACGATATCGATACTGTATCACCACATTAAGCAATACGATATATATTGATATTTAGATATTTCTGCACACTCTTACTACTGTGTGATATTCCAAATGCAAATTCGTACAGTAAAGCGTGCCACAGAGAGTCCCCAGACAGATGTCAACAGGCCTTGTCATGTTACATTTTGCTGCTGCTGAATAATAAATACGAAAAAGCTGCTCGGAGTAAAAGAGTAATTAGAATCCTGCGTGCCACAAGAGACTGAATGTTTTATGATTGAACGAGCATCCACTAAACAGGGAGCCCAGGTTTACAGATTTCCCTCAGTACGATATTTTCACGACTATGCAGCTTACGGGTCGATGTTTATTCTGATGTTTTGTGGAGAAATTGAAAGAAATTGTGACTATGCTCTACTTTTTACCTTTAAAAGCCTTGGAAAAGCCTTGGAAAAACCTTTGGAGCGCTTACAATATGAAGAAATAAGATTTAAACGTGTTTCATAACATTTATTTTTGGGTTTGTAACAATAACCGAAATATCGTGACATTTTATCGTCAAAGTTCTCACAATAATATCGTGGACCATCACAAAATATCGAATTACATGTCTGTTTGCTTAAATTAAGAGTTATGGTGCAGCTTTAGCTAAAAAAAAAAAAAAAAAAAAGGGGAACTACATAGACCATGATCCTTTGCTCCATTTCAGTGCAGACGACAAGAAGAAATAACAGTTCTAACACTTTTAAGTCTTAGTTCTTTGGATTAAGTCTTGTCAAGGCATTTTACAAGGAAAAAGAAGCATATTAACAGTTTTAGCTGTTTAGCCTCCACAAAATATCGCCTATCCTACTTTCCACGCACATTATGGTTTGGGATTATAGATTTTTTAACATTCAAAATCCCGTCAGTGCATTTATTGTTGTCTCTTTTAAACAAAAGGCGCAGACGTTCAGAAATAATCATACCAGCCTCCAGAATGCTGTAGTTGTGTGAAAGAGAAACTAAAACTCCATGACTTCTCCAGGCCTGTGACCAGATTTTCAAAATAAAAAACTGGGACATACATTATGTGGGTTTGGTTGCTAATAATAAAAATTGAAAATTAAAAATTGTTCTGCATTCAGCGCTAATATGAGTCAGTATAGTCACGTTTTCTTTGTGTTTTGGTCATTTTTTAAGCAGCTTTTCTGTAGTTTACCGAAACAAATGACAACGTTTGTCTCTTTTTACTGTTGCTAGAGATCAAATTGGTCAAAAAGAGGAACGCCCGTGACATTTCTTGTATAAAACTGGGACAAATCACTGGTTTTGGAGGAATTTGCTGAGACAGGGGACACAGGGCTAGTTATTTCTTCTTGTAGTCTGTAATGACAACAGCAAAGGATCATGGTCTATGTACTTCCCTCTGTTTTTTAGCGACTTCTGCACCCTATGGCAAGGCAAATTTATTTGAATAGCTCAAATAATACACAAAGTAATTTTAAAGCGTTGAAACACATTAAAATCACCATAACTATTCATTTAAACAAATACTGTGAGGGTCTCTGTTATTACTGTGAGATTTTTGACGATACGAGATCACGATATTTCGGTAATTGTTACATCCCTAGTTTACAGCGGTGTAAAATGGGACAAAGTCGGCTACTAAAAATGGACCACAGCTTTGAGAAGATGTTATTAGAAGAGTATGAGGATGAAAAAGATAAATAAAATAAGTTTAATTTTGGTTTTGTGGTAGATATGGGTATGGAAAACAACAAGGAACTATGACTGCTTTTATATATCTTGGTTAATTAGGATTGCCTTGGATCCAGAATCTCCCAGAGTCCGGATGGGCGGGATTATTAGCCAATCAGGGGCAAGCACGGTCCGTCTGTATCAAAACAAATGTGGTGTGCTTATGAGGACAAAAAGAAAGGGAAAATAAATATCACAGGGGACTGAAAAACATGGCTGATTTCTGGAGAATCAATGAGCACTAAACGCAGTCTGAAGTGAGAGAAATGTTGTTTTGTTTGTAAATTAGAGGACCAATGAACTCTGTGGAGTGGCGACCAAACGAATAAATATTTTTTTGCAATATCAGCAGACACAATATCTTCATTTAGTCTAAAAATAGTTTTGCTTTTAAGGTTTTGATTTGGACAAAGTTTAAGACGCACGACATGACTTTTCTGGTGGAAGGTCCAGCGCTTAATTGTCTCCAAGGAGATGCCAATACTTTGCATAAAATGTTTCACAGTATGGCATTAAACTTAGGGAGACAAGCAGTTAACGCCACAGATTGAAAAGTTATCATTCAGATCTGTGGAGAGACAAGTCCACTCGCAGTAAGAATGCTTTCAATGTTTTTTAATGCAAGATAGTTGAGTTTAATGCCATACTGTGGAGCATTCCAGATAAAATTCCCCTGATCGCAAAAGTTACAGCACGTTTAACTAGTAAATTAAAGCATATATTCTAGTTTAATTCAAGAAACTGTGTCAAAAACAAGGCCATTTATACATAGTAGTAATTTAATAGCCAGGCCTATCAAATATACTGCAATAAAGGGAAGACCAGACGTCCCTATTTACCCAGTTTTGAGCCCTGTGTTTCCTGTCCCGGCAGATTTATCCAAAACCAGTGATTTGTCCCAGTTTTCTACAAGAAATGTCCCAAGTGTCTCTATTTTTGACCAATTTGATCCCTGCCAACAATAAAGAGAGGCATACATTGTCATTTGTTTAGGTAAAATACAGAAAAGCCGCTTAAAAACGACCAAAACACAGAGAAAATGTGACTATACTGGCTCATGTTAGTCATGAATGGTGTCTGCAGAACAGTTTTCCTTTAATTACGCACTCGTTTCACAATTTTATTATTACCGACCACCAAAAAAACGGGGCTGTCCCAGTCAAAAACAAGGCCATTTATACATAGTAGTAATTTAATAGCCAGGCATATCAGATATACTGCAATAATGGGGTGATCAGACGTCCCTATTTACCCGGGACAGTTTTATACAAGAAATGTCCCTATTTCTGACCAATTTGATCTGTGCCAACAATAAAGAGACAATAAAGAGTTATTTGTTTAGGTAAAATACAGAAAAGCTGCTTAAAAATGACCAAAACACAAAGAAAATGTGACAGTAGTGGTTCACGTTAGTCATGAATGGCGTCTTCCTGGTGTTTTCCTTAATTACGCACTTGTTTCACAATTTTATTATTACCAACCACCAAAAAAAACGGGGCTGCCCCAGTCAAAAACAAGGCCATTTATACATAGTAGTAATTTAATAGCCAGGCATATCAGATATACTGGGATGACAAGAAGTCCCTATTTACCTGGGACAGTCCCAGTTTTGAGCCCTGTGTCCCCTGTCCCAGGAGATTTATCCAAAACCAGTGATTTATCCCAAGAAATGTCCCAAGTGTCTCTATTTTTGACCAATTTGATGCCTGTCAAGAATAAAGAGATGCATAAATTGTTGAAAAGCTGCTTAAAAATGACCAAAACACAGAGAAAATGTGACGATACTGGTTCACATTAGTCATGAATGGTTTCTGCAGAACAGTTTTCCTTAATTACGCACTCGTTTCACAATTTTATTATTACCGACCACCAAAAAAACAGGGGTGTCCCAGTTTTTTATTTTGAAATTCTGGTCGTTTTTAAGCAGCTTTTCTGTATTTTACCAAAACAAATGACAATTTTTGACTCTTTTTACTGTTGCCAGGGATCAAATTGGTCAAAAATAGCAACGCCCGGGACATTTCTTGTATAAAACTGGGACAAATCACTGGTTCTGGAAAAATTTGCCGGGACAGGGGACACAGGGATAGTTATTTCTTCTTGTAATCTGCAATGACAACACCAAAGGATCATGGTCTATGTAGTTCCCTCTGTTTTTTAGTGACTCCTGCACCCGATGGCAAGGCAAGTTTATTTATATAGTTATAATTCATACACAAAGTAATTCAAAGTGTTGAAAGACATTAAAATCACCATAACTATTCATTTAAATAAATATTGTGAGGGTCTCCATTATTATTGTGAGATTTCTGACGATACGATATCACGATATTTCGGTTATTGTTACATCCCTAGTTAACAACGGTGTAAAATGGGACAAAGTCGGCTACTAAAAACGGACCACAGCTTTGAGAAGATGTTATTAGAAGAGTAAGACGTTAAAATCACCATAACTATTCATTTAAACAAATATTGTGAGGGTCTCCGTTATTATTGTGAGAGACCACCAAAAAAACAGGGGTGTCCCAGTTTTTTAATTTTGAAATTACGGTCACCCCATGCAATAACAATGATCCAAGCATGTCGTGTTGAATTATTGAATATATGTCATGATTTAAAGCGATTCAGGGGTCTAAACTGGACAGCTCCCGTCATTAACCCTCTCCAGGCAGGCATTGCAGATTTGCAACAGCTAAATGCCAATTACCTACTTACTCCAAATCCATATTTTATTAGCTTTTTTTACTCAGGAGCCTTTTTTTCCCATCCATGCTGATAAACGTGGACGATGCAGACTGTGCAAGAGTGGCTCCACACAAACGGCCTGCCAGAAGTGCAAAGTATTTTTGTTGTTTACAAAGGATAAAATTTGTTTCTTGGAGCACCACACGAAAAATGTATGTTGTTTTGCCACTGTAAAGCTGTTACACTGTGCTCTTTGTTTTTATTGTTATGAAAAATGGTATACAAATAAAGTTAGCGTTCATATCATTTTCAGTCTTCAGTGTTAATTTACCACACCGGACCAATGCTGCAAATCTGAAACATCCCAGAACGCATTGGATGTGAAGGTCTCTCTCAAAAAAAAAAGTCAGGATTGTATATTACTACCCCATATGATAATTTTCCCCAAATATCAGATTTTTTCTTGTTACTAAAATTTAATTTGAGCCTGAGAAGGTTAACTCAGAGGAACAATCCGCCTGCAAAGCCCTGAGCAGATGTAGGCCATAGCCCGGAGACGAGGCAGGAGGAGGAGGGGGGAGATAACGGTCCAACACCCCGTCCCCATAACCCTCTGTCCCGGCCACACGGGCTCGGGGAGGGGCAGGGCATCAGGGTTAATCCGCTGCTCACACAGACACCAGGGACAGCCCGCACACTCCAGCGACAAACGCGTGCACCCGAGCCCCCCCCAAAAACAGCGCTCCGGAACGGGGTCGGGAGCGGCGTGAGCTCAGTGTCCCCCCCGAGCCACCGCTCAACCGGGCAGCCAAGCACTGACACCTCACTCCTCTGTCCGGGCAGCGGGCGCTCACAGGGGCATTTCAGAGGGGCAATAAGAGTAAACAAAGAGCAGAACAACCCGACGGGAGCTGGGCATCCATTACCGAGTGAATACAAGAGAAAAAGATGCGATTAAATCCGTGAAACGTGTGAATAAATCCGCCTTACAGCTGCCCCCCCTCAGAGCTAGCCCCGGCTAACGTTAGCATCTAGCAAATAAAGTTAGCCCCGCTCAACTGTCAACAAAGTGTAACAACAGTTCGCAACAAGCTCAAAAAGTTGATCGGAGTGGCGCACTTTAGAGGCGCAAAGTGCGGACTCGTTCTTCAGCGTTTACCGGTGAAACTAGACCTGACAGCCGGGCGTTTGTGCGCACTAATCCAGCGAGGCCCGCGAAGCCCCGCGCTAGAGTAGCCGGCTGAGGCCCGGCGAGGAGCGCGCAGGGCCGGCTGGATCTGAGCGGCGGCCCGGCCCGTCCCCGCCTACCTCCGCCGCGGCTGCTACTCAGCGGACTCGCTAAACACTCGGCATTTGGTCCGGGGCGGGCCTTGGTGTTCCATGTCAACCAAAGCTAACGAACTACTGCGTGTTATTAAAATAAAAATATCGATTTTAAATGCTGTATTTACCCTGAAGAGCAAATATTAAGGTTCAGAGATGTTCCTAAACTAAAAACGTCCCTATTTACGTGGGACAGTCACAGTTTTGAGCCCTGTGTCCCCTGTCCCAGCAGATTTATCCATAAATTTTGTGATTTGTCCCACTTTTACACAAGAAATGTCCCTGGTGTCCCTATTTTGGATTAGTCTGATACCTGCCAACATTAAATGAGATGTAAATTGTCATTTGTTTAGGTAAAAAAAAATCATCAAAACAAAGAAAATGTGACTATAGTGAGTGCATAACAATTTTCCTTAATTACGCACTCGTTTCACAATTTTATTACTACCAACCAACACAAACCGGGGATGTCCCAGTTTTTTTATTTAGAAAATTTGGTCACCTATCCTAAACCTAACCCTGGTCCTGATTCCTAACCCTGATATGGAAAACCCTGAAAAAATAATATTGTCAAAAATCTACATTTGCAACAACAAAAAGTAAAAGAAAAATTGTATGTGTTGTTGGTACAATGTTAAGTCTAATTTAAGCTTCGTCTTGTAAAAACAGTAAGTTTTTTTTCCCCCTGGCAGGGCAGGTGAATAGAAAACACTGTATAACTGATAATACTCCCTACAACTGTACAACAACTCACCTTTATGTAACAGATAATACTCCCTACAACTATACAATAACTCACCCTTATGTAAAAGATAATACTCCCTACAACTGTACAACACCTCACCCTAATATAACAGATAATACTCCCTACAACTGTACAACAACTCACCCTAATGTAACAGATAATACTCCCTACAACTGTACAACAACTCACCCTAATGTAACAGATAACCCTATGTCCTGTCAGTCATATTGTTGTTGCACTGTCTTCCTATGACCTCTTGTATAAAGCTGAGATTTTATACATTTTTTTTATTATTATTATATTTTAATTACTTATTTTTCTATTTTATTTTGACTTGTACACATACATTTATATAATTATACCATATTGGCACCTGTCTGTTACTATCTGTTTTTTGCTACTTATTTAGATGTTTTTATTTTATTATTTTTATTTATTTATTATTGTATTAGTTTTTTTATTATTATTTAAATGGTAATTATTTATAATTTTTACTCTTTGTTATTGTTTTATATTGTGATGAGTGAGCTTCTGTGTACAAATAATTTCCCTTGTGGTTCAATTAATTTAAGTCTAAGTTGCCTCTCCACAGATCTGACCTGTAACTTGGTCTGGTTGGAAACATTTAATGCCATACTGTGAGACATTCCGGACGAAGCAATAACGTCTCTTAAAGGTTGTATAGAGGATTTTTTAAGGGAAGTGAAATACAGCGACAGTCCTTTTTCAAATGTTGCGCATGCGTGACACCACCTTCCCTCAGTAGAAACACCTCCTCCCGCCTCTTTACTCTAGAAATCACGCTTGTTTACATCCAGTGCGTGTTCAGAATTACCGTTGAAGTGACCTGTCTAGAAATAATTTAGCGACCGACGCGTCTTTAGTTTTTAGACTCTTCGTCTGCTTCATTCGCGCCATCGCTGGAAGGAATCTCCAAAAATCACCTCAGTTTGTCTTCGCTCCTTTTCCCCTTCTTTTCTTCTTTCAGCGACCTCAAAAACGGACTTTCTTTGGCGGCGAACTGGTCGTGGATTCTCGTCCGCCATCGCAACAAACTTTGTGCGATTTGTGAGGAAGCGACAGTTTGAAAAAGCCTCTAAGAACCGCTGCATAAACCACATAATCCCCGCGCGCCGACGAGTCAGTTACACTAGAAACGTAGGGAGTTTGATTGACGACCTAACAGCCAATAGATAAAGAGGCAGCCTCGTTTTCTATTGGCTGATGTTTATCTGGCCTCACTACATCCACAGTTGATAGATTTTCTTTTTTTTTTTTTTTTTTTTGGGTCATCGTAATTACAAGGCTGCTGCGTCTCTCTAATGGTATTTTAAACTTTTGATGACAATTTGAAACAAAAAAAATCCTCCATACAACCTCTTTTTTTTTTTTACAGACGTTTTTTCAATTTGATCATTTTAATTATAGACGATAAACTAAATAATAATCTTTTTGCACATTTCCAACAACAATTGCAATATCATCATGTTTTATACATCCCTATTTTAATTCCTTATTTTATGCATGCTTTTTACCTTATCAGTTAATATTTTACAATTATTATTAAAAGTTTTATGTTTTTTTTTTTTCTTGTTAAATACTAAAATTAATTTAAAAAATAATTAAAGTTTTATGTTTATATCATCCCAGCTCATTCATAGTTTGTGAATTGTGTTCACTGACAGCGGTTGTTAGAGCCACAGCGATCATTTTTATTGGCAAATAAAAAAAGCAATATTCCAGACTGTTTTGGAGCTTTTGGAGTTTTAAAAGTGCGTTGCCATGGTTGCGGCAGGACGTTATAAGCCCCGCCCCCGCCCCGGACGAAATGCCCAGTGTTTACGGAGTCCCCGCCGCTCGGAGCTAATAACAGTCGGCTAGGCGCAGTAGCCCGAGCGCAGCACCCACCTCGTTTGTCGAGGTCGTAACCCACAACCACAAAGTAGTCCGCGAGCCTGGCCATGTTCGGAGCTCAAAGCCGCGGCCCGGTTCTGCTAAATCCTGGTCTCTGGGGAGCGTCAATAGTCCATGCGGGTCCGGCCGGCGATAGACACATCACGGGCGACAGTAGCATCCTTCCAGCTGCACCCCGCCGCCATACTGTCAGTCTGCCGTGCCCTGACAGCGGAGAGCGGCGCATGCGCACACGGGGGCCCGGCGCGGGGAGGGAGCGGGGAGGGGCCGCCGTCGCTCCGGAGGAATGTCCCGCAGAGGAGCCGGAGCGAGGCCCGGTCACATCTGCGGCCGCGCTCACAGCTTTGGGGATGTTTCAGGCGGCTGCCGAGGGAAGAAAAGTGGCTGTTTACTTCCAGCTCCAAGAATGCGATTTAAAGAGACAGTGCAGGACCTGAGCGCGCGATGGAAACACTCGGGTCTGTCTCTCAGCCCTGTAATAAAAAATAAATAAATCTGTGTATCATTCGTTCATTATTTTTTCAATATAAAACCAAAAATAAGAAAACGAAAAAACAGCAATTTTCTTCATGATTTGTCTCCAAAACCAAAATGAAAAAACAGATAATGATTCTTTTTTTCAGTTTTCAGTTTTGTGTTTAAATGAAAAATGGAAAAAACAGATACCGACCATTTCCCGTTTACGAGACTCCCGTGACTGCGATGCCGGACTCAACCAGGACTGATCCAGGTCCAGAACCAGACCAGGACCAGAGCGGGACCAGACCGAGACCAGACTGGGACCAGAGGGGACCAGAGCGGGACTGAGACCGAGACTGAGACTGGGACTGAGACCGGGACCAGGCCGGGCCGGATGGGGACCAGAGCGGGACTGAGACCAAGACCACTGCGGGACCAGACCGAGACAGAGATCAGGACTGCAACTGGGACCAGAGTGAGACTGAGACCAGAGCGGGACTGAGACCGAGACTGAGACCGGGACCAGGCCGGAGCTCGAAGCTGAGGCTCGGAGTCAAAGCTTGGAGTCCCCTCTGGTCTCGCTCTGGTCCCACCCTGGTCCCAGTCTTGTCCCGGTCTGGTGCTGGTCTGGTTCCGGACCTGGATCAGTCCTGGTTCAGTCCGGCATCACAGTCACGGAAGTCACGTAAACGGGAAACGGTCGTTATCTGTTTTTTTTCCATTCTTCATTTAAACACAAAATCGAAAACTGAAAAAAACAAATCTTTATCTGTTTTTGCATTTTAGATTTGGAGACAAATAATGAAGAAAACAGTTGTTCCGTTTTCTTATTTTTGGTTTTATATTGAAAAATGAATGAACGAATGATACACAGATTAAAAAACCTCCAAGTGCAACGTGGATCTTTAGAATGGCTAGACAAAATATAGGAAATAAGTGCAACATGTTTTTATTTATTTATTTATTTTTGTCTTTTTGTCATGTTTTAAAGGTGCATTGTGTAACTTTTTTGGTGGTGGGCCGGTCACCTGCGCGTTTCTATGTATAGCACGGGTCTCCAACCTTTTTGCATCCGGTGAGCTACTTTTACAAAATGAAAATGCTGGAAAGCTACTCATTTAAGCGGTTGCAAGAAATGGATTTACTATAGGCGAGTTTCAGCTGACGTCATTGTTATTAAAAGCCCGTGTTGCTGCTGGGAAATATTTTGGTCGGAGGCAAGGAACACGGTAGCGTCAAACACAGTGCGTAACCTCGCGTATTTCTCCCCGATAATGGTAAATTCCTGCTGCATTATCGGATGCACAAATAGAAGCACGGAAGAAGGAAAATGTCTTTGTTGTATTCCGAGTGAAAAGAACCGCTAACGGTGAATTAAACGACTTTCAAACATCCGCAGAGCAAACGTAGAAGATCCTAACAAACCGTGGACTCCAACAAGTTCAACAACACATCGAGACTCTTGGAGGTTTTCATCTTTTCTGCTGTGAATGACCCAGGAGTTTCCACCAAGTCATTGTGGATATCACCCAAGTGAATATTTGTTCAGGTACCAAGCCAATGATGTTCATTTTGTCTTGTTATATACTTTAACTTCTTGGGTTCTTTTTAAAGACAATGCAGTAAAGTGTGTTTACCTTGTTGACATGTTTCGGCTGCTGCTGCAAGTCGTCTTCAGAACTGTCACCGGTGTTGGTGGTGACGTGTCGTATATCAGCTGTTGTTACTTCCTGTAATTGCATAAAGGAAACGTCAGGGAGACTCACCAGAACACAAAAAGACAAAGCAGAACAGGAAAACCTAAAATCCGCCATATCAGACCCACTGTAAAAGGAACAACCACATTCTGGATTGGGTCGGGGCTCGGATCATTGGATCGGAAAACAACAAGTTCAAACGCTGGATCAAGGAGGACAGTGAAATCAGAAAGCGAGGCACGGACAGCATTAACCGTGATGACGGAGCGTTCCTCCTTTTACACACCTGGGACACCCTCCTCCAGAGACACCGGGCGACGGGAGGCGTGGTCAGTCTGAGCCACCTGCAGGTCCATCAGGCTGACCACGCCTACAGGAAGTAACAACAACTGATATACGACACGTCACCACCAACACCGGTGACAGTTCTGAAGATGGCTTGCAGCAGCAGCCGAAACATGTCAACAAGGTAAACACACTTTACTGCATTGTCTTTAAAAAGAAACCTAAGAAGTTAAAGTATTTGTCCAGGTAGTTGGTGATTCCGACCAGAAATTTGGTTTGGTCCAGGCTCTGTCTGGGTTGAAAAGGGTGATTTGGCTCCATCGATGTTTATGACCAATTTCTGGTCAAATGGTCTTGGGTCCTCTGCCGTTAGAGTGGATAAATAACCGGGATCAATACCCTTTACGTGCTTTCTCGCTCCGTCCGTCATGTTGAATTAGTGTTTATTGCCGCCGACCAAAATAATTCCCAGCATGCAACGCGCGCTTTTGTCAACAATGAAACTCGCCTATAAGAGGCAAGCCTTAGATGTACAGTTAGATGCCTATAAAACATTAAACCATTAGCCATTTATTAGTGCACAAAGTTCAAAATAACACTTTTACAATGGTAATTAATCACATTTGAGTTATTTAGTACAATATGTAAAATTCAGAAGTCCTTTGGTGAGCTGCTTGTAAGGCACTGGAGCCACTGGTAACTCCTGAGCTACAAGTTGGAATCCCCTGAAGTATTGGGGGTACAGATTTTCAAAATAAAAAAACTGGGACACCCCTGGTTTGTGAAACAAGTGCATAATTAAGGAGAATTGTTCTGCACTGAGCTCTAATGTGAGTCAGTACAGTCACATTTTCTTTGTGTTTTGGTTGTTTTTTAAGCAGCTTTTCTGTATTTTACTGAAACAAATGTCAGTTTATGCCTCTCTTTAAGGGTAAATTCTCACATTTTTATAGCGCTTTTCCACCTTCAAGGAACTTCAAAGCACTTTACAACATGGAACCACTCACACATTCACCCACCAGTGCACACAGACACTGTGGGCAAGGGGGGTTAAATGTCTTGCCCAAGGACACAATGACAGCATTCATCTGTGGGAGCTGGAATCACACCAGCCAACCTGTGGGTCAGTGGATCTGACCGCTCAACCTGTGATGTTTATGTTGAGAGCGGGATTCAAACCACCAACCTCCAGATCAGTGGGCGAATGCTCTACCTGCCGCTCTTTACTGCTGACACGTGTGAAACTGGTCAAAAATAGAGACACCTGGGACTTTTCTTGTATAAAACTGGGACAAATATCACTAGTTTTGGATAAATCTGCTGGGACTGTGGGCTCAAAACTGGGACTGTTTCAGGTAAAGAGCGACGTCTGGTCACTGTATTCCATGGATACGTCATTACTTTGCCTGGAATGTTCCACAGTGTGACATTAAACAGCTCTACTTTCCATTTAATCAATTACAGGTGGTTTTATAGCTGAAAAATATCTAGAAAAACAAACATTCTGACAGTGAGCGGGGTCGCCTCTCCAGATCTGACCTGTAACTCGGTCTGGTTTGGTCCCCATGAAGATAAAAAAGCCTCACTGCACTGTGAAACATTCCAGACAAAGCAATAACATCTCCATTAAGGTGCATCATTTGTCCCACTGTCAGAAATTTAACTTGTATCTAATTTTAAAATGTGACAAAACCAATTAAAAGAAAATCTGTGGAATATTTGCTCAATTGAATAAAATCTACTGGGTCCATCGAGTCTCTTAATTCCATCCCAACAATGACTCTGGCAGAAAAATCAGTTTTTCTCAAATAACTTTAAAAATAAGGATTTAAATAATAAAATATATTATTATTACTTGAACTATTCCCTTGCCTCAAGTGGAGGAGTTCAAGTATGTCGGGGTCTCGTTCTGGAGTGAGGGGAGGATGGAGCGTGAGATTGACAGGTGGACAGGTGCGGCGTCGGCAGTGATGCGGTCGCTGTATCGGACCGTTGTGGTGAAGAGGAGCTGAGTCGAAAAGGCGAAGCTCTCGATTTACCGGTCAGTCTTCGTTCCTACTCTCACCTCTGGTCATGAGCTCTGGGTAGTGACTGAAAGGACGAGATCGTGGATACAAGCGCTCGAAATGAGTTTCCTCCGCAGGGTGTCTGGGCGTCTCCCTTAGAGATAGAGTGAGGAGCTCAGTCACACGGGAGGAGCTCGGAGTAGAGCCGCTGCTCCTCCACGTAGAGAGGAGCCAGTTGAGGTTGCCTCCTCCTCTTTGCTGGCCTGGGAACACCTCAGGGTCCCCCAGAGGAGCTGGAGGACGTGTCTGGGGTGAAGGAAGTCTGGGAGTCCTTGTTTAGACTGATGCCCCCACGACCCGGCCCCGGATAAGTGGAAGAAAATGGATGGATTATTATTATTATTAGTAGTAGTAGTAGTAGTAGTAGTAGTAGTAGTAGTAGTAGTAATATTCTTAATAGTAATAATAATAATTGCTTATTCAAGGTCCTTGAAGTCCCAAAGAAAAGACACTTTTGCCAAATCTCAGAAACTAATGATGATAGAGACATTAAACTGGTGCCAAATGATCCATAATGTCCATGTTTATATTGGACTTCTATTGATACTATTGGGCTAAATTAATTATTTTTGATGTTATTAAAAAGAAAAACAGACTTTTTAGCTCAGATTTAAGGCTCCTGCAGACATTAAACTCCAGAGTCTTGGTGGACCCTGTAAACATCAAAAGAATTTCATGAAATTTCTCATGGAACTTTACTTTGGGAAATGTAAAAAATTGAAACTAGGTACAGGTTGATTTTCAAAAATGTTCAAAAAGTTGGGCAAATGATGCACCTACTCTCCATGGAGAAAAATGTTTGTTGGACCCTCCCCCAGAAAAGTTACACAATGCACGTTTTTAACTAAAACACACCCGGAGGTTTAGCTTTAGTGTTTTTATTTTTGCCTCAGGTCGACAGTAAACAGGTCTGGATTTGGGCGGGTTTGTGTTTGGTCCCAGTCCTCCAGGTTCTTCTGAGTCCTGAACAGGATTTGGTGAAGGGTCCCTGTGTGGGTCACACGCAGAAGACAAACCCCCACAGGGACAATAAAGATTTAACTTTAGAGCCATTGTTTTAGAACAATAGTAAAAGTATAACTGCTGCTCTGTTCACTGTGAACAAGAAGTGCTGACTAATATAATCATTTGTATCTTTATTTCCTCATGAGAAAGAATCATAATCAGATGTTATATGTGAGAAAATTCAATTTAACTAAACTTTATTTCTATAGCACATTTAAAACAACTTCATCTGACCAAAGTTCTTCACATACAAGTCAACAAAACAGAAGAAACAGGTACAAATACATATATACAGAAAACACGTGATAACTACAATAAAAACATCAAGATGACCTGACTCGCTCGTACTAAATGTCAGGGAGAAGAGGTGAGTTTTCAGTCTAGTCTGAGGGTGTGAGGCAACGTCCACACCACAATGTTCCTGGATTACTTTTTCTTTTTTTTTTACAGGCTGAAAAAAATGACAATAACAACAGAACGCTGAGTGAAACCGATGTAATACATACACCACACCTGTATGTGGCGCTGTCAACAATAATAATAATATTTAATAATGCAAATCTCATCACAGTTTTTTACACTTTAAGATAATTTAGCTGATATCTGTATCCCAGAATATCACTGTTTTGTTTTGCAAAAGTTAAACATAAGATTTCATTTTTAGCCATAAAAAGGTCAGACAGTTTCCACGAAGTGAAACAGACTAAGGCTACGTTCAGACTGCAGGGCTTAACGCTCAATTCCGATTTTGTTGTGAAACCCGATGTTTTTTCGAGGTTGTTCACATTTCCAGTTAAATGTGACTTGTATGTGACTCCAGTGTGAACATTGAACGACCCAAAAGTGTCCCACATGTGACACTGGAGACACGACGACGTCAACCGCAGCGAGCGTCTCTGTGTTTACTGAAGTTGTCCAAACATGGACGCAGCATCGAGCACCTGGAGATTTTAAAGTTCCTCTCGTACCGGAGCCAGAACATGAACAACTTACTTGTTTTAAGGAGGAGATTGAGAAGGAGAAGGACGAGGTTTTTGGTCGTGGTGTTTTGTGGTTCAGTCCGTTGAAAGGAACGTGTGGATGTGGAGACGGAGCCAAGAGTGGTGAGTGGAGATGTGCTTCACTTCAGTCACACGGAGTTCAGTAACAATTTTCATGTGACGAGAAGAACATTTGTGAACATTTGTGTCTTGTTGATAACGTGTAGGTCGGATGAATGCGCCTTGACTGTTCAGACTGAAGTCACATGTCAAAAGATCAGATATGTATCGGTTTCAGGAGCACATATCCAAATGTCCTGGGTCACATTTGAAAAAATCAGATCTGTGTCGGTTCAGACTGTCATTAAAAGATCAGATACAGGAACATAGGGGCCAAAAAATCAGATTTGGGTCACTTCAGGCTGCAGTCTGAATGTAGCCTATGTGACCTGTATCCGATATGTGCTCCGCATTTAATTGGAAATGTGAACGACCTCACAAAAACATCAGATTTTACAAAAAAATCGGAATTGAGCATTAAGCCCTGCAGTCTGAACGTAGCCTCTACTGCACTAAATGTAAAAGGAGCTGTTACCTTTAAAACCAGGTGGAACAGAGCATTTGGAGTTTTGGAGATGCAGACAGACAAATCATAAAGAGTTACTCAAACATGTGAATGAAACAAAACACAAGTCCAGGTCTGTTTGTGAGGAGAGAACAACATTAAAACATGACTTAAAGCTCACAGGAGGCAATTTTGCGTGATATAGGAACTTTAAATCATCTTAAAGATCCAGAAATCAGATTCTAATCAGATTTTGTTGTGCATAAACATCAACAAATACCTCATTTTTACTGTTCCGTGGGTCAGTCTTTTTCACTTCTTCTGTAAAGCTGCACTGTGTAACTTTTCCGGTGGAGGCTCTGTCAAATGCTTTTGTCCGTGGACATGTTGGTGCTTTGTCTGGACCAAACCAGACCAAGTTACAGGTCAGATCTGTGGAGAATGTTTGTTTCTGTAGGTGTTTTTGAACTGTAAAACCACCTGTAACTGAATAAATGTAAAGCAGAGCTGTTTAATGTCCCCAGTGTTGGGGAGTAACAGATTACATGTACCGAAGTTAAGTAATCAGAGTACAAATGATGAGTAACTGTATTCAGTTACAGTTACTGTTTCAGTGAGTGGTAATTGGATTACAGTTACTTTGTTGAAATAAATGGATTACACAGAGGGATTTTCCTGTTTTCACATTTTGGGCTAAACCTGGACTGAACCAGGACTAAACCAGCACTAAAACCAGGACTAAACCAGGTCTAAACCAGGACTAAACCAGGACTAAACCCAGGTCTAAACCAGGTCTAAACCAGGTCTAAAACAGGACTAAAACAGGACTAAAACAGGACTAAACCCAGGTCTAAACCAGGACTAAACCCAGGTCTAAACCAGGACTAAACCAGGACTAAACCAGGTCTAAACCAGGACTAAATCCTGCTGTGTGGACCGTGTTTCCTCGTCTTCTATCAATATTATTTTTAATTTGGTTCAGTAAAGTCTGGACTTTTTATTTTCTTTTATCAGACAAAACTTCTTATGTGAAGATTTCCTCGTCTTTGTTTCTCTACAGCAAATCAAGTAATCCAAAGTAATTCAGATTACATTACTCATTTTAAGTAATTTAATGGATTACGTTACAAACTACATTTTGGTGTATGTAATCTGTAATCTGTAGGGGATTACATTTTAAAAGTCACCTTCCCAACACTGAATATCACACTGCGGAACATTCCAGGCAGAACGATGACGTATCCATGGAAACGGGCAAGTGACAGACTCCCCCAAATGAAAAGTTACACAGTGCTCCTCTGTGTTTTTGGACTGGAGGGTCTGTTTCCGTGCGAGTGCGTCCTTGGCCGTTCCTCTGACACTTCCTGCGCCGTGAACTCTGACCCGCCGCGTTTATCTCTCCCCGATTTTAAACAATCACCGATCGTCCCGGTTACATTTTTCTTTGGCATTTTTTTTTTTGTTTTTTCATAACAACGACGTCCTCCTCCTCCTCGGCTTTTCTCACCAATTTTTTATCTGAACTCGGGGGCTGAGAGTTCGAGCTGTAGCCGGCGTGAGGAGATAAACTCGGACCAGAGAGGCAAACAAAAAGATAAAAATGTTCGACCAGCACATTGCATCAGTCTTAGGATTTAAAGCCACAGTGTGTAACATTTTTGTTCGCCGTTAAAGAGCCCACAAGACACTGTTTTCTGATGTCGTTTCCTCGTCACAAACAGACCCGGAGTTGTGTTTTGTTTCGTTCACATTTTTAACTCACAAACCTGCAAATCTGTGTGTCGTTCGTTCATTTGTTTTTAAAAATAAAACCAAAAATTAAAAAAAACGATAAAGATAATAATTTGTTTTGTTTTTTTTCAGTTTTTGATTTTGTATTTAAATGAAAAATGGAAAAAAACGGATGAATGTTTCCTGTTTCTGTGACTGAAATGCCGGACTAAACCAGGACTGAACCGGGACTGAACCAGAACTGAAACAGGACTAAACCAGGACTAAAACAGGACTGAACCAGGACTAAAACAGGACTAAACCAGGACTGAACCAAGACTGAACCAGGACTAAAACAGGACTAAAACAGGACTGAACCAATCCTGGTCTGGTCAAGGTCTCAGTCCCGGTCTCAGTCCTGGTCCTAGTCCCGGTCTGATCCCAGACTCAGTCCTGGTCTAGTCAAGGTCTCGGGCCTGGTCTGGTCCTGGTCTGGTCTCACTATCTGTTTTTCATTTTGGTTTTCAAGACAAATAATGAAGTTTTTTCGTTTTCTTATTTTTGGTTTTATTTTGAAAAACGAATAACCGAATGATACAGATTGAGTGCTTGTGTGTGTGTGTGTGTGTGTGTGTGTGTGTGTGATTGTGTGTGTGTGTGTGTGATTGTGTGTGTGTGTGTGTGTGTGCTGTGTGTGTGTGTGTGTGTGTGTGTGTGTGTGTGTGTGTGTGTGTGTGATTGTGTGTGTGTGTGTGTGTGTGTGTGTGTGTGTGTGTGTGTGTGTGTATGTGTGTGTGTGTGTGTGTGTGTGTGTGTGTGTGTGTGTGTGTGTGTGTGTGTGTGTGTATGTGTGTGTGTGTGTGTGTGTGTGTGATGTGTGTGTGTGTGTGTGTATGTGTGTGTGTGTGTGATGTGTGTGTGTGTATGTGTGTGTGTGTGTGATGTGTGTGTGTGTGTGTGTGTGTGTGTGTGTGTGTATGTGTGTGTGTGTGTGATGTGTGTGTGTATGTGTGTGTGTGATGTGTGTGTGTGTGTGTGTGTGTATGTGTGTGTGTGTGTGATGTGTGTGTGTGTGTGTGTGTGTGTGTGTGTGTATGTGTGTGTGTGTGTGTGTGTGTATGTATGTGTGTGTGTGTGTGTGTGTGTATGTGTGTGTGTGTGTGTGTGTATGTGTGTGTGTGTGTGATGTGTGTGTGTGTGTGTGTGTATGTGTGTGTGTGTGTGTCTGTGTGTGTGTGTGTGTGTGTGTGTGTATGTGTGTGTGTGTGTGTGTGTGTGTGTGTGTGTGTGTGTGTGTGTGTGTGTGTGTGTGTGTAAAGTGGTCGATGTTTCTGGTGTTTGAAAACAAAATAAAGTCACATTTGTGTTTTGGATTCACCAAATCTCAGCCTTGAGTCAGAGCTGAAAACACAAACTCTCTGATCCTCCTCCTCCACTCGTCTGGGAAGAACACGATTTTCAATCCAATCCACATTATTTTTTATAAAGCATTTTATGAACTCGACAGTTTCCAAAGAGCTGCACAGACACATTAACACAATAAAAGACAGTAAAGCATAAATAAAAATAAAAAAGACAAAGTGTTAAAATGCATAAAGCTAAAAATGATTTAAAAAAAGAATAAAATAAATTAATTAAATTAAATGAAAATCAGGGTTGTTGGTGTTTTTTTTTTAGTCAGTGTTGTTTGTGCTTTTTTAGTTGGTGTTTTTTGTTTTGTGTTTTTTTAGGTTACATTTACACTAAAATGAATCACCGTATCGGAAACGGTTTGTGTCCAGACACGTTGTTTCTGTGTCCACAAGTCTTCTCTATCCACACAGTTTTGAGCACATGTGTTTACGTTTTACAGAAACTAAACTTAAAACCACAAGACTCATTTGCATAAACTGAACACTCAAAAAACAGCTCTTTCCTTGTGTCGCTGATGTGGTTCAGCTTCTGTCGGACTAAAGGACACGACTCAGTGGAATATGAGTGTTCTTTCTGTGACAGAGGGGTGTTCTGCTGATGGTGAGTCTGTTCTGTGTTTCTGTCGTGTTGGAGATGGTTCATGTTAAACTTTTCAGAGATTATACGTCTGCAGGTCAAACACACAGACACACGTTTATATGAATGGACAAATATTCTAGACTCTTAGTGTTTTGTCGGTGAATTACTTCGTGGAGCACAGACCTACATCAGAGTATCAGTGTTTTCAGGCGTCCACACGGTGCAGGATCAGATCTGTACTCAGATGAATTCATGGGAGCTGGAGGCACCAGAACGTTCCGTCTCTGGAGCCGTTTTCCATCGATGACTCGAAGTGTGGACGGGGCTTTAGTTTGTGTTTTTTTTAGATGATGTTGGTGTTAATTTGTCTGTGTTGTTGGTGTTTTTTTAGTCGGTGTTGTTGTTGTTGTTTTAGTCGGTGTTGTTTGTGTTTTTTAGTCAGTGTTGTTGGTGTTTTTAGTTGGTGTTGTTTGTGTTTTTTTAGTCGGTGTTGTTTGTGTTTTTTAGTCAGTGTTGTTTGTGTTTTTAGTCGGTGTTGTTTGTTTTTTTAGTCGGTGTTGTTTGTGTTTTTTAGTCGGTGTTGTTGGTGTTTTTTTAGTCGGTGTTGTTTGTGTTTTTTAGTCGGTGTTGTTGGTGTTTTTAGTTGGTGTTGTTTGTGTTTTTTTAGTCAGTGTTGTTGGTGTTTTTTAGTCGGTGTTGTTTGTGTTTTTTAGTCAGTGTTGTTGTGTGTTTTTTAGTCGGTGTTGTTTGTGTTTTTTAGTCGGTGTTGTTGGTGTTTTTTTAGTCGGTGTTGTTTGTGTTTTTAGTCGGTGTTGTTGGTGTTTTTTTTTTTTAGTCGGTGTTGTTTGTGTTTTTTTAGTCAGTGTTGTTGGTGTTTTTAGTCGGTGTTGTTTGTGTTTTTTAGTCGGTGTTGTTTGTGTTTTTTAGTTGGTGTTGTTGGTGTTTTTTAGTCGGTGTTGTTGGTGTTTTTAGTCGGTGTTGTTGGTGTTTTTAGTCGGTGTTGTTGTGTGTTTTTTAGTCGGTGTTGTTGGTGTTTTTTAGTCGGTGTTGTTGGTGTTTTTAGTCGGTGTTGTTAGTCGGTGTTGTTTGTGTTTTTTAGTCGGTGTTGTTTGTGTTTTTTTAGTCGGTGTTGTTTGTGTTTTTTTAGTCGGTGTTGTTGGTGTTTTTAGTCGGTGTTGTTGGTGTTTTTTTAGTCGGTGTTGTTTTTGTGTTTTTAGTCGGTGTTGTTTGTGTTTTTTTAGTCGGTGTTGTTTGTGTTTTTTTTTTTTAGTCGGTGTTGTTTGGTGTTTTTAGTCGGTGTTGTTGGTGTTTTTAGTCGGTGTTGTTGGTGTTTTTTTAGTCAGTGTTGTTGGTGTTTTTAGTCGGTGTTGTTTGTGTTTTTTGTGTTTTTAGTCGGTGTTGTTTGTGTTTTTTTAGTCGGTGTTGTTGGTGTTTTTAGTTGTGTTGTTTTTTTAGTCGGTGTTGTTTGGTGTTTTTAGTCGGTGTTGTTGGTGTTTTTTAGTCGGTGTTGTTTGTCGTGTTTTTAGTCGTGTTGTTGGTGTTTTTAGTCGGTGTTGTTGGTGTTTTTAGTCGGTGTTGTTTGTGTTTTTTAGTCGGTGTTGTTTGTGTTTTTAGTCGGTGTTGTTGGTGTTTTTAGTCGGTGTTGTTGGTGTTTTTTTAGTCGGTTGTTGGTCGTGTTGTTGTTGTTGTTTTAGTCGGTGTTGTTTGTTCGTTTTGCGTTTCTCTGATACCTGCTGATATGAGTTTAACAGGAAGTGACTTCCTGTAGACACACGACAGACAGGATGTGGTCAGGCTTCAGTTTTCTATCAGGTCCTGTCTCTGCTCCTGTCTGCTCCTGCCTGCTCCTGTCTGCTCCTCTGTCTCTTTGCCTGTCTGCTCCTGCCTTTTGCTCTGTTTTATATTTTCATTTACAGTTAAGATCACATAAATTTGATGTTTTGTTTGTACTTTTTTTTTTTAAAGCCACAGTGCGTAACTTTTAAAAACAAACAAACAAACAAAAAAAAAACATGTGTCATTACAGTGAGTGGGCTTGCACCTCCACAGACCTGACTCTTAACTAACCTGGTGAAGAGCCTCCTCCTCCTCCTGTTTGTTTCCATGGAAATGTTGCTCCTTTGACTATAATATTCCACAGTACGGCATGAAACTTATCTCCATGAATGTTCCGAAGTGTGGCTTTAACTTAACTTTTACTGATAATCCTTTTTTTTTACTCCTAATTCAACTTAAGGAATGTTGTTTTGAAGTAACTTTGGCACTGCGCCTCTAAAAAGTGACAAAAATGCACAGAACATTCAGATGTGCGACGTCCAAAAGCTTTTTCTATTTTCTTTTCTTTTTTTTCTTTTTTTTAATTATTATTTTTTTTTAATAGTTTTTTGTATTATTTTTTATTTATTGAATTTTATTTAATTGTATTATTTTTATTTTTTATTTAATTTTATGTGTTTTCTTTATTATTATTATTATTATTATTATTTTATTTTATTTATTATTTTTGTTATTTATTTATTTATTTTTATTTATTTATTTATTTTTTTATTCTTGTGCCTTTAAAACAGTTCAGGACAGAGACAGAGTGCAGCTGGTGTGATGTGTGTTACTGAAGGAGACCAGCAGGGGGCAGCAGTCATTACAGAACTATGAACAAATGAAAGGAGAGGAGAGAGAGAGAAGAGAGTGAAACTATCAGAGAGAGAAACATTCTACAAACTTTCTCATTTTCTCATTCTCAGTTCAACTTTAAAGCCGCTCAGGACACAATAGACTTTATCAAAATTATGGATCAGAATCAGAAGAGTTGAGGATTTGGGATTTTATTTAATTATTATTTTATTTACCAGTTATTTCATGTTTTGTTTAAACTCTCCTGTCCTCAGTGATCGACAAATTGAATGTTTATTATTTATTGATGTGGTGCAAAAAGAGAATCAAACGGGTTAGAGCCTGAGTAATGAATCAAATGATAAAAAGATTTGCACCTGAGTAAATAAACCAACAACAGATGCTTGTTGCTGATACGATGCATATTTCAACACAGTGAGCGTATGATTTGATTCGGTTCCATAAAAAATAAAAGCTGAATCATGTTTGTGACGCTAAAAGTCTTTGTTAAATCACTTCTTCTTGTGCAAAGTTCAAATGAAACACAAAATCATTAAAACAGTGAAAATGTCAAATGTGTCGCATAAATGAGTTTCCTTCCTCTGAACAAACAACAAAACTGTAGCTGGAACAAAATAATTGAGTAAAATATAATAAAAATAAAATTGTCTTGGTGATATATCGATACAGCAGCACACGATATCGATACTGTATCATCACATTAAACGAAACGATATGTCGATATTTCAGTACTGAGCTGCAGAGGCTGAGGGTGCTGCTGAGGTTTAGGGAGAAAGACATTTTAGTTTTTAAACACACTGGTTTTCAGCGATGACATCTGTGGATTATTATGTTATGATTGTGAAATTTTAAATCACAATATTGATCTAAAACGACTTCATAAAACAAACAAGAGCACTGAGTTCCACGTTAGAAAACTGTGGTGTCCAGTGGAGCTGACCACATGACCACAACGAGCTACATGGACTAAACCAGGACTAAACCAGGACTAAACCAAGACTAAACCAGGACTAAACCAGGACTAAACCAAGACTAAACCAGGACTAAACCAGGACTAAACCAGACTAAACAGACTAAACCAGGACTAAACCAGACTAAACCAGACTAAACCAGGACTAAACCAGACTAAACCAGGACTAAACCAAGACTAAAGGACTAAACAGGACTAAACCAGAACTAAACCAAGACTAAACCAGGACTAAACCAGGACTAAACCAGGACTAAACCAGGACTAAACCAAGACTAAACCAGGACTAAACCAGGACTAAACCAGGACTAAACCAAGACTAAACCAGGACTAAACCAGGACTAAACCAAGACTAAACCAAGACTAAACCAGGACTAAACCAAGACTAAACCAAGACTAAACCAAGACTAAACCAGGACTAAACCAGGACTAAACCAGGACTAAACCAGACTAAACCAGGACTAAACCAGGACTAAACCAGGACTAAACCAAGACTAAACCAGGACTAAACCAGGACTAAACCAGGACTAAATCAGGACTAAAACCAGAAACTAAACCAGGACTAAACCAGGACTAAACCAGGACTAAATCAGGACTAAACCAGGACTAAACCAGGACTAAATCAGACTAAACCAGGACTAAACCAGGACTAAATCAGGACTAAACCAGAACTAAACCAAGACTAAACCAGGACTAAACCAGGACTAAATCAGGACTAAATCAGGACTAAACCAGGACTAAACCAGGACTAAACCAGGACTAAATCAGGACTAAACCAGAACTAAACCAAGACTAAACCAGGACTAAACCAGGACTAAACCAGGACTAAATCAGGACTAAACCAGGACTGAACCAAGTCTAAACCAGGTTGTGTGCCCCTCCTGTGGACACCTGCACATCACATACATTTTTTTATATCCATCAATCCATCCATCCATTTTCTTCCGTTTATCCGCGGGGGCATCAGTCTAAGCAGGGACTCCCAGACTTCCTTCACCCCAGACACGTCCTCCTCAACTGGCTCCTCTCAACGTGGAGGAGCAGCGGCTCTACTCCGAGCTCCTCCTGTGTGACTGAGCTCCTCACCCTGTCTCTAAGGGACCAGACACCCTGCGGAGGAAACTCATTTCGAGCGCTTGTATCCGTGATCTCGTCCTTTCGGTCACTACCCAGAGCTCATGACCAGAGGTGAGAGGAGGAACGAAGACTGACCGTAAATCAAGAGCTTCGTCTTTCGACTCAGCTCCTCTTCACCACAACGGTCCGATACAGCGACCGCATCACTGCCGAAGCTGCACCTGTCCACCTGTCAATCTCACGCTCCATCCTCCCCTCACTCCAGAACAAGACCCTGAGATTTTTATTTATTTATTTATTTATTTAATAGCAACAGTGCATATTAATGAACATCTACAACACTGCAGTGTAAATATGCCAGATTATAGCAAGAATGCTTCTCCACTTGAGGCAGGGACTCTCCACCACCCGGAGACGACAAGACGCCTTTTTCCGGTCGAGAACCATGGCCTCAGACTTAGAAGAGCTGATCTTCATCCCAGCCGCTTCACACTCGACTGCAAACCGCCCCAGTGCTGCAGGTCCTGGTTTGATGAAGCCAACAGGACAACATCGTCTGTGAACAACAGAGATGAAATCCTGTGGTCCCCAAACCGGACCCCCTCCGGCCCCTGACTGCGCCTAGAAACTCTGTCCATAAAAACAATGAACAGAACCGGTGACAGGTGCAGCCCTGGCGAAGTCCAACATGCACCAGAACAGGTCTGACTTACTGCCTGCAACGAACACAGCTCCTGCTCCGGTCATACAGGGACCGGACCCCACACTCCCAGAGCGCCCCCCACAGGACACCACGAGGGACACGGTCAAACGCCTTCTCCAAGTCCACAAAACACATGTGGACTGGTTGAGGCAAACTCCCATGAACCTCGAGCACCGATGGAGAGTGTAGAGCTGCTCCAGTGTTCCACGACCGGGACCAAAACCACACTGCTCCTCCTGGATCCGAGGTTCGACTATCGACTATCGGCCTTTTTTTTTTAATATTTGAACCAAAATAAAATTGGAGAACAAAGTAAATACCGAGCAGTGGGTGTGTGTGGGTGAAAACAGGGGTAGATCAACAAAATGGAGTCTTGAAAATAAGTGATTAAAGATTCCTCAAACATGAATCACTCCAAATACAACTTCAGAAGATTATCGAGAAAAAAAACTACTAGAAGGGATGGGGATCATTAAGAAGTTGCTGATACGATACATAAAAAAAAAAAAAGGCTAACTCATGGCTGTGACAGTAAAAGTCTTTGTTAAATCAATTCCTGTGCAAAATTCACATGAAAAACATTCATTTTAATCATCAAAACTGTCAAAATGTCAAATGCGTCACATAAACAGCGGCTCCCTGTCCTCCGCTTTTCCGTATCGCTGACACGGGCAGAACACGCAAAAGTGAAATAACGGCGTGTTCTTAAAAGTGATTCCGGTCGGCCTTTGAGCTCCATTCATTAACATTATGTCACATGTTTCCCATCGGTGCATTTTTGTTTAATTAATGAAGAGTTTGAGGCCGGCTCCCGATTGGACGACGGCTCTGAACATCTCGGCACACAAACGCTTTGATCTGAGGCGAAAGTGTCTCCGCTTTTGTCCCGCGCCAAACCCAACAACAACGGAGTTTAATTAGAGCAAAGAGAAGAGTGACTAAACGACGGAGAGATCAGAGAGAAGAGAGGGAGGGACGGAGAGAGAGGAGAGAGGGAGGAGAGAGGAAGAGGGGGAGATGAGAAGAGGCTTTGATTGATACAAACATTTACTGTAAAAGTTGAAGTGAATTCAGTGCAGTGCTTCAATTCTATCAAGTAGGAAAGTTTTCAGAAATATTCGTGTGCACAGGAGAGAAATTGGTGCATATTTGTTTGTAGCTGAGCATAAAATAAATATTTGGGTTCGGTCAAGTGGTAACGGAGGGAAACAGTCTCTTATTCAGAAACTAGAGGAACTATTGAAATAAGTAAAGTATCAGAATGTAGGAAAGAGTTACACTCCAACAGGGTCAAGTTAAACCTGTGATATTCTTTCAAGTTGTTGACAAAAAATTTAAAAAACTCATGTCGGTAACGGAGGGAATGAAATATGCAGCACTTTTTGGTCAATAAATCCAAACAGTGAAAACTCTTGGTTCTCACTTACATATCCTTAACAAACTGGTTTGAATATTTGCTTCATATAGTTTTCTACCATATGGTACAAGATTAGGTTGAAAAACCTCTTACTTTTTGACTCATGAGATTTTTTATTAAGAAAGGTCATGGTAACGGAGGGAAAAGTAACGGAGGGAAAATTGTACAAACAAGTAGAAGGTGCAGGATTTTACAACATTTTTCAGTTTTTTCTTCTGAATACTTTAATATTACTTCAAAATGAAAGAAACTATTTCTATAAAATATGTCAGTCCTTCCAAGAACTTTTTTATCATTTTAAATCCTGTACCTTCATCAACAGTTCAAAGAATAACACAAGATATGATGAAATACATCCATTTATTTACATGATTTTTGGGTCTTTGAAATTTGGGAAATCATTTTTGTTCCATGTTTCATACATGATCTGTATAAAGTTATTACTCAAATTCGCAATTTGAGTAATAACTTACTAGTCAGGGTCAAGTTCGGGCACCAGCCACCACCAGTTTAAAACATATGGAACTTTAGAACCAAAAATGGTACAGAAAAAAGGTCAACAGTTTCATAAACTAGAGTACATATGTATCTGTTCAATACATTTTTATATCAGATGCATGAACTTGAATTTTTGGCCTTGATGTTTACTTCTGCTTGACCAGGCCCATGTGTGTGTGTGTGTGTGTGTGTGTGTGTGTGTGTGTGTGTGTGTGTATGTATATGTATGTATGTAGAGCCGTGGTGGTGGACATCACAACACCAAGAGATGGAAATATAAAGAAAAAGGAACACAAGAAACTAGAGAAACACCAGGGGCTTAAGGAGGAGCTGGAGAAGGTCTGGAAGGTGAAGACATCAGTGGTGCCTGTGGTGATCGGACACTCGGGGCTGTAACCCTCAAACTGGAAGAAACTACAACAGATCCCAGGAAAAACAACAGAACATCTCAGTCCAGAAAAATGCAAAACTGTGAACAGAAAAGATACTGCAAAAACTCTCAGGCTCCCAGAGGAGAGGGAGAGACCAACCACTTATTGTCTTTACTCTTTACTCTGCTCAAAAACATTAAAGGAGACTCTGAAAACACGTCAGATCTGAGTGTAAAAATAAACCTGTTGTGTGTCTACAAACATGAACAGAACAATGTGTGAGGAACAAACAGATGCTGGTCTTTTAATGGACATAAACAGCAGGTGGACGAGAGCGACACCAGGGAGACAAACCCTAAACACGACTGCTGCGTCATTCCACGCTTCTCCCTCTTGGTGTTTTTTGGCAACACATCCGGACGTGTTGTCGCAGCAGATCTACTGTGTCTCAGCACAACATGGAGGAGATTTCAGGAGACAGACAGTTACTCTAGGAGAGCTGGATCTTCAACCTTCACACTGAGCTCTGCCCGTGTCCTACAGAACGACCTCCACATATCGTCTGCTGTGAATGTCTCTGCACAAACAATCACACACAGATTTCATGAGGGCGACTCGAGGGCGTCAGCTCCTGTAGTTCACCCTGTGCTCAGCGTCCAGCAGCCTGGAGCTCCACTGGCTTTTGCTCGACAACACCAGAACTGGCAAAACCTCCACTGGTGTCCTGAGCTTTTCACAGAGGAGAGCAGGTTCACCCTGAGCCTCTGCGACAGACGTGAAAGTAAATAAATAAGTAAGTAAATCTTTATTTATATAGCATCTTTCAAAGATAAAAAATCACAAAGTGCTTTACAGAGCAAAACAACATAAAAACTAAATAAACAAGAACAGAGGAATTACAGCAGGAGGTCAAACTCACTTTGGTTCGGGGGTCGTATCCAACCAACTCTGATCCAAAAGTGTCCGGATCAGAAAACTCATGTCATATAAACCCCAAAAATAACAATAAGTTCAAATATTTGTGCAGAGAAACACAAATCTATTACAGAAATCTTTTTTAAATTGATGAACTCTTTCTTTTACTAAATATTATAATATTATGAACAACCTGAAACTTTAAGAAAAATTCAATTTCAACACAAAGTTTTAACATTAACTTGTTTGCATTTCATAGAATTTAGTCAGTTTTTGCTCTTGAAACTTGGCATCTTTCATCCTGCACAAATGCATCAACATCAGGCACCGTGTCCTGAGTAGCTGCTGTTTTCACAATGTCATTCAAGTGTTTGTGCGTTTGCTTTGAGCGCAGCTTTGTTTTATTAATGTTAAGGCATTTTTCTGATGAGGGTGTCACGGTCAACAGTCAAAACGATCGTCCTTTAAGAGCGTTTGGAAAGAGACAAGTCTTCATTTGTGCTGCTCTGGTGGGAGGGGCCACGTACAGAGACGCTGGAGACGCTGCTGTGATAAACACCACAGAAAATTAACAAGATTTTAATAGAAAATATCATTAAAATATTTTAGTACAAAATCAGCCGAGGGCCAGATTAAAGGTATTGGAGGGCCGGATCTGGCCCCCGGGCCTTATGTTTGACACCCCTGAATTACAGACACAGTCGACTAAAAGCCTAAAGTCTAAATAACAGTGTCTTGAGCTGCTTTTTAAAAGAGTCTATCGAGTCGGCCTCACGTAGGACCAGGGGCATTCCATTATTTGGGAACCACAGCCTGAAAGCAAACGTCACCTCGAGTTTTAAATCGGGTCTTTGTTACCATCAAGAGCCCCTGACCAGAGGACCAGAGGGTGCGGACTGAGGAGTCGGGGCTCCTGAACTGAACGTCCCAGTTACAAACCAGTGCTAGGGACAAAGGAAAGTAACACAAACAAGATGTGATGTGAGGTAAGTGGCTTTTATAAAGTAAATGTAAGTAAGTATAATAACAAAAAAAAACAGAAAACGTTTTACATACGACAACTCAAAATTTCCAAATACAACTAAACAATACCTCTACTGGGTTAAAGAACTCAAAGAAAATACAAATGCCCAAGGGCCGAGCCAAACTGGCAAATACAAACAAACGACGTCTCAAAATTCTCAGTAGCAAAGGAATCGGTGTGTCATTTGTTCATTCGTTTTTCAATATAAAACCAAAATAAGAAAATGAAAAAACAACAGTTTTCTTCGTTATTTGTCTCCAAAACCAAAATGAAAAAACGGATAATGATTCATTTTTTCAGTTTTCGATTTTGTGTTTAAATGAAGAATGGAAAAAACAGATAACGGCCGTTTCCCGTTTACGTGACTTCAGTGACTGCGATGCCGGACTTTTGCACCGCGCACGGACTGAACCAGGACTGATCCAGGTCCGAGACCAGACCGAGACCAGAGCGGGACCAGACCGGGACCAGAGCGGGACTGAGACCGAGGCCAGCGGTCCGAGCGGTTCCGTGTCATCGTCTGCGCGCTGCTTCCGTGCGGGGAAAGTGAAAATGTTCTGTGGACTGCAGGTCCGGACGAGCTGCTCTGGTCCTCCGCGCTCAAGAACCACGGCTGGTTCCGAGGTGGTGCAAAGCCTCCGACTGACGCTTTCACACCAACGAAAACGAACCGAATTAAGAGCTTTTGGTTCAAATGGACCAGGTCCAGGACCAGACCGGGACCAGAGCGCTACTGAGACTGGGACCAGACCGGGACCAGAGCGGAGACTCAGAGCCCACGGCAGGGCCGGAGCTCGAAGCTGAGGCTTGGACCCCGCGGAGGCTCGGAGTTAAAGTTTGGAGTC
>NW_026571291.1:1615295-1672795 GCF_026225935.1 Boleophthalmus pectinirostris | reverse complement strand
AAAATCACAAAATGAAAGAATCTAAATTTTAGCTCAATGCCTTGAGTCGTTCCTGAGTTTTGGCTCGTTGAAAATGTTTTCATTTGGTGATTTTAAACATTTTTAGGCATTTTTTCATTCAAATCTGAGACGGCTCATTGGGGAAATTCCTTAAAAACAGCTGATTTGGTACGGACTGACCCTACGGCATAATAACAAAGAGTAACAAAGATAAATACGACGTTGGCCCCTGGACTTTTTTGATCGAGGAGACCTGAAGAATCTCTGTGCCAAATTTCACTTTCGTCAGTGAAACTAAAATGAAAATTTGCCATTAGGATAAGATGGGCGCTTTGACGCATCGCCATGGCAACCCAATGAAAGATTCCGTAGGGTCGTCATTGACTTTTTTGATCGGGACGACATGAAGAGTCACTGCGCCAAATTTCAGAATAATCTGTGATTTTTTCATGAATGGAAATTTTTCTGATCTTTCCCAGGACTAAACCAGGACTAAACCTGGACTGGAAAACCTGGACTAAACCAGAACTAAACCAGGACTGAACAAGAACTCAACCAGAAGTAACCAGGACTAAACCAAAAGTGAAGCAGGACTAAACCAGGACTAAACCAGGACTAAACCAGGACCATACCAGGACTAAACCTGGACTAAACCTGGACTAAACCTGGACTAAACCAGGACTGAACCAGGAATGAATCAGGACTGAACCAGGACTAAACCAGGACTGAACCAGGAATGAATCAGGACTGAACCAGGACTAAACCAGGACTAAACCAGGACTGAACCAGAACTAAACCAGGACTGAACCAGAACTAAACCAGGACTGAACCAGGACTAAACCAGGACTAAACCAGGACTAAACCAGGACTGAAACCAGGACTAAACCAGGAATGAATCAGGACTGAACCAGGACTAAACCAGGACTAAACCAGAACTGAACCAGGACTAAACCAGGACTGAACCAGAACTAAACCAGGACTGAACCAGAACTAAACCAGGACTGAACCAGGACTAAACCAGGACTAAACCAGGACTAAACCAGGACTGAAACCAGGACTAGAACCAGGACTGAACCAGGACTGAACCAGGACAAAACCAGGACTAAACCAGGACTGAACCAGGACTAGAACCAGGACTGAACCAGGACTGAACCAGGACTAAACCAGGACTGAACCAGGACAAAACCAGGACTAAACCAGGACTGAACCAGGACTAAAACAGGACTGAACCAGAACTAAACCAGGACTAAACCAGGACTAAACCGGGACTAAACCAGGACTTAACCAGGTCTAAACCAGGACTAAACAAGAACTCAACGAGAACTGAACCAAAACTGAACCAGGACTAAACAAGGACTTAACATTACAGTTTAGTCATTTTTACTGTTATCATCTTCGCCTCTCCACAGATCTGACCTGTAACTTGGTCCGGTTTGGTCTCTGTGAAGATAGAAAGGTTTAAAGTCATACTGTGGAACATTCCAGACCAAGCAATAACATCTCCATGGAGAAAAGCATTTGAAAGTTGTGTAGTTTTCTTTAGCATAAATCTGGTACAAAAGTAAAAGTACTGCACAGAAAAAAATAATACAAAAATAAATAAAATTAAAATTAAAAATAGGCATCTGTGCAGTACTTTTACCAGTTTAAAAAAAAAAAAACTGGTAAAAGTACTGCACAGAATGTTAAAATAAATAAATAAATAAATAAAACAAAAATAAAAAATAGGCTCCTGTGCTATTTTGTTAGAATAGATAATTTTATCTTTTACTTTTACCTCACTGCATTTGAAAGTCTGTATTTGTATCAAACAAACCGCAAGTAAAAACTGATTCATTTGTTTTTCTCAAACAACTTTCTTTTCTGTTAAAACCACATTTTTCTCATCAATAAAACTTTCATTTTTAGTCTAAAAGTAGATTTATTTAAACAGGAACTTCAGCACTTTCACATCTGGTGATACTTTTACTTTTTGTTTTCAGTTTTTGCTCACACTTTTACTTCCTGCTGCGTTGTGTAACTTTTCTGGTGAAGGATCCGTCAAATGTTTTTCTCCATGGAAACAAAACCAGACCAAGTTACAGGTCAGATCTGTGAAGAGGCGACTTAAGGCTCGTTCAGACCGGAGTGTCAAAGCGTCCAGTTTAAATGTGAAGTCGATGTGTTTTTGGGCGTCAATGTGACATGAATCTGGCGTCGACTCTCTAGACGCGCGTCCAGGGCAAAGTTAAAAATGCTGAACTTTTCATGTCAGATGCGTCGCGTCAACCAATCAGGGAAGAGTATCTAATGACGTAAAGACTTTATTATACAGAAGAAAAAGAAAGACCGAAGAACCAGAACCACAAACATTAACGGAGAATAAATATCTACACCAGAAGGACACATGAGGACTAGACCAGGACTAGACCAGGACTAGACCAGGACTAGACCAGGATCGTCGTCCAGACGACAACGGAGCATTGAGTGAAAATGATGTAATACATCTGCCACACCTGTATGTGGCGCTGTAACAATGATAATAATATTTAATAATGCAGATCTCATCACAGTTTTTTTTTTAACTTTAAGATAAATAATATCAAGTTTTCGTTTTTAGTCATAAGATTTAGATGAGAATTATTAGAATAACTTGGTTTGAAAATCCATCAGTTTAATTCCTCGTGTGTCTGTGTTATTGATCCGTGTGTGTGTCTGTGGTGTGTGTTGTTAGTATTAGTGTTAACAGTGTGTCTCGGTTGTTGGCGACAGGAGCGGCTCTGTAGGCTGCACCTGTCACATTTCGGAAACGGTCCTGTGGTCTGCAGAGGCGAGTTCAAGGGCTGCGGCCATCGCTGCATCAGAGGAGCCTGATGATGATGAGGTCATGACGTCATCCTTTCCAAAAGCTGCGGTTTGTTTGTCCACACGACAACGTAACGCCGACGTTCTCAGATTTCTTCCACTCTGGAACCTGTTCTCAAAAACTCAGTTTTCGCCCGAAACACTGGCTCCATGTGGACGAAAGACCAAAATGAATAAAAACTTCACTGTTTAGACCCTTAAACTTAGACAAACTTTCCTGACACAGCAGCTCACACATCATATATAATATGTAATATAATAAAGAGTAAAAAATATAAATATCATAATAATTAATTCTAAATAAGTCGCAAAAATAGCAAGAAAGTGTCAAATAAATATAACTGTTACATTATTACATAAATATTACATAAATATTTATGTACAAGTCAAAATAAAATTGAAAAATAAGTAATAAAAAATCTTTCTGAACTACAAAACCTCCTGTTATTAAATAAATGTAAAGTAGAACTGTTTAATGTCACACTGTGGAACATTCCAGACAGAGCGATGATGTATCCATAGAGACGAGCAGGTGAAGTGATGGACGCCAATGGAAAAGTGACACAGTGCACCTTTAGTTTTTCAGTAAACTCCAAATTACAAAAATCAAATATTTGTTATTCGTCTCGCTTCACTTCAGAGTTCCAAAATAAAACTCTTTTGTTGTTGTTGTTTTTTAAAATTTAGTTTTTGTTTATTCCACAAACCTGACTCCAAAAAGTTACACACTGAAGCTTTAACTTTTCTTTTCTATTTACTTCAGGAAGTTTGACTGATTAAAGATCCCGTCCACGTGTTACTGAGTCCAGGTTGATAAGGACCAGGGAGAGTCTGGGGAAGGCGCTCGCACCTGATGACATCACGCAGTGCAGCTTAAACATGGACTAGATCAGGACTGGAACAGGACTAGATCAGGACTACACCAGGACCGGACCAAGACTAAACTAGGACTAAACCAGGACTGGAACAGGACTAGATCAGGACTACACCAGGACCGGACCAAGACTAAACTAGGACTAAACCAGGACTAGACCAGGACTACACCAGGACCGGACCAAGACTAAACTAGGACTAAACCAGGACTAGACCAGGACTACACCAGGACCGGACCAAGACTAAACTAGGACTAAACCAGGACTGGAACAGGACTAGATCAGGACTGGAACAGGACTAAATCAAGACTAAACCAGGACTAGACCAGGACTAGACCAAGACTAAACCAGGACTAGACCAAGACTAAACCAGGACTAAACCAAGACTAGACCAGGACTAGACCAAGACTAGACCAAGACTAAACCAGGACTGGAACAGGACTAGACCAGGACTAGACCAGGACTAGATCAGGACTAGATCAGAACTGGAACAGGACTAGACCGGGACTAGGCCAAGACTAAACCAGGACTAGACCAAGACTAAACCAGGACTAGACCAAGATTAGACCAAGACTAAACCAGGACTAAACCAGGACTGAAACAGGACTAGATCAGGACTAGACCAGGACTAGACCAGGACTGAAACAGGACTAGATCAGGACTACACCAGGACCGGACCAAGACTAAACCAGGACTAGACCAGGACTAAACAAGGACTGGACCAGGACTAAACAAGGACTGGAAGAGGCCTAACCAAAAAACGCTATCCAAAAAGTGACACAGTGCACCTTTATTTTTTCAGTAAACTCCAAATTACAAAAATCAAATATTTGTTATTCGTCTTGCTTCACTTCAAAGTTCACTTTTCGAGCGTGTTTCGTCCCTCGCGCGGCTCCGGCTCCGCGCACGTCTCACGCAGCGGCGCCATTTCGTCCCCGGCGCATCCCTCTCCTCTCTCCGCCGCTTCCTCCAATCACCGCCCGCCGCTCTCTACCTTTACCCGCCCGCCCGCGCCGCGCTCCTCCGGCTCCTCCCTCTGCACTATTTAAACGCACCATGAGAGCCGGCTCGCACTTTCCCGACTTCCAACGCGACCGACCCGCACGCGTGGATTTAGTGAGAAAAAAAAAAAAAAAAAAAACACTAAACAACCCTTTGGAACACTTTGGAAAACTTTTACGCAGCTGAAGGTAAACCGCTTTTACGCACGGGACTTTTACGCACGGTTTTTAAACATCGCCAGGTTGATTTATTCACAATTTTTGTTTAAATTTGAACATATAAAAGCAAAAAGTGGTTAAAATTACGCACAAATTTGTCTTTATGAATGAAAACGCGTGAGAGTTTATTAATTTAACGTTTTGCAGAAAGTTTAAAGCTCATTTTCTCTCTTTTTTCTCTTCAAGGTGACTCCACGTTTTGGGATTTTTCGCTGGATTAAGACTTTTTTTTTATTGATCCGATTGGCTGGAGCGTGTTTCCCCGCGGCTGTGCGTAAAAAAAAAAAAAGAGAGAGAGAGTTCGTTGGAGCGCGCTTGGAGCAGACTTTGGTACCGGGATGCGTCCTCTTCTTCCTCTTCTTCCTCTCCTGCTGGCTGCGTGTTGCGTCAGCCTGCTGTGCCGACGGCTCGAGGCTCTGCGCGCGGACGAGCGGACCGACACGAGCAGGTAGGGCATCCGGCGCACTTTTCGGTTTAATTGCTTTGATTGGTGTCATCAAACGCGGGCTGTGTACGTGATCGTGCGTGTGTCGCGTCGGCAGAGGTTAAAGTTTGAGACCTGGAGACGCTACTGTAAAAAAAAAAGCAAAAAAAAAAAAAGCGTATGCTGTTCGAAACGCGCAACCGAGCAGGAATTTTGTGCTTAAATCAAGTTTAATATCGTTTTAAGTGTCCAAAAAAAAATGTTTCTGGGATCGTAGGTTGTAGCTGAACATTTTTAAAGTTGTGTAAAGTGATTTCGTAAACCAGAGTTACGATCATTTGTGAGTTCATTGAAACGTGCCAACGAGACGCCAACAACCAACTTCTGATTAGATTTTTCTTGATTTGAATCGAATTAAAAACCCAAAACGACATTTTTTTAAAACCGAAATCAGAAGCTACGAGTTTTGTGGATTCCTTAAGCGTATTATTAAAGGTGCATTGTGTAACTTTTCTGGTGGAGAGTCCGTCACCTGCTTGTTTTTGTGGACGTTTAACAACTTTACTTTACAATTTTTTATCGTTTTATAGCTCAGTAATTCTTAGAAAAACACGATTACCTCTCCGCAGATCTGACTTGTAGCTTGGTCTGGTTTGGTTTCCTTGAAAATAGAAAGGTTTAATGCTGCACTGCGAAACATTCCAGCCAAAGCAGTAACATCTCGATGGAGAAAATCAAACATTTTAACACGAAATCGCAGTTTCTGAAAGAAGCAGTACGTTTAATTTGCGTAAAGAATAAATAAAATGTCTTGAAATTACTCTAAATACAAAGTGCACCTTCGAAAAATGATGACTTAAAAGCACAAACATCACTTTTTAGACTAAAATTAAACCTCTTTTTTTTTTTTTTTTTGACTCCTACCATCTCCAGAAAGTTGCACACTCTAACTTTAACTCTTTTTTTTTACTGAGTTGAGGAGGTTTGACTGATTAAAGATCCCGTTACTGAGTCCAGGGAGTCGTGATAATGCTCGCTCGCACTCGATGATGTCACGCAGTGGGGTGTAAACACGCAGGATTACCGAAAGTCGGACACAACGTAAAAACGACAAACGAAAACAAAACTTAAAATGAAAAACGGTGTCCAAAAGGAACCTGGTCTAGATCCGGTCCGGTCTTGGAAATGAAGCGAGGACTTTGGACACAGAGACTCTAGTGCGCCTGTGTTGTTATGTCCTTGAGCAAGACACTTCACGCAGCTTTTCTAAGAGAGATGTGGCATGTGCAATGAAAAAAAACAACACAAAAACACAGACTCTGTACAGAACGATTTCCAACTTTCTCGTTATTTTCACGATATATCGTATCATTTAATGTGATGATACAGTATCGATATCGTGGGCTGCTGTATCGATATATCACCAAGAGTATTTTTTGGTTTATTTTACTGAAGTATTTTGTTACAGCTACAGTTTTGTTGTTTGTTAAGTGGAAGGAAACTTGACTTGACTTGACATTTTCACAGTTTTGATGATTAAAATGTTTGTGTTTCATGTGAACTTTGCACAAGAAGAAGTGGTTTAACAAACACTTTTAGTTTTACAGACATGATTTACACTTTATTTCTTTACTGAACCATATTTTTGAAATATCGAACCGAAAGCTCACTGTACTGAGAAATGTGTCGTATCGTGGCCCATGTATCGTATCGGCAACTTTTGAATGATACTCAGCCCTAGTCTCACCCGCTCCACAACAAGGGTGTGCAAAAATATCGAAATATTGCATCGTTTAATGTGATGATACTGTATCGATACATCACCAAGAGGATTTTTTGGTAGATTTTACAAAATTATTTTGTTACAGCTACAGTTTTGTTGTTTGTTTAGTGGAAGGAAACTCGTTTATGTGACACATTTGACATTTTCACAGTTTTGATGATTAAAATGGCTGTTTTTTCATATTCACTTTGCACAAGAAGTGTTTTTTTTAGTATCAGAGACATGATTTACACTTTATTTCTTTACTGAACCGCATTTTTGAAATATCGAACCGAAAGCTCACTGTACCGAGAAATGTGTCGTATCGTGGCCCATGTATCGTATCGGCAACTTCTGAATGATACTCAGCCCTAGTCTCACCCACTGCACAACAAGGGTGTGCAAAAATATCCAAATATTGCATTGTTTAATGTGATGATACTGTATCAATACATCACCAAGAGTATTTTTTGATTCATTTTAGGTAATTATTTTGTTCCAGCTACAGTTTTGTTGTTTGTTTAGTGGAAGGAAACTCGTTTATGCGACACATTTGACATTTTCACAGTTTTGATGATTAAAATGTTTGTGTTTCATATGAACTTTGCAGAAGAAGAAGTGGTTTAACAAAGACTTTTAGCATCACAGCCACGATTTTGCCTTTATTTTTACTGAACCGTATCGAATCGAGTTGAAATATATATCGAAACGTAAGCTCGCTGTATCGAGGTTTGTATCGTATCGGCAATTTCGTAACGATACCCAGCTTTAATCTTTAGTAACATCTGCCCTCCTTTTGATGGTTTGGAGGGGGCAGATGGCGCAGATTGGCGGCCTCGCTCGTGCCAGTCCGCCCCGGGGCATCAGGTGCGGAGTGATTAGAAAACTCTTTGTCAAAAGGCTTTGTCCAGACCTATTCTAAAAAGCGTTCTCTTAAAATCAGATTTCAGTTTCTGGGTGGAGTCGTCTTTTCACCTGCTTGACTGAACTCGTACTTCTCCTTTAGGCTGCGTCGTCGTCCTTTCACTTTTCCTGAACATGTAAATGAGATCAGTGAGATGAATCCAAACCAGATCATCGCTCAATGTCACGTAATTTGGAAAATCACAAAGTCTGCAGGTTTTGGAAGGACAAGAGTTTCATCCACAAACAAATCTCTGGGCTTATTTTGCATTAAGAAAATGATAATATTGTTGTTTAGATCGGCACAAACAGGCTGCGAAATATGAATCTTGTTTTAGTTTTAATGTTGTCACGATACTCGATACCGATTCCGATACCACAATGACAATAAAAATGCTCTTTCTTTAGACGGTAGAATGTGATTTTCAGCATAAAATTTGAGAACTTTCTTTTCTATTCCTACATGGCCTTAGATCTGTGCAACCCCTCAGTGGTCCAAGTCTAAACCAGGTCTAAACCAGGTCTAAACCAGGTCTAAACCAGGTTTAAACCAAGTCTAAACCAGGTCTAAACCAGTCTAAACCAGGTCCAGGTCTAAACCAGGACTAAACCAAGTCTAAACCAGGTCTAAACCAGGACTAAACCAGTCTAAACCAGGTCTAAACCAGGTCTAAACCAGGTCTAAACAGGACTAAACCAGTCTAAACCAGTCTAAACTAAACCAGTCTAAACCAGGACTAAACCAAGTCTAAACCAGGGACTAACTCTAAACCAGGTCTAAACCAGGTCTAAACCAGGTCTAAACCAGGACTAAACCAGGTCTAAACCAGGACTAAACCAAGTCTAAACCAGGTCTAAACCAGGTTTAAACCAAGTCTAAACCAGGACTAAACCAGGACTAAACCAAGTCTAAACCAGGTCTAAACCAGGTCTAAACCAGGACTAAACCAAGTTTAAACCAGGTCAAACCAGGACTAAACCAAGTCTAAACCAGGTCTAAACCAGGTCTAAACCAGGTCTAAACCAGGACTAAACCAAGTCTAAACCAGGTCTAAACCAGGTCTAAACCAGGTCTAAACCAGGACTAAACCAAGTCTAAACCAGGTCTAAACCAGGTCTAAACCAGGTCTAAACCAGGTCTAAACCAGGACTAAACCAGGTCTAAACCAGGACTAAACCAGGACTAAACCAGGACTAAACCAGGTCTAAACCAGGACTAAACCAGGTCTAAACCAGGACTAAACCAGGACTAAACCAGGACTAAACCAGGACTAAACCAGGACTAAACCAGGTCCATGAGCGTATACTAGTCTATGTGCTCTTATACTTTTCAAGATCATTCTAAAGCGATTCAGGAAAGGTTATTTCTGACTTTTTTAGCACTGATACTTGTGAAAAATGAGGATCTAGTTTTCGATACTGGTTTTAGGATCGATTAGTGTCTGATTTTCGATACTTACGACAACCCTAGTAAGTTTTTTGTTGTTGTTTTTTTTGTCAGTTCTTTGTTTAAAATATGAAAAGGTTAATTTCTGACTTTTTTAGTATCGATACCTGCAAAAAATAAGGATCTAGTTTCGATACTGGTTTTAAGATTGATTAGTGCCTGATTTTCGATACTTATAACAACCCTAGTAAGTTTTATTTTGTTGTTTCTTGTCAATTGTTTAAAACTTTTTTAGTTACTTTTTTAGTATTAACACCTCTGAAAAATGAGGATCTAGTTTCGATACTGGTTTTAGGATGGATTAGTGTCTGATTTTCGATACTTAGTAAGTTTAATTTTGTTGTTTTTTTGTCAATTCATCGTTTAAAATGTCAAAAGGTTAATTTCTGACTTTTTTAGTATCGATACCTGCAAAAAACGAGGATACTATTTTCGATATTAGTTTTAGGATTGATTAGTGCCTGATTTTCGATACTTAGTAAGTTTTTTTTGTTGTAGTTTTTTCAATTCTTCTTTTAAAATGTGAAAAGGTTCATTTCTGATGACATTTTTGGTATCAGTACTTGCAAAAAATGAGGATCTAGATTCGATATTAGTTTTAGGATGGATTAGTGTCTGATTTTCGATACTTAGTAAGTTTAATTTTGTTGTTTTTTTGTCAGTTCTTGGTTTAAAAAGTGAAATTTGAGCAGAACCCTTTTATTAAAATCACAAAACAGTGTGATTCAGGTCAGTGTTCCCCAAACGCCTCTCGAGTCTCTGTGGGTGGAGGAGTTTGGACCTGCATGACTGGACTTCCACTTCTCTTCTGGGCGGAATGTTCCGGAGATAACCTCCTGTTCCGTAGTTTTCCACGTAAACGGCGACTCTCTGCGCGCGCCGGCTCCTGCAGTCAGACAAAGTGGGGTGAAGGTCGCGGCGTCTCGTGACACAATAAAACTCGGGAGCAGATAAGCTCGCTGGGAACTTTTTATGAGCCGCTGTGGAAATTCTGTGTTTGGATTTTTAACAGGTTCTAAAAATACTTTAAAGTTCCGATATTAAAACTGACTCTTGTGAGATTTAAGTCAGGTTTGAATGTTTTTACCTGCTAAAAACAGAGCTGGAGTTGTGTTTTGTTTCATTCACATGTTTGAGTCACTCTTTACTGTTAGTGTGTTTACATTTCCAAAGCTCAAGATGCTCTGGTCCACCTTGTGATGTCATGAAGTGGTAGTTTTTAAGTCAAGTTAGAGCAGTTAGAGCTACCATCAGCTCTCCGCCGCCTAGTGCCTCCGCTCAGTTTCATTTCTCTCCAGTGACTAGGTCAGTTCGGGCAAATAACAGCGATTGGTTAAATTAAAAAAAAGTACCTGCCGACTGTCGAGCGAACGAATCCTAACGCTGTGAGGTCACACGGTTTCTACGAAGTGAAACCGGCTGATGAATCAGACTAGCGCCACCTCGTGCCTACGCTCAAATTCATTTCTCTCCAGCGACTAGGTCAGGAATCAGAATACACTAGACCAGGCATGTCCAAACTATGGCCCGGGGGCCAAATGCGGCCCTGAGACAAATTTTTCTTGGCCCTCAGACTTCCAGGTGAATTGGCCCAAATTTCCTTTTTTATTGCAAGTTTTTTGAAAATCTACCTTGATAAAGCTAATATTTAATATTTCGTGTGTGATTTTAAGGATCTTAACATGAATAAAGATGATGGTTCATTCTAACATGTTAAACCTGCACATATTTCAATTATTCTCTGCACTGAGCATCAGTCTACAGCCCTCGATCGGCCTCTGCTTCATCTGTGTTTAGAAATGTGGCCCTTGATGAAAAAAGTTTGGACACTCCTGCACTAGACGGTTCGCAAAAACCCCGGTTTATTTTGGGATGTTTTTGAATATAAATAAGTATATTTATCTCAGTTTTTAATATAGAGGTTGTAGAACAGCTGGATATAGAGTTTATTTTAGATACATTTATGTTTTTCTATGACTTATTTCATGTATTTCAAAGTTTATTTTACTGATTTTATGTTTTATGCGTCGCAAAACTGCTCTGAGGTTCATATTTGTAGACTATATTTATTTCCAATTTGAAAGTTTTGCGTAAAGTGTTTTGATTTTTTGAGAGAGAAATGCTGATTAAATAGCCTAGTGCCTCCGCTTAATTTCATGTCTCTGCAGCGACTAGGTCAGGAATCAGAAAAACACTAGACGATTCGCAAAAACCCCAAAAGTACGAGTTCGGGCACCAGCCAATCAGCGAAGAGACAGACATTCTGTGTTGGCGACGATTCCCGAGATCAAGGATTTAAAGCCGGAACAAAGAGAATGTTTGGTGAATTTTATCAAGGGGAAAGACGTTATTGTTCTTCTTCCTACGGGATTTGGGAAAAGTTTAATATACCAGTTAGTCCCGTTAGTGGCGCATTACATACGTCACGACCAAACAGCAGCGATTGGTTAAATATAAAAAGTACCTGCTTACAGTCGAGCGAACGAATCCTAATGCTGTGAGGTCAGACAGTTTCTACGAAGTGAAACCTGCTCATGAATCAGACTACTTATAAGTCACTCGCCAAAGGATTTCTGAATTATACGTATTGTACTAAATAACTCAAATTTGATTAATTACCACTGTGAATGTGTTATTTTTAGGGATGTAACGATATCCAAATCTCAATACGATGTCATCACGGTATGAACCTCACAATATGATATTTATTGCGATATCGTGGGAAAGCTCACGATTAGAAATGTAACGATATCCAAATCTCTCTGTACGATATTTATTGTGATATTTTGTGGAGGTAAACAAAACTGTGAATATGCTTCTTTTTCCTCTTAAAACACCTTGACAAGACTAAATCCAAAGAACTAAGACTTAAAAGTGTTAGAACTGTTATTTCTTCTTGTCGTCTGCACTGAAATGGAGCAAAGGATCATGGTCTATGTAGTTCCCTCTGTCTTTTTTTTTACCTATTACTGCACCATAACTCTTCATTTAAGCAAAGACACTTGTAATTCGATATATTGTGATGGTCCAACGATATTATTGTGAGAACTTTGGCGATATTTCGGTTACTGTTACATCACTAGTTATTTTGAACTTTGTGCACTAATAAAAGAATAACGGCTTAATTTTTTTATAGGCATCTAACAATAGAACATCTTGCCCTCTTGTATCGACTCAGTTTCTTTCAGCCGATAAAGTGAGTAGCGCTCCGGCATTTTCACTTCGTAAAGTTAAAGCTCACCGGACGCAAAAGGTTAAAGATCCCCGAGTTAGAGTTTATAAATGGTCACTTTTTTATTTTATTTTTTACAGCGTTTTTCCACCTGCGAGTCTCTTAAAGCTCTTCACAACAAGAAACCACTCACACATTCACACACCAGTGCACACAAACACTGGGGGCGAGGTGGGTTAAGTGTGTTGCCCAAGGACACGACGACAGCGCTCATCTGCGACCGCTCAACCAAAGATGTTTTTTTTTTTTCAATCTCGAGAGCTCGATTCGAAACTACCTGACCTCAGATCAGTGGACAAACACTTTTATCAACTCAGCTACTACTATAAGCACTTGTCACAGCTCTCGGCAGCTATCAACTAGCATGCAAATGTGCACGTCCTGATTACCACGCAACAAAACGCTCATTAGATGCTAGGGACGTAATATCGTGGACCATCACAATATATCTATCAATATATATGGTTATTTTCAGTCCGAGCACCTCTGGTCTCCAGCAGCTACTTAACATGTGTTTATCTTACGGTGTGGAGCAGGATCTAAAGATAAGATAAGATAAGATATGCCTTTATTAGTCCCACAGTGGGGAAATTCCAGTGTTGCAACGCACAATTTCAGAACAGCAGGAAAAGGTAACACAGATAATAAATAATAGCTTAAAATAATTTAAAAATAGACTTAAAAATAATTGCACATGGTTATGATTGACTGGTACATGTTCAGTGTTAACAGTGTTTGTAAAGCACTGGTCACCAACCTGTAGATCGCGATCAACAGTTGGATCTTTGCCGTGTTCCCGGTAGATCTCCAGCTTAATTCAACAATTTGTGATACTCGATGTGCATTGAAAGTGAGTTCTTACTTTGGTTTAACTTGTCTTTTCACAAATGAAAATCATCAGATCCAAACACAGAAACAGATTGTCTCAGTTTCGCTGTCTGCAACTATAAACCAAACTTCAAAACATTATCCAAGGAAATTCAGACTCAGCCATCGCCCTGAGTTTGATAATAATAGAACTTCTCTCATTAACCCTTCGATATACTCTTAATGCTGTTTAGTGGTCAGATTTGCACTATGTTGGTTGCTTTCACTGCATTTGGTTTGCATTTTGTTTGTATTGCAGTTGCACATTTTTTTCTTGCAGAGAGTTTTTTAGTCCCCATTCTGTAATGAGTGTTCCTTAAGTAAGATTGCAAAAGTAAAGCTGTCTGGAACTATAAACATGATCACGTTTGTTGTTGTTATTTACATTCGTGTTGGTAGATCTTGCTCTTTTCTCGGACCAAACATGTAGATCTTTGTCTGAAAAAGGTTGGTGACCATTGATCTAAAGTATAATGTGACCAAGAGTCTGGTCATGACCTGTAGGACCAAAGAAGATAAGCACATGAGATTTCCTGACTTTTGCCTGTCAAATGTCATGTTGTCTGTTACAACAAAAATTAAATATCTCGGGCAGATCATCACCGCGGACATGACAGATGATGATGATGATGTACAGACAGTGGAGGACGATCTATGCTCAGGCAAATACTCTTATGTGTAAGTTTGGTTCTTGTACAAATGATGTAAAGTTGTTATTGTTTAAATCTTATTGTTCACCGTTGTACACACCTCATCTCTGGACTGATTATAAAAAAGCCAGTTTGCAAAGACTGCAGGTGTTTACAGTGACGCTTTACGGAGCTTTTGAGGAGCCACGATGGACGAGTGCCACTGAAATGTTTGTTACTGCTCGAGTGAAAACTCTGCAAGCTGCACTAAGAATTTTAATGTACAGTTTTATGTGCAGACTGAACAAATCGGACAATGAAATAATAATGTCACTCACAAATTTGAGATTCAGTGCAATAAGAGATCAGTCCAACATGTGGAGACACTGGTGCGGTCGTCTTTTAAAAACATGAATGTTTATTGTTTTGTTTTGTCACTGTCCTTGATGATGATGATGATGATGATATCGAATTACAAGTGTCTTTGCTTAAATGAAGAGTTATGGTGCAGCAATAGTTAAAAAAAAAAAGACTACATAGACCATGATCCTTTGCTCCATTTCAGTGCAGACGACAAGAAGAAATAACAGTTCCAACACTTTTAAGTCTTAGTTCTTTGGATTAAATCTTGTCAAGGCGTTTTAAGAGGAAAAAGAAACATATTCACAGTCTTGTAACAGTTTTAGCCTCCACAAAATATCGCAATAAATATCGTATCGTGAGGTTTAGACCGTGACGATATCGTATCGTGAGGCTTGAATATCAATACGCTCCTTTTAGACGCAGACGGCGGTGGACTTTTTTTTTTTATCGTAACTTGTTTAAACAATAGAACTGCCCATAGACTGTTTATATGAACGGACATAGTGCCAGTTCGCTCTCCGCCGAGTTCTAAACCGGAAGTGTTCACGGCCGCGCTTCCGGCTCCATCGACTCTGGCTCCAGTTCGCTTTGTATTGAAAAAGCGTGGCCTCGTTTCTCTGTAATTGCAGCAGTCAGGATCCTTGTTTTGGACTTAAAATGTTCGTATTAACCCGCGCTACATGATCCCGGAGTTTTTATTTCATGATTTTTTTCCTTAAATCGATGCCAACTCTTAATTTGTGACGTCAAATTCAGCCTCGATGAGCTTCGTTTGACTGGAACTGAACACTGTGGGTCCAAATTTTGCTCAAACACATGGAAAAAAATTTAAAAACAGGTCTTGATTGTTTCATTTTACAGTTTTTCAAATGACGCGATACAAGATCCTGCGCTCGCGTCACTTTTTACAGAGTTTGCGGCTGAAACAACATTGACACAGTTTTCGCAATCTGTGTTTATTTAGTCTGAGCGCTCGGGATGTTTTGTGACCGTTGAGACACGGCTCCACAAATCACAGTCCGAGTATCTCAAATGCGATAAAAGGTTTAAGAACGAGATTTAAGTCAGAGCCCGGGGAGAGTCCTGACCAAGGCTCCGGACCTGGACCGCAAATGTCTCTGATCTGGACGAGATTTTAAAACTTCTATCAGGTTAATCGTGTTGTTTTCAGATTTATTATCGACGTACGAGTTCTAAATTGGATTAATTCTAGTCTAGAGGGAGTTTAATCTGTGTGTCGTTCGTTCATTCGTTTTTCAAAATAAAAGCAAAATGATTTTCTTCATTATTTGTCTCCAAAACCAAAATGAAAAAACAGATAATGATTTTTTTTTTTTCAGTTTTTGATTTTGTGTTTAAATGAAAAATAGAAAAAACGGATAATGGTCTAAACCTGGACTAAACCATTACTAAAACAGGACTAAAACAGGACTAAAACAGGACTAAAACAGGACTAAAACAGGACTAAATCAGGACTAAATCAGGACTAAATCAGGACTGAACCAGGACTAGACCGGGACTGAGACCAGAACTGAGACTGTGACTGTGACTGAGACCAGGACTAAGACCGGGACTGAGACCGAGACTGAGCCCAGGACTGAAACGAGGACTGAAACCGAGACTGAGACCGGGACCAAACTGGGACTGAGACCAGGACTGACACTGATTTAGTCCTGGCTCAGACCTGGTTTAGTTTTGACATAGTCCTGGTTTAGTCTTAATTTAGTTCTGATGTAGTCCTGGTTTAGTCCTGATGTAGTCCTGGTTTAGTCCTGGTTAAGTCCTGGTTTAGTCCTGATGTAGTCCTGATGTAGTCCTGGTTTAGTCCTGGTTTAGTCCTGACAAAGTCTTGGTTTAGTCCTGGTTCAGTCCTGGTTTAGTCCTGACATAGTCTTGGTTTAGTCCTGGTTTAGTCCTGGTTTAGTCCTGGTTTAGTCCTGGTTTAGTCCTGATGTAGTCCTGGTTTAGTCCTGATGTAGTCCTGATGTAGTCCTGGTTTAGTCCTGGTTTAGTCCTGACATAGTCTTGGTTTAGTCCTGGTTCAGTCCTGGTTTAGTCCTGATGTCGTTCATGCCTCTTCACGAAACCAAACCAAACCAAACCAGACAGAAGTTCCACGTCAGATCTGTGGAGAGGCGACCCCGGCTCACAGTCAAAACGCCAAAAACCCCCATCGTGAACGTAAAGTCGAGCTGTTTAAAGTCACACCGTGTAACATTCCAGACAGAGCAACGACGTCTCCATGGAAACAAGAAGCTGACGGACCAGAAAATTGCGATGAAAGAACATTTTTTTAAAAACAATACAGCTCCTTTAATTGACTCAAAACCTTTTACGTTTCGCAATTTTCACTCGGCGATGGAACTTTACGTTTGCCGCCGCACCTGCCCCGGGGTAGAGTGAAGAAGAGAGGCTGCCAGTCTGACTCACAACACATTCACACTTGTAAATGAGGCTTAAGCGTCTTGCCCGAGGACACAACAACAACAGCAGCGTGCGAGACAAACAAAGCCAAAACCGACATGAAGCCCTTTTCACTTGTCCGCTCACGTTTTATTGCTCGGCTTCAAGTTTCTCTTTTTGCCCCACGTTTGGCCGTAAACACTCAAACACGCCTGTTGCCGTGGCGATCGGCTGCGGGATTTCTTGTTTGCCGAGCGGAGAATGTGACGCGTGCGGAGGAGGAGGAGGAGGAGGAACGGGTTTATCCGAGGCTCATTCCTCAGGTGGATTTGATAACAAGGATAAACAGGAGTCGGGTCGGTGGGACAATGGGACCCGGAGCTGATACGAGGACGTGAAAAATGAACGGAGGAGGACGGGAGCGGGGAGGCAGCGCTCTCTACTGGGAACGCCGGGAACTACAGGGAAAAGCTGATAGAAATAAGTCACATTTCCAGAACCTGAATGATCGTTTAAAGAAATTGTACTTAAGAGTTTAAGGAGTTTTATGTCACGAGTCCAGGAAAAGGACAGATTTAGTCCTGGTTTAGTCCTGGTTTAGTCCTGGTTTAGACCTTGTTTAATCCTTCTTTAGTCCATGTTTAGACCTGATTTAGATCTGGTTTATTCTTGGTTTAGACCTGGTTTAGACCTTGTTTAGTTCACGTTTAGACCTGATTTAGACCTGGTTTAGACCCTGGTTTAGTCTCAGCTCCTCAGTTTATAATGTTGTTGTGTCCATGAGCAAGACACTTCACCCTCCTCAGCTGAATATGGTTTAGTCCTGGTTTAGACTTAGTTTAGACCTGGTTTAGTCCTGGTTTAGACCTGGTTTAGTCTTGGTTTAGACCTGGTTTAGTTTTGGTTTAGACCTGGTTTAATCCTGGTTTAGTCCTGGTTTAGACCTGGTTTAGACCTGGTTTAGTCCTGGTTTAATCCTGGTTTAGACTTGGTTTAGACTTGGTTTAGACCTGGTTTGGACCTGGTTTAGTCCTGGTTTAGACCTGGTTTAGACCTGGTTTAGTCCTGGTTTAATCCTGGTTTAGACTTGGTTTAGACTTGGTTTAGACCTGGTTTAGACCTGGTTTAGTCCTGGTTTAGTCCTGGTTTAGACCTGGTTTAGTCCTGGTTTAATCCTGGTTTAGACTTGGCTTAGTCCTGGTTTAATCCTGGTTTAGACTTGGTTTAGACCTGGTTTAGTCCTGGTTTAGTCCCAGCTCCTCAGTTCATACTCTTGTTGTGTCCATGAGCAAGACACTTCACCCCCCTCATCTGAATATGGTGTAGTCCCACGTTAGACCTGGTTTAGACCGATGTGCTGTGCAGTAGCTTTATTAGCTGGACGCACGTTTATTGTGTTGCGATGACGCTCTGAAGGGGGAGTGACTTAGCGCAGAGAGCAAAGGGAAGAGACGAGTCAGAGCATCAAAAACAAAAATAAAAGCTTCTTCACGTTTTGTTGTTTTTGGCGACTGCGGTGTCGTCAGAAGCACAGCAGGTGTAAGAGCGAGGGCCCGGCGAGGGAGTGTCCTGATGTAACACACACACACACACACACACACACACACACACACACACACACACACACACTGAGGGGCGGACGTCTGTTTACTTCTGTTTTAAAGTACAAAATGTTCCGTTACATCAGTGCATTATGTTCACGTCCACGTCAAAGTTACTCCAACTCAGGTCAGAGGGAAAATGCACAGAGTCAAAAACAAACAAAAAACACAAGAAACAGAAAATTAGGCCCACACTCGTCTCAAAGGACTGCGGTTTTTATTTTTTGTTTTCGTCAAAATTGAGTTAAATCCAAAAAAAAAAAAAAAACACCTTCATGTCATCTGTTTTATTTGATGACAAAGTTTTATGACTCAGCTCTGTTTAGTTTTTGAGAAATCTTGATTTGGAAATTTACAGTAACTTCAGTTTCGTCACTGATTCAAAGGAAAAAACAATGACCTGACTGACAAATATCCAACGACCTGACTGACAAATCCAACGACCTGACTGACAAATCCAACGACCTGACTGACAAATATCCAACGACCTGACTGACAAATATCCAACGACCTGACTGACAAATATCCAACGACCTGACTGACAAATATCCAACGACCTGACTGACAAATACCCAACGACCTGACTGACAAATACCCAACGACCTGACTGACAAATATCCAACGACCTGACTGACAAATCCAAACTCAGATGCTGCACTTTTCTCTTGTTTTACTGAAGAGTTTCACACAAATCACAGAAACTGCAACATGTTTTTGTTTTGTTCGTCTAATTCTGAGGATAAACTACAGAGTTTAAACTTTCACAGTTTCTTATTCAACACATAAACGAGAAAACTTCATGTATTTGTGTAATGACATGAAATTTCTTCTGTAAAACCTCAAAAACCTCAGAAGTGAAAGAGCAGCAGAAGTTTAATCACCAACAGAAGAGAAGTGAAACCACAGACACACTCACTCATTTAACACTGATACAGAGTCTGAGCGGAAACTTTGTCTCCTGAAATCACACAGTTCTGACTCTCTGAGTCTGAGTGAGGAGAGGAAGAGGAGAGGAGAGAAGAGGAAGAGGAGAGGAGAGGAAGAGGAAGAGGAGAGGAGAGGAGAGGAAGAGGAAGAGGAGAGGAAGAGGAGAGGAAGAGGAGAGAGAAGAGGAGAGGAAGAGGAGAGGAAGAGGAGAGGAAGAGGAAGAGAGAGAGAAGAGGAGAGGAAGAGGAGAGGAGAGGAGAGGAAGAGGAGAGGAAGAGGAAGAGGAGAGAGAGGAGAGGAGAGGAAGAGGAGAGAGAGAGAGAAGAGGAGAGGAAGAGAAGAGGAAGAGGAGAGGAAGAGGAGAGGAAGAGAGGAAGAGGAGAGGAGAGGAGAGGAGAGGAGAGGAAGAGGAGAGGAAGAGGAGATGTTTTGTCGTGGGCTGAGTCGCCCTCTGTTGTCTGTTGTTAGTCACAGATCAGCTCCGATCTGCAGTTCCAGAGAAACACAAACGACTTTCACTTTCTCTTTCGCTGCATGAAGCTGATTTAAGCAGAAACAGGAACAAAAATAAATCAGAAAAACAGAAACATGTTCAGTTCCTGCTCAGAAAATCTGCCTCAGATTTAAAATCTGCCTCAGTTTGATGAAGAGGAACATTTTCACATAAAACAAAGTCACTGCACCAACTCTGAATCTGCTCATGTCAAAACTTCACTTTCACTGTGTACTACTGCGTTCTACTGTGTACTACTGTGTACTCCTGTGTACTACTGCGTACTACTGCGTACTACTGTGTACTCCTGTGTACTACTGTGTACTACTGCGTACTACTGCGTACTACTGCGTACTCCTGTACTACTACTGTGTACTACTGCGTACTACTGCGTACTACTGTTACTCCTGTGTACTACTGTGTACTACTGCGTACTACTGCGTACTACTGCGTACTCCTGTGTACTACTGCGTACTACTGCGTACTACTGCGTACTACTGCGTACTACTGTGTACTACTGCGTACTCCTGTGTACTACTGTGTACTGCTGTGTACTACTGTCTACTACTGTGTGTACAACTTTATAGTACTGTGTAGTACTGTGCAGTGCAGTACAGTGTAGTACAAGGCAGTACAGGGTAATAGAGTATATTTCAGGGTAATAGAGTATATTTCAGGGTAATAGAGTATATTTCAGGGTAATAGAGTATATTTCAGGGTAATGGTAATAGAGTATATTTCAGGGTAATAGAGTATATTTCAGGGTAATAGAGTATATTTCAGGGTAATAGAGTATATTTCAGGGTAATGGAGTATATTTCAGGGTAATAGAGTATATTTCAGGGTAATAGAGTATATTTCAGGGTAATAGAGTATATTTCAGGGTAATGGAGTATATTTCAGGTGTATAAATAGTGTCTGGCTCCACAGGGGTCAGAGGTCACAGCTAAAGAAAAAGAGAAAATTCCAGAGTGGATTAAAGACCTGAATACTTCTGATGTGTGCAACATTACCCCGGACAAATCTGCATGGATACAGGCGCTTTAAAGACCTGCTTTAGTCCTGCTTTAGTCCTGATTAACTCCTGGTTTAGTCCCAGCTCCTCAGTTTATACTGTTGTTGTGTCCATGAGCAAGACACTTCACCCACCTCAGCAGGATAAGGTGTAGTCCGAGTTTAGTCCTGGTTTAGTCCTTATTTGGTCCTTTTTTAGACCTGATTTATACCTGCTTTAGTCCAGTTTTAGACCTGCTTTAGTGACAGCTCTGCAGTTCATATTGTTGTTGTGTCCATGAGCAAGACACTTCACCCGTGTGTATGTGTAAACCTCGAGCCCTGACCCGGTCCAGTCCACACACACACACACACACACACACACACACACACACTTCAGTTTATCAAAGTCACACTGAAGCGTTTTATTAAAACTTTCTCTGGTGGCAAAAACAAGTTAATCTGTGCTCCGTGTAATCGCATTAACAAACGCCGCGCTGAGAACGACCGCGAACGAGAAGCGGCGCCAGGTTTCTCCATCGCCCTGCAGGTCACGCGCCCCCTGCTGGTGTCGACCTGCACACACTTCACACACTTCACACACTTCACACACTTCACACGTTCCACTTTATTTCAACACAACATGAAGCCCGGAGTTTCTCTCTGTTCTTCTGGATGAGTTAAAAAAAACTAAAAAAACACAAGTAAATATTTTACTCAAACTGTTCTGACTTAGTCCTGATGTAGACCTGGTTTAGACCTGGTTTAGACAGAGTTTAGACCATGTTTAGTCCTGGTCTAGTGGTTTAGTCCTGTTTTAGTCCTGGTCTGGTGGTCTAGATCTGGTTTAGATCATGTTTAGTCCTGGTTCAGACCTGGTTAACTCTTGGTCCAGTGGTTTAGATCTGGTTTAGACCATGTTTAGTCCTGGTTTAGTCCTGGTCTAGTGATTTAGATCTGGTTTAGTCCTGGTTTAGACCTGGTTTAGTCCTGGTTTAGTCCTGGTTTAGTCCTTTAGTCTTGGTTTAGTCTGGTTTAGTGGTTTAGTCCTGGTTTAGACCTGGTTTAGACCTGTTTAGTCCTGGTTTTTAGTCCTGGTTTAGTCCTGGTTTAGTCCTTGGTCCTTTAGTCCTGGTTTAGTCTGGTTTAGTCCTGACCTGGTTTAGTCCTGGTTTAGTCCTGGTTTAGTCTTGGTTAGTCCTTTAGTCCTGGTTTTAGTCCTGGTTTAGTTTAGTCCTGATTTAGACCTGGTTTAGTCCTGGTTTAGTCCTGGTTTAGACCTGGTTTAGTCCTGGTTTAGTCTTGGTTTAGTCCTGGTCTAGTGATTTAGTCCTGGTTTAGTCCTGGTTTAGTCCTGGTTTAGTCCTGGTTTAGTCTTGGTTTAGTCCTGGTCTAATGATTTAGTCCTGGTTTAGACCTGGTTTAGTCTTGGTTTAGTCCTGGTCTAGTGATTTAGTCCTGGTTTAGTCCTGGTTTAGACCTGGTTTAGTCTTGGTCTAATGGTTTAGTCCTGATTTAGTCCTGGTCTAGTCCTGGTCTAGTCCTGGTTTAGTGGTTTAATCCTGGTCTAGTGATTTAGTCTTGGTCTAGTCCTGATCTAGACCTGGTTTAGATCTCAGTCCTCGGTCCTTTTGCTGTGGACAGTTTCTGGGACCAGACTGGAGTCGGGGCCTAAATGAACTTGAGCTCAAACAGAGGCAGATGGGCCTGTTTACAGACGACGCTCTCTTCTCTTTAACACGCTTCACTGAGCCAGATGCCCTTCCACCAGAACCTCGCGCAAATACGTTACATCATCTTTTTCCATCGACGTGTTATTTTTAAGTTGACTCAAAGCAAAGAACATCTTCTGTCCAAACACACACCTTTATTTAATTAGACAAGAATGACAAAACATATTTAGAGTCAACAAGTTTTTTTGTTTTTTTTCAACTCTGACTCACTTAAAGGTGCACTACATAACTTTTCTTATTGACACACGCTACCTGCTCGTTCCCATGGAGACGTGATGTTTGGCTGGAGTTTATAGTTTGACAGTTTGCATTTGATAGATCATTTTAATGCCCTACTGTGGAGTATTTTTTGACATATTTTACTAATTTGTTTTGTTACAGCTACAGTTTTGTTGTTGGTTCAGAGGAAGGAAACTCCTTTATGCGACACATTTGACATTTTCACAGATTTTGATGATTAAAATGTTTGTGTTTCATCTGAACTTTGCACAAGAAGTGATTTAACAAAGACTTTTAGTGTCACAGACATGATTTAGACTTTATTTTTATTGAACCGTATCGAATCGATTTGAAATATATCAAATCGAAAGTGCACTGTATCGAGGTATGTATCGTATCGTGACCTGTGTAGCAAGATATGTATCGTATCGTGACTTATGTATCGAGATATGTATCTCATCGTGTCCTGTGTATCGACGTTTGTATCGTATCGTGGCCTATGTATCAAGATATGCATTGTATCGTGGTCTGTGTATTGAGATATGTATGGTATTGTGGCCTATGTATCGAGATATGTATCGTATCGCGACCTATGTATTGTATCGTGGCCTATGTATCATATCGTGGCTTGTGTATCGATATAAGTATCATATCGTGGCCTGTGAATCGAGGTATGTATCGTATCGTGGCCTATGTATCTCATATTGTATCGTATCATGGCCTATGTATCGAGATATGTATCGTATCGTGACCTGTATATCGAGATATGTATCGTATCGAGGCCTGTGTATCAAGATATGTATCGTATCGAGGCCTATGTATCGAGATATGTATCGTATCGTTGCCTGTATATCGAGATATGTATCGTATCGTGACCTGTGTATCGAGATATGTATCGTATCGTGGCCTATGTATCGAGATATGTATCGTATCGTGGCCTGTATATCGAGATATGTATCGTATCGTGACCTGTATATCGAGATATGTATCGTATCGTGGCCTGTGTATCGAGATATGTATTGTATCCGCAACTTCTCAACGATACTCAGCCTTAATGTCCGTAGAGAGAAGCGGGTGGCAGATCCTCCGTGAGAAAAAGTTCCAGAGTGCAGCTTTTAAATGACACGTTGTCCCGTTTTATTCTCGGACGTTTATTGCAGGTTTGTCTCTGTCATTACGCTCTAGTTTTAGGTTAGTTTAGGCTGCAGTTTGAATGCTGGTGGTTACCGTAGCGACTGGTCTGGTGGTTACCGTAGCGACTGTAGCGACTGTTCTGGTGGTTACCGTAGCGATGGCTGTCACTGCTCCAGGTGTGATTGGTGATGTGGACAAGTCAAGCCTAAGTTATAACTTGTTTTAACTCTTTTTACTAGGGATGTAACAATAATCGAAATATCGTGATATCGTATCGTCAATGTTCTCACAATATTATCGTGGACCATCACAATATATCGAATTACAAGTCTCTTTGTTTAAATGAAGAGTTATGGTGCAGCAATAGCTAAAAAAAAAAAAGACAGAGAACTACATAGACCATGATCCTTTGCTCCATTTCAGTGCAGACGACAAGAAGAAATAACAGTTCTAACACTTTTAAGTCTTAGTTCTTTGGAGTAAGCATATTCAGAGTTTTGTTTTCCTCCACAAAATATTGCAATAAATATTGTACCGTGAGATGTATATTGTGAAAATATCGACCTGAGAGATTTGTTTTTTTTTTTATTTTTACACGCCTAATCATGAGCTTTCCCACGATATCGCAATAAATACCGTACCGTGACGATATCGTATCGTGAGACTTGGATATCGTTACATCTCTACACTTTACTGAAACCGAATGGCCAAATTAAAAGTAATATTAGTGACTAGGCGAGCTCTGATTGGTCAAAAGAGAACAGCTTTGAAGTACCGTATTTTTCGGACTATAAGGCTCAATGTCAATAATGTTGAATTCTCTCGTCTATTTTCATACAGGAGGTGCACTGGATTATAAGACCTAGTGCCTCCGTTCAATTTCATTTCTCTCCAGCGACTAGATCAGGAATCAGAACACACTAGATCAGACATGTCAAACTCAGGCCCTGGTGCCAAATTTGTCCCATGATATAATTATATTTGGCCCGCGAAATCATATCAAACATGTATTAGAGCTGCCCGCCGGCTACAGATCGAATATAGAGACATTATTTATTTAAAATGTTGTTATTATTTTAGATTCTGCTTGTTCTGGATTCAATATTTAAACAAAACTATTATTAAACATTTATTTTAATAAGAAAAGGTTTAACATTACAGATCTCAAAAGAAGAGAAAACATGCAGACATTGTTGAAATTTTTCAATAAATATTTAGTTTGACCCACGACTTTATCCCAGTTTTTAATTTTGGCCTCTGTGAATTTGTGTTTGACACTTCTGCACTAGACGGTTTGCAAAAACCCCAGAAGTGCGAGTTCGGGCACCAGCCAATCAGTGAAGAGACATATATTCTGTGTTGGCAACGATTCCCGAGAATGTTTGGTGAATTTTATCAAGGGGAAAGACGTTATTGTCCTTCTTTCTACGGGATTTAGGAAAAGCTTAATACACCAGTTAACCCCATTAGCGGCGCATTACAAACGTCACGACCAAACAGCAGCGACTGGTTTAAATAAAAAAGTACCTACCGTCGAGCGAACGAATCCTAATGCTGCGAGGTCACACGGTTTCTACAAAGTGAAACCATCTGACGAATCAGGCAACCGGATTATAAGGCGCATTAAAAGAAACAAATGAACGACACTTGAGCCTAATCCTTTAGTCCAGGATCGTGACGTCATTTTCCCGGCATTTCCTCCCTGTTTTGGTGAACGTGGAGAATTTAAGTTTTTTTTTTTTTGTTTCCTACGAGGACGACTCAGATAAACACTGAGTAATAATGTGTTTAATGCAGCTTTGAGCACATTTGTTTACGTTTTACAGAAGCAAAACTTAAACTTTGCTTTTAAAATTCTCACTTTTATTCAATGATTACAGTTATATTGTTACCTGCTCTTTCTTGTCCCGCCCCCCTGAGCCGTCGGCCAATCACAGCGCGCTTCCTTCGCCCCTCACCGGTTAAACGCCGAAAAGTGACACAGTGCTGCTTTATGTTGTTGTAATCCAAGTCGAGGCTCACCTGTTACAAAATGACCCAGAACAGGAAATCCAGAGTTAATCGCAAAATTGAATAAGTTTTATTTATTTGTGTCGACAAAGTTTCCTCTGTTTACGAGAAGATTAGAAAAAAAAACAGTCAGAGAATTAAAGCTGCGGCTCAGAGGTTATACAACCAGAAAAACAGGACAGGGGCTGACAGGGGCTGACAGGAGCAGAACCAGAGTAACTGACAGGGGCTGACAGGAGCAGACAGGAGCAGAGCCAGAGAAGTAGACAGGTGAAGAGCCAGGAGAAGAGACAGGAGCAGACAGGAGCAGAGCCAGAGGAGCAGATCAGAGCTGACAGGAGCAGACAGGAGCAGACAGGAGCAGGCAGACAGGTAAAGAGCCAGGGGAGGAGACAGGAGATGACAGGAGCTGACAGGAGGAGACAGGGGCAGACAGGAACTGGCAGGAGGAGACAGGAGCTGACAGGGGCTGACAGGAGCAGACAGGAGTAGACAGAGGCAGACAGGAGTAGACAGAGGCAGACAGGAGTAGACAGGAGCTGACAGGTGAAGAGTCAGGGAAGGAGACAGGAGCTGACAGGAGCTGGCAGGAGGAGACAGGACCAGGCAGGGGCTGACAGGAGCAGAGCCAGATTAACAAACAGGGGCAGACAGGAGCTGACATGGGCTGACAGGTGAAGGGCCAGTGGAGCAGACAGAAGAAGACAGGAGCAGACAGGAGCTGACAGGAGCAGACAGGAGCTGACAGGAGCTGACAGGAGCAGACAGGAGCAGACAGGAGCAGACAGGAGGAGACAGGAGTTGACCGGAGCAGAGCCAGAGGAGCAGACAAAAGCTGACAGGAGCAGAGAGATAAAGAGCCACAGGACCTGACAGGAGCAGAGAGATAAAGAGCCACAGGACCTGACAGGAGCAGACAGGAGCAGATTTTGAGTCGGCACAATTATCAAATCCCAAACTCTGCGTTTATTTAGAAAACAAACTGTCCTGTGCAGGGAACAGAATCTTCAGTGTTTTGGTACAAACATCTTCAGATTACAGGCTCAGATTTCAGTTTCTCTCTCAGACGTCAAAGCTCCAGCAACTGTTTATGCAAAATATAACTTTTTAAAAATACACCGCGACTCTAAATACAATCACTTTATTTTTCTAGGTGTTTTCGAGCTCTAAAAGTTACACAGTGCGGCTTTAAATGCTCCGGGCCTGTTTTGAGTCTGGAAAATGGCCGACTCAAAACTTGCTGCGTTGTCCTTTTGGCCGAGTCTCGTCTCCAGCTGTAGAGGAGCGAGTCCAAATATAACAGACGCGGCGCTGGGAAAACTATAATCTGAAGCGAACGAGACTTAAAATGTTCCACAGTGTGACATTAAAACAGCTGGAAGTTACATTTATTCAATTACAGGTGGTTTTATAGCTCAAAAATACCTCGAAAAACAACACTGCGACCTTTGATCTTCCCACAGATCTGACCCGTAACTCGGTCCGGTTTGGTCTAGAAAGGTTTAATGCCATACTGTGGAACATTTCAGACAAAGAAATAACATCTGCACATTTGAAAAAGTTAGACTCAAAAGAAGAAACAAAATCGAACGTTGCTTGAATTAACTTGATACTAATTGAAATTTTACTGATTATACTTGTAAATATTTGTAAAATTTTAAGTGTTTCCTCTCAACATAGTGACAAAAAATGAGGCCTGGGCAAAAATAAACAGTTTTAATCACACTGATCACATGAGTTTCTGTGATTAATCATGATTAATCACATGTTACACACAAAACCATTTAATGAATTCAAAAGTAGAGTATTGTGACTTTTTCTTTCAACAGGAGCAGGACACGAGTCTGAAAAGTCCATGTTTATTCTTCTTCCTTTGCAGAATCTCACTCAAAAAAAAAAAACTAACTAATTTCAGTTCAGTTTGTCAATTCCAACCATTTGACTTAATGAATTGAATTGAAAATTAAAGTTCATGTGATCAGCAGCAGGAAAATAAAGTGTTCAGAGTAAATCTCAACTGAAAAAATCAAATCAAACCAAATACAAAACTGAAATGTGCAACTGCTTTAATGTTTCTCAGTCAAAAACAGGAAAAAACAGAAACAGAAAACACTTTAGTGCAGTTTGTCAATTTTATTATTATTAATGTGAGGAAAAGTAAGACTGGGGGTGTGTGGGGTTGTGATGTAGAGCAGTGGTGGTGCCTCTGAAAGCTCGTGATGCTCTACGTGCCCTGCATTAAAGTGCATACAAAGCGACGGCTCTGACATGTTGCATCTGACGTGGTCGGCTGAAACCTCGCTCCACTTGTCAGTCTGGCGCCACCTAGTGCCTCCGTTCAATTTCATTTCTCTCCAGCAACTAGATCAGGAATCAGAATACACTAGACGATTTACAAAAACCCCGAAAGTGCGAGTCCGGGCACCAGTCAATCAGCATAGAGTGATATATTCTGTGTTGGCAACGATTCCTGAGATCAAGGATTTAAAGCCGGAACAAAGAGAATGTTTGGTGAATTTTATCAAGAGGAAAGACGTTATTGTCCTTCTTCCTACGGGATTTGGCGCATTACATACGTCACGACCAAATAGCAGCGATTGGTTAATAAAAAAGCACCCGCCTACCGTCGAGCGAACGAATCCTAATGCTGCGAGGTCAGACGGTTTCTACAAAGTGAAACCGGCTCATGAATCAGACTATCGCTCCACTTGTTTCACTGAATGATTTGTCGGCATCAACAGACTGTTTTGGTTTATGTGATATTTCAGACTCGAGAAACTACGGCGATAAGACAGTTCAGTGTTGCAGTTTTACAAATGACTTTGTCTGTGTCGACTGCACCGTCTGGAAGAACTTTAAAATGAAAATGGTCACGTAAAAGTTCCTCACTCTTCTCCATGTTTGTTTATCTCACTTTCTTTCTCTCTGTTTTCTGTGACGCCGCAGCAGAAACAGACGAGTACAATAAAAAAATAAATAATAAAAAAACGGCGTTAAAAGGAGAAAAATAATTGAAAAAAAAAATTACTTAACGCAAAATTAACGCATTAAAAAGTTATTTCTACTTGTTTCAGCTTCATAATTTTAACAAACCTCTTTTCTTTCTTTTCTTTTTTCCCAGATCGGACCTGATCAACCAGCTCTTCGACGTTTCCGAAGACGCGCCTCCGTCGTCTGCGCCCGCTTCGGACTCGGGCCCGCTCACGAAATGGCTGACGTCTCTCCTCCAGCGCCGGTCCACTCGCTCCGTCTCCAAGGCTTCCTCCCCCTCCTCGTCCTCCGATCCCTCCCCGGCTCCGGAACGCTCCCCGCTGCTCCGACCGCGCCGCCACCTCAGCGCCCGCGGCTCGCAGCACCACCACGCCCAGCTGATGCGCGTGGGCTGCAAGCTAGGTACGTGCCAAGTGCAAAACCTGAGCCACAGACTGTACCAGCTGATCGGGCAGCGCGGCAGGGAAGACTCGTCGCCCATCAACCCCAAAAGTCCTCACAGTTACGGATGAAAAGAGCAAACCTGGCAACCCCCGAGAAAGTGTTTTTATTTAACTATTTATCTATGAAGTTCAACTGCTGTGTTAGTGTTTTTTTGTTTGTTTTGTTTTTCCAATTTCATGTGGCAATTTACTAAAACTAGAACTAGAAGTCAAAAATCGTAGTCGCGTATTTAAAGTGTCGCTCGCCACGTTTACATGAGAGATTTAATTCCGAATAAAAAGAACTGACTTCGGACTTCGCTTTGGAAAAGAATCCCGAAGTAACTGGGTGGTTTATTTCCAATTATTTTAACGCCGAATTCATTTATTTTTCGGCTGACGGACGTAAAGGGTGATGACGGAATTTTCCAGCTGCTGCTTCATTATCTTCGGAACGACTTCGGAAAAATTTCGGATCACGTTTGTGTCCGTGGCGTAACGAGAAACCGAGATAACAAAAAAAAAAAAAAAATGGCAGCAGCTGAAGTTTGTGTTTTCTTTCAGTCGATGAAAATATGTTGGTGTCTCTGTCCAATCAAGAAACCTTCCTGAACCTCAAACGTTAAGCGGAATTAAATATTTAAAGTGTTTTCCATTTAATTCCGAACTATTTAATCCTGAACAATTCATTTGGAATTAAAAAACGATCCTGTAAACGTGGCCGAGGTGTGTAACTTTTCTGATGGAGGGCACGGTGCTCTGCTTGTCTCCGTGGAGGTGTTATTTCGGTGCCTGCAATATCTTCCGCAATACGGCATTAAGCATTCAAGTCTATCTCCATGGAGACGAGCACCGCTGCAAGTTACGGGTCAGATCTGCGGAGAGGTGAGCCCCCACGCGCCCCTCAAAGAACGCATTGTTTGTCGAAAAACCTGTTACGAAATCAATGAAACGTCGCGATTTTTTTAATGCCATACTGTGGAATATTCTACGCAAAACAGCTACGCAGGAGGTTACACGCTTATCTGTAATCCACGAGAAATGTTACGCAGTGTGGCTTTATGAGTTTCAAAGGTTTTCTTCAGACATGGCATTAAAATGTGTTACAAGTTTGAGCCCAAGATGATTTTTGATTTTTATTTATTTTTATTTTTCTACGCTGTTTTTTGAGTTTAAATTGGACAATTATTTCACTGAAGTTTATTTATTCTGACAGAAAAGACGCTGAACTTTGTGCCAGTTTTTGTTTCACGCCGAAAAACCCGGGAATTACAGAAATGTGAACCGTAAACCAACTCTGCAAATGTGTAATCTGCAAACTCCACCTGAGAACTTTCACCTGTCCTCTAGGTCCACGTCCTGGTTTAGACCTGGTTTAGTCCTGGTTTAGACTATATTTAGATCTGGTTTAATCCTGGTTTAGACCATGTTTAGTCTTAGTTTAGACCATATTTAGACCTGGTTTAGACCATGTTTACTTCTGGTTTAGACCAAGTTTAATTCTGGTTTAGACCATATTTAGACCTGGTTTAGACCATGTTTAGACCATCTTCAGTCCTGATCTAGTGGTTTAGACCTGGTTTAGATCTGGATTAGACCTGGTTTAGACCATATTTAGACCTGGTTTAGTCCTGGTTTAGACCATGTTTAGTCCTGGCCCTGTGGTTTAGACCTAATTTAGACCGACTTTAGACCATGTTTATTCCTGGTTTAGTCCTGGTTTAGTCCTGGTCCAGTGGTTTAGACCTGGTAGACCTGGTTAGACTCTATCTGTAATCCACTAGAAATGTTACACAGTGTGTCTTTATCCAGTTTCAAAGGTTTTTCTTCAGACATGAAATTAAAATATGTTACAAGTTTGAGCTCACAAGATGGTTTTGATTTTTATTTTTGTACATTGTTTTTTAAATATTTCACTGAAGTTTATTTATCCTGACAGAAAAGACTCTGAACTTTGTGCCAGTTTTTGTTTCACGTCGACAAACCCGGGAATTACAGAAATGTGAACCGTAAACTAACTCTGCAAATCTCCACCTGAGAACTTTTCCAGAACTTTCACCCGTCCTCCAACTCCAAGTTAATCTACGTTTTTTTTTTTTTTTTTTCATTTAAACACAAATTAGGACACGGAAAAGCCGGATCTTGTCTCCCACATCCTTTGGTTTTGACCTCTGAACTTTGACCCTCGTGTTCAGCGACCGAACCTTAAACCCTTAATGTGGATTTGAACTCTGTCGAAACCGAGACGTCGAGAAAACCTCCAAAAGAAAACGCCGGACTTTTGAACCCCGTCCCCTCTGCATCATTACATCTTTAAAGCCTCTGATTTTACCTGATTTTTATCATTTTAAAGCCACAACAACTAGCATTCTAACAGTGCACTTCCTGATTACCGAACAGTACACAGACCTTTTGGGTTACGGGGCTTTTTAAATTCTCTCAAATTTTTTTTTTGACAGTTTTGGGACATCATGGAACGTTGTATTTGCATCAACTGATTTTTTTTTTTTTCTGTGAATTTTTTAAAATTTTTTTGTAAAATTTGACATTAAAGTATGGCTGAAACATCTGTAGAAGGTTACAGAGAAATGCGAGAAAATTCTACTGTTGTGTTTATTTTTAAGCGTCACAGTTTACATCGTGAACATTTTTTTTTTTTTTTACGTTTTTGGGGAATTTGGACATTAAAAAAGAGCTTACAGTGAAGACTTTGCTTTGTATTCGTTCACTCGATTCGAACTTGCCGAACTGTGCCACAACAAATGAGAAAGATTTTAAGATTTTAAGATTTTTTTTTTTGACTATTTGGGATGTTCAACTTGGGACATTGTCGTTCAAAACTACAAGAAAACCAGAACTAAACCAGGACTGGACCAGGACTAAACAAGGACTGAACCAGGACAAAACCAGGGTTGAACCAGGACTAAACTAGTGCTAAGACTAAACCAAGACATAACCAGAACTGAACCAGGACTAAACTGGGACTAAATCAGGAGTAAACCAGAAATAAACTAGTGCCAAGACTAAACCAAGGCATAACCAGGACTAAACTGGGACTAAACCAAGACTAAACTAGAACTAATCTAGCACCAAACCAGAACTATACTAGTGCTGAGACTAAACCAGGACTAAACCAGGGCTGAACCAGGACTCAGCTGGGACTAAACCAGATCTAAACCAGGAATAAAACAGGACTAAACCAAGACTAAACTAGAACTAATCTAAAACTAGACCAGAACTATACTAGAGCTAAGACAAAACCAGGACTGAACCAGGACTAAACCGGGACTAAACTGGGACTAAAACTCACCTAAACCAAGACTAAACCAGAACTAAACTAGTGCCAGGACTAAACCAGGTCTAAACCAGGAGAAAATAAGGACTAAACCAAGATTTGTTATGAAATCCTGTGCAGTTTTTGTTATTATCAGTAGATTTGAACATTTTAAAGTTGCATAGTTTTTGTTTTCCAAAAGCTGCGTGGTATGTGACTGAAAAAAAACAACAAAAAACACGCTTATATGAAACCTTTCTGTAAACCTCGTTAAACATAGTCTGGTCTGGGAACGCCGTGAAACGCAACTCCATAAACATAAGGTGTATCCGCGTTAGCCGCCGTTTCCCACGCAGCGTGCTAACTAGCGGCTAGCCCGAACATGGCCAAGAATGCGTTTTTTGTGTGTTTTTTTTCCCCTCAGACGTAGCTTTAAACACACCGTCTGTTACACTGTGGTTTCCTAATGACAAACCCGGCTCCCCGAAATGGCCGCCGTTGTTTTTTAAATGCGCACATAAACGTTAGCTTAGCGTCGTCCCGTAGCGCGTGCTAATTTAGCCCCTGCTCAAAAACGGTGGGCGGACGACGATGCGCTGGAAATAACTTTTAAAAGGCTTGACCTGTTTTCAACTTGTGGGAGAAGAAATGTTACGTGACACAGTTTGTTTTAGATAAATTTAAAGATTCACTGTGTAACTTTTCAGGTGGAGTTGCTTTGCTTGGAATATTCTGGAATATAGCATTTATCTGTTTAGCGTAAACAGAGATTCTAAACGGAGCATTTCTGGTACAAGAAAGTGTTACGTTTCAGAGTTGCTGTAGTTCATTTAGACATGGTTAAAGTTTCACTGTGTAACTTTTCAGATGTGAGGTTCTCCATGGAGATTCTTTGCTCGGAATATTCCAGAGTATAGCATTTATCCGTCTACCGTATCCAAAGAGATTTTAAACTGAACATTTCTGGGACAAAGCGTCAGAGTCTCTCAATTTAGACATGGTTAAAGATCCACTGTGTGACTTTTCAGATGTGAGGATCTCCATGGAGATTTTATCACTCGGAATAATCCGGAATGTGGCATTTATCTATGTCACATATCCAGAGAGATTTGAAATGAAACATTTTTAATACAAAGCAGTGTTATGTTTTTAGAGTTTGTTTAGCTCATTTAGACCATTTTAAAGATTCACTGCGTAACTTTTCAGATGTGAGGTTCTCCATGGAGATTTTATCACTCGGAATATTCCGGAGTGTGGCATTAGTCAATCTCACGTATCCAGAGAGTTATGATTTATGCATGAAAATAGATGAGAGAATTGATACTGAACCTTATAGTCCGAAAAATACGGTACTTAAAATATGAAAATACATCTTGCTACACTTAAAATAAATAAATAAATAAAAAACTTACAGCACTTAAAATAAGAAACAAAATCAAATGTTGCGTGAATTAAGAAAAACTTGACTTGAATTGACTCAAATAAAGTAAAATGTTCTTAATTTAAGTTATTTTAACTTACCTAGAATTGTATTTTTTTTTTTTTTCAGTGTGAACATTTCTGGTACAAAGCGGTGTTACATTTCAGAGTCTCTTGACCTTATTTAGACATGGTTAAAGCTTCACTGCGTAACTTTTCAGATACGAGGCTCTCCATTCTTATGTTATCGCTCGGAATATTCCAGAGTGTGGCATTTAACTCGTCCATTTGGCGCATACTACTTGATTACACTTGTTCTGTTGTTTTTGATATATATGCTTTCTCACTGTCACTGGGCTCGCCTCTCCGCAGATCTGACCCAAGATGTGTTTAATAACTCGGGGGAAGAGTCTTGACGAATCTGCTCGTCTCCGTGGCGATAGATACGTCTCTTTAGATACGGTTAAACTCCGTGGAGTGGAAAACCGGGCGAGGCAATGACATCGCCGCGGAAACGAGCAGGTAAACGGGCTCTTCGCCGGAAAAGTTACGCAATGTTTGGATGTTTTTTTTATGTTTTTATGTAAGACGCCGGACACAAACTTAAATCTGTAATTGTTTTTGAATGTCTAAGGTGAATTATTTGTGATTGTTTTTATACCGGATGCCCTTCCTAACCAATGTAATACATGTTCACGTCAATCGTACGTGTAAATTTTTGCATATTTTACGTCAATGTTTACAAACCTGTTTCTCTTTCAACTGTTTCTACTCTTGAAAAAAAAAAAAAAAATTTACAGATTTGACGTCCGTGTCCGGCGTCGGTCCCTTTTACTCACAATCACAACTCACCAAATGCCTGGTAATACTTGATAATTGTAGACTTTTATTGTGAAGGGTTGACACTTCCTGCTCGATAATCTTTTGTTTCGTCGGGTTACCTCTCTGAACCGCCGGTGCCTTTATGTGATCTTAATCCTAATCTGTTCAAACCGGTGAAGTTTGTAATGGACCTGACCAGTGTCTTGTGATTAAATCGCTTTGAAACTTGGAAAAAAAAAAATAAGTATGACTGACGTGTCTCTACGTGCGGAAAAAAAAAACCAAAAAAAAAACGCTGCAAAACACAAGTTGAATGAGTTGAATTTACGATCTTATTTTGAGCGGCATACTGTTTCGACGTGTCTCTAAGTGTAAAAAAAAACAAACTATTAAATGAGTTGAATTAATTGGGATGTAACAATAACCGAAATATCATGATGTCGTGTCGTCAAAAGTCTCACATTAATATCGAAATTACAAGTTCCTTTGCTTAAATTCATAGTTTTATAGCAGCAACAGTTTATAAACATAGAAAACTACATTTCCCATGATTCATTTCAGCGCAGACAACGTGAAGAAATATGTTTTTGACTTGAATTCTTGGGATTATCACAGAAATAATTTACACCAAAATGACCGTCTTGTCAGGGTGTTTTAGTCCGCGTATCATTCGTTCATTTGTTTTTCAAAATAAAACCGAAAATAAGAAAATGAAAAAAAACCCAAAAACTATTTTCTTCATTATTTGTCTCCAAAACTGAAATGAAAAAAACAGATAATGATTCGGGTTTTTTTTTTCAGTTTTTCGATTTTGTGTTTAAATGAAAAATGGAAAAAACGGATAACGGACTGAACCAGGACTAAAACAGGACTAAACCATTTTCAGTCCTGGACTGGTCCTAGTCTGGCTCTCAGTCTCAGTCTTGTCTGGTCCGTCTTAGTCCCGGTCTGGTCCTGGTCTGGTCTCGGTCCCAATCACGGGTCTCAGTCCTGGTTTCAGTCGTGGTCTGGTCTCGTTCTCAGTCCTGGTCTGGTCCTAGTCTCAGACCTGGTCTCAGTCCCGGTCTCAATCACAGTCTGCTCCCGGTCTCAGTCCTGGTCTGAGTCCTGGTCTAATTCCTGGTTTCAGTCCTGGTCTGGTCTTGGTCTGGTCCCGGTCTCAGTCCTGGTCTCAGTCCCGGTCTGATCTTGGTCAGGTACCGGTCTCAGTCCTGGTTTGGTCCCGGTCTGAGTCCTGGTCTGGTCCCGGACCTGGTTTAGTCCTGGTTCAGTCCATTATCCGTTTCATTTAAACACAAAATCGAAAAACTGAAAAATCGAATCATTATCTGTTTTTTCATTTTGGTTTTGGAGACAAATAATGAAGAAAATTGTTGTTTTGTTGTTTTTTCATTTTCTTATTTTTAGTTTTATTTTGAAAAATGAATGAACGAACGACACACGGATTTATTTTAAAAGCAAAAAAATATCGTAATAAACATCATACGGTGAGATTTGGATATCGTTACATCCCGAATTATTTAACAGTTTTATTTTATTTTGAGTAGTTTTGATTTAAAAATGCATTTGTTGTTAAGTGGAGCAAACTGTTTTGACTGAAATTATGTCATTATCTATGTATTTATTTAGTGATATTTATCTATCTTACATTTTTTTTTTTTTTTTTTCGATTATAAGTGTTTTTATTTTATTTAAAAATGGATTCTTACAGTGAACGGGGTCGCCTCTCCACAGATCTGACCTCGGACTCGGCCTCGTGCTCGTTTCCATGAAGAAAATCGTTTTATTGTGATTTGAAATGTGCAAATTTTAACAGAATTATCCACCGCAGGGCTGCTTTAATGCCACATTGCGGAACATTCCAGGCAATTCCAGGATCCAATATTTGACAAACTTTCAAACAAGTCAATTCTCAAAACACTCAGACAAAACTAAACCAGGACCAAATCAGGACTAAATCAAGACTAAACTAGAACTAAACTAGTACTAGGACTAAACAAGATCTAAACAAAGACTTAACCAGAACTAAACCAGATCTAAACCAGGATTAAACCGGGATTAAACTATAACTAAATTAGCACTAAAACTAAACCAGGACTTAACAAGGACTGAAATCAGGATGTAACCAGATCTAAACCAGGACTAAACCAAAACTAAACTAGTGCTAAGACTAAACCAAGACTGAAACAGGACTAAACTAAAAGTAATCGAACACTAGAACTAAACCAGGACTAAACCAGATTTAAACCAAGACTAAACTAGTGCCAAAACTATACTAAATCTAAACCAGGACTAAACCAAGACTAAACTAGAACTAATCTAGTACTAGGACTAAACTAGGACTAAACCAGATCTAAACCAAGACCTAACCAAGACTAAACTACAACTAATCTAGTTCTAGGACTAAATCAGATCTAAACAAGGACTAAACAAGATCTAAACCAGGACTAAACCAGGTCTAAACCAGATCTAAACCAGGACTAAACCAGATCTAAACCAAGACTAAACTAGATCTAAACCAGGAATAAACTAGATCTAAACCAGGAATAAACTAGATCTAAACCAGGACTAAACCAGGACTAAACCTCAGCCAGACGCATTAGCCTGTGAACTCGCCGCTGCCAGATTCTGATTGGTTCATTTCTGGTCACATGACAAAAGTGTAAAATGACCCAGATTAGGTCATTTGAACTGGTTTTTGGTTTTGTCGTCGTCTCGGTCCAAACTCTGGGCTCTTATCAGTCGATCCGTGGACCACTGCCCTTTAAACGTGACGTGTTAGCAAACAAAGCTAACCCCCCCGACGGAAACTGTGACGTTAGCATGAGCTAGCGACGTTTAAAGTGCACACGACGGGTTCTCGGGTTTTTTTAAATTCCGGTTCGGTTTGGGGTTTTAAATATTTATAGTTTTACGTCACAAAATCAGGTGTACTTAAAAGACACAAAACTGAGACAAACTAAATCATTTCTTTTATTAGTCTAAACTTAGACCAGTTTTGGCCTTTGTTTACATTCTGGTTGCTAGGTAACAGTTATGGAAATACCTCTACGTATGTCACAACTGGACTAGGACTGGACTAAACCTGGATTGAACCAGGACTAAACCAGGATTTAATCAGCTCTAAACCAAGACTAAACCAGGACCAAACCATATCTAAGTCCGTACTAAACCAGGACTTAACCAGATCTAATTTAAGACGAAACCAGGATTTATCCATTACTTAAACAGATCTAAACCAGGATATAACCAGATCTAATCCAAAACTAGACCAGAAGTAAACTAGCACTAAGACTAAACCAAAACTGAACCAGGACTAAACCAGGACTAGAGCTGTGGACCTTGTTTACATTATAGTTGCTTCTACGTAGTCAAGTAAAATTATACATTTCGCCAAAAAAAAAAAATAAAACAAAACAAAATCAAAATTTCTAAATCAAAATTTTCTAAATTTTTCAGTGAAATCTTTTAAACCCATCTTTTTTTTCCCTGTGTTTTGGTGAAAACCAGGACTAAAGTAGGATTGAACAAAATCTAAAACAGGATTAAAACAGGACTTAACCAGATCTAAACAAGGACTAAACTAGAATTTAACCAGGATTTAACCAGAGCTAATCCATAATCTAATCAGGGCTAAACAAGATCTAAACCGGGACTAAACTAGGACTAAACCAGGACTTTAAAAAGTGCTAAACTAGGACTAAATTAGAACTAAACCAGGATTAAACCTTGATGTAAGCAGGACTTAACAAGGTCTAAACCAGGATTTAACCAGAGCTAAACCAGGACTAAACCTGGACTAAACCAGGAATTAACCAGAGATAAACTAGAACTAAACAAGGACTAAACCTGGACTAAAGCAGAACTTAACCAAAACTAAGCCAGGACTTAATCAGATCTAAACCAGGATTAAACCAGGACTTAACCAAAACAAAACAAACTAGTCTAAAACTAGTCTGAAACTTTAAACCCATCTTTTTTTTTCTGTGTTTTGGTGAGACTCGCCCTCACCCGACCCGACTCGTCATGTGCACTTTAAATCTTCACTTGTAATGGAAAAAAAAAAAAAACCACTAAAAAAATGCCGAGTGGAGATGTTGTGTTCACGTGGTGTAGGAAAAAACGCTCGTGTCCAGTGAAAATTGGCGAAAACTCTTTGGAAAACTTTGGTTAATCCGGTCTGGTTAAATTCCTGGCGGGTTACGTAATCCCTCGGCGTTCCCGGGTCCAGGTTTAGCTCGGGAGGAGGATCTTTTCATTTGTATTTGAGGAGCGGCGTTTTGTTTGGAGCCGAGACGCCACATGGACGAAACCGAGCGCCGTGAAAAAAAAACGAGCGGGTGTTTTCTGCACATGTGGGTGAAGCTCCGCGCCGAGGGACTCGAACTGGCAACCCTCCAGAGTGTGGGAGAACGCTTAACCACTGTGCCACCGCTGCACTTTGAAAAGGGTTTGGCTGGGCTGAAACAGAACTAAACCAAGAACTAAACCAGGTCTAAAGCAGGTCTAAACCAGGTCTAAACCAGAACTAAACCAGGATTAAACCAGGGCTAAACCCGGACTAAACGGGCTAAAAAAAGAACTAAACCAGGGCTAAATCTGGACTAAACCAGGACTAAATCCGGACTAAACAAGGGCTAAAAAAAGAACTAAACCAGGACTAAACCAGGGCTATACTAAGACTAAATCAAAACTTAACCAGGACTTAACCAGAGCTAAACCAGATCTAAATCTGGACAAAACCAGGACTAAACCCAGACTAAACAAGGGCTAAACAAGATCTAAACCAAGACTAAACTGGAAACTAAACCAGGACTAAACCAAGATGTAACTAGGACTGCACGAGGTCTAAACCAGGTCTAAACCAGGACTTAACCAAGATTTAACATGGACTTAACTAACAGTAGTTTAACCTGGATTTAACAAGGACTAAACCAGGACTAAATGTGGACTCAAGCAGAATTAAACCAGGACTAAACCAGGACTTAACCAAATCTAAACCAGGACTTAATAAAAACTAAGACGGAACCAGGACTAAACTGGGACTTCAACAGATCTAAACTAGAACTAAACCAGGTCTAAACCAGAGCTAAACTAGAACTAAACTAGGACTAAACCAGGACTAAACCAGGACTTAACCAAAATTAAGCCAGGACTTAACCAGATCTAAACCAGGACTAACCCTGGACTAAACCAGAGCTAAACTAGAACTAAACCAAGACTAAACCAAATCTAAACTAAGATTTAACAAAAACTAAGCCAGGATTTAACCAGATCTAAACTGGGACCAGACCGGTACTTAACCAGATCTAAACCAGGATTAAACCAGGACTTAACCAGATCTAAACTGGGACCAAACCAAGACGTAACCAAATCTACACCGGGACCAAACTATGGACTAAACCTGGACTAAAGCAGAACTAATCTAGGACTAAACCACAAATTTAAACCAGGACCAAAACTAAGTCAGGACTAAACCAGATCTAAACCAGGACCAAACCACCAAACTTGACCTGAGTTGAGTTTTGACTTCCACATTCTCACATGAGCCGGTTTCTCTTCTGAACTCACCGCAGCCGGATTCTGATTGGTCAGTTCTGATTGGTTGATTCTGATTGGTCGATTTCTGGTCACATGACGTCCTTCGTGTCGCAGGAAGCACTTTAACGCCGCGTCAGCAGTGTGTCGAAAACGTGTGTGTGTCAAACTGTTTTTGTTGTTGTTTTTGTGTAGAATGTGAACTGTAAATGTGTACGTATGTGTGTAGTACTTGTGTAGTTGTGTACTTGTGTAGTATTTGAAGTATTTAATTGTATTTATTGTAGTGTCGGTGTCACCAAAGATTATTTATCACCTGTAAATATTCACTGGTCCAAGAGGCGACTGTAGAGTTACTGTCTGATGTTCTGTTTTAATGTTGTTCTTGAATAAAAAATGAGAAATAATCCTGAATTCTCTGTGGATTTTATTATAACAATACGACGGAGTATAAGGGTCAGATAAAAAAAAAAAAAAAAAAAATGCTGGCGCTACGAGAATAAAGTCGAAGTTAAAATAAAGTCATAATATTATGAGAATATCGGCTGCTCGGAAAGTCTGACCGAGTGGAGAATGAAGAATTTGGAGCATTTTGTAAAGGAGAAGAATCTGTGTATCATTCGTTCATTCGACTGAACAAGGACTGAATCAGGACTAAATCAGGTCCGGAACCAAACCAGAAAGACCAGGACTGAGGCCGAGGCCAGACCAGGACTGAAAACGGTTTAGTCCTAGTTTAGTCCTGGTTTAAGTCACGGAAATGGGAAATGGCGTTTCCGTGACTTTAAAATGCGATGCGGGAATATTGTGCCGCATACAGACTGAACCAGGACTAAACCAGGACTGAATCAGGACTGAACCAGGACTAAACCGTTTTCAGTCCCGGTCTGGTCCCGGTCTCAGTCCCAGTCTCAGTCTTGGTCCTGTTCCCGGTCTCAATCCTGGTCTCAGTCCTTGTCAGGCTTCTCAGGCCTTAGTCCTGGTTTAGTCCTGGTTTAGTCCTGGTTCAATCCGGAGGCGCAAATAATGAAGAAAATTGTTGTTCGTTTTCTTATTTTTGGTTTTATATTGAAAAACAAGGTTCTTCTTCTGCCGCATTTTTCACTTTGACTTTGATTTTATTACGACTTCATTCTCGTAATATTATAACTTTATTCTCGTAAAATTACGACTTTATTTTCACTTCGACTTTATTCTCGTAAAATTATGACTTTATTCCTGTAAAGTTATGACTTTATTCTCGTAAAATTATGACTTTATCTGGCTTCGACTTTACTCTCATAATATTATGACTTTAATGTCGAAATTTTACGACGTAGCACCAGCATCTTTTTTTTTTTTTTTTATCTGACCCTTATACTCCGTCGTATAATAAAACCAAACACTTTAAGTTTTTTTTTTTTTAATCTATGCATTGGAAAAAAAACAATATCTAGCTAAATTTAAATGTACGACAGAGTATAAGGCTCAGATAAAAATAAATGATGCCTGGGCTACGAGAATAAAGTCGTAACATTTCAACATTAAAGTCGTAATATCAGGAGAATAAAGTCGAAGACAGAAAAAGTCGTAATTTTATGAGAATAAAGTCATAGTCAAAATAAAGTTGAAATATTAGGAGAATGGGCTGGTGCACGTTGGAGCTCCAAGAAGAATCTGTGTGTCATTTGTTCATTCAACTGAACCAGGACTAAATCAGGACTAAACCAGGTCCCGAACCAGACCAGAACTAAGACCAGGATTGAGACCAGGACCAGACCGTTTCCCGTTTCCGTGACCTCCGTGACTGTGATGCTGAACTTTTGCGCCGCATACGGATTGAACCAGGACTGAACCAGGACTGAACCGTTTTTAATCCTGGCTTTAATCACGGTCTGGTCCTAGTCTTGTCCCGGCCTCAGTCACGGTCTGGTCCTGGTCTGGTCCCGACCTCAGTCCTGGTCTGGTCCTGGTTTGGTCCTGACCTCAGTCACGGTCTGGTCCTGATTTGGTCTCGGCCTCAGTCACGGTCTGGTTCTGGTCTGGCCCCGGCCTCAGTCCTGGTCTGGTCTCGGTCTGGCCCCGGCCTCAGTCCTGGTCTGGCCCCGGCCTCAGTCCTGGTCTGGTCCTGGTCTGGTCCGGGCCTCAGTCCAAGTCTGGTCCTGTAGCCAAATACATAAATAATGAAGACAGTTTTTTTATTTTTCTTATTTTTGGTTTTATTTTGAAAAACAAATGAACGAAAGATACACAGATTTATTTAGTTGTATTTTTGTCATTTTCAGTGAAACAGGTGGATGATATTGTACCAAAGAATGTCTGTTATTAGAAAAAAAGTTTTAAACAGATTTTGACATATATGTTCAAAGTGCTGCGTGATCGAATGTGCATTAAAGTGTTTTAAAGAGTTTTAAAGTGTTTTTAAAGTGTCTTAGTGAAGAGTGAAGGTGCTGAGTGATATTTACAGGTAACAAACCGCCGTGTTCTTGTTTCACAGATGTTCATATGGTTTTTATTTTGTTATATTTTCACGTTATCTCCAGCAGAGTGACGTGTGTTTAACTCTCTCCTCTGTGTTCCTCTCTGTGTTTTGTCTGTGTTTTGGAGCTTTATCCCTGAGAGTCAGAGTCCGGGTCGGTCTGTCCTGAGTCTGAGTCCCGTTCAGAGCCGGCTGCAGGTGCGTGACGTTTACTCGAGTAACTTTTTGTGCGTGTGTTCGAGCAGACGGCTGTGTATCAGTGAATCATAAAAAAGACGATACGACCAAATATCAAATTGTTCCAAAAACTGTCGCTGTGTCCTCGGGCGAGACATTTCACCTCTAGACCTTGAGTCGTGCTCCGTCTGAAACAATCCACTCCTCAACAACTGTTTCATGGTTATAAAAACATCTTATTACACAGAAGTACAGTATAAAGAGTCTTTGCATCACAGATAGAAAACTCCTGTAGCCACCATCAATGTGAATCTGTGTATCATTCGTTGATTCGTTTTTCAATATAAAACCAAAAATAAGAAAATGAAAAAACAACAGTTTTCTTCATTATTTGTCTCCAAACCAAAATGAAAAAATGGATAACGATTCGTTTTTTCAGTTTCTGATTTTATGTTTAATGAAGAATGGAAGAAACAGATAACGACCGTTTCCCGTTTACGTGACTTCCGTGACTGCGATGCCGGACTTTTGCGCTGCATATGGACTGAACCAGGACTGATCCGTCCGAGACCAGACCGGGACCAGAGCAGGACCAGAGTGGACTCCGAGCTTTAACTCCGAGCCTCCGCAGGGTCTGAGCCTCAGCTTCGAGCTCCGGCCCTGCTGTGGGCTCTGAGCCTCCGGTCTGGTCCAGGCCTGGTCCCGGTCTGGTCTCGGTGTGGTCCTGGTCTGGTCCCAGTCTGGTCTTGGTCTGATCTGTCTCAGTCCCGCTCTGGTCCCGGTCTGTTCCCGGTGTGGTGCCGGACCTGGACGCCGTTTCCCGTTTCCGTGACTTCCGTGACTGCGACTTCCGGTCCTCCGCGCTCAAGAACCGCGGCTGGTTCCGGGGTGGTGCAGCATCCGGACAGAAGCGTGAGTCCAGTTTGGTCCCGGCCTGGTCTCGGTCTCAGTCCCGCTCTGGTCTCGGTCTGGTCTCGGACCTGGACCCGGAGCCAGACTGGAGGCTCAGAGCCCACAGCAGGGCCAGAGCTCGAAGCTGAGGCTCAGACCCTGCGGAGGCTCGAAGTTAAAGCTTGGAGTCCACTCTGGTCCTGCTCTGGTCCCGGTCTGGTCCCGAACCTGGATCAGTCCTGGTTCAGTCTGTATGCAGCGCAAAAGTCCGACATCGCAGTTCCAGAAGCCACGTAAACGGGAAACGGTCATTATCCGTTTTTTCCATTCTTCATTTAAACACAAAATCGAAAACTGAAAAAACAAATCGTTATCTGTTTTTTTCATTTTGGTTTTGGAGACAAATAATGGAGAAAACTGTTGGTTTTTTGTTTTCTTATTTTTGGTTTTATATTGAAAAACGAATGAACGAACGACACACAGATTAATGTGGTACACGAGACGCCGTCCACACACTTCTCCCGACGTGAGATATGAAAAAATAACAAATATAAAATAGTCAAATATAAATGTCAAACTGGAGCTACTGGCAACGGTGACAACAAAACAAAACAAAATAAAACAAAAGGGGCCCGGGTTCTCTCTCTCTCAAGTCCAAGATTAGTCCTGGTTCAGTCCTGGTTTAGTCCTGGTTCAGTCACGAATTACGTGCCCCCACTTAAAAAAATCCTCACTACTCTACACACTGGTCATTAATAAAAGTAACGCAGCCCTTTACCTGGTTCACTCTCTGACTGTCGGGTCTGAATCCAGTGTCGTTGTCGTTCGCTGTTAAAGTTTCCGGTGACACCAACTCAAAATCTGATTGGTTGAAGCAAAAGTTTCATGGACATTTATTTTTTGTTTGAGTTCCTGCAGAACAGATTGTGAAGGCCTCAGGGACACTTCTTTGACTTTGACTCTGCCCGGCAACAAGTGACGACTGAAATGTGATTGGTCAAATACTTTAATATGAAAATCCATGTGTGGAAGCAGCACAAGCATCGGAAAAACTCTGAAAGGAAGTGGACAGACCATTTGGAATTATTTAATAATAATAGAATTAACATCAGACTGTGATTCAGAGATTTTTTTAGGCCACCAGAAAAGGACTTGCAGGCTCTGACGCATCACCACTGAATTTTACCTATAATTCCCAGTATGTCTTGGGTGTTTGTGTTTGTGTTGTTGTTGGGGCTGGAAGAGGTCGATAGAACAGATTGGCAGTCTCGTTTCTGTCAGTCTGTCCCAAGGCAGCTGTGGCTAGAGTGTGGATAGAGCTGAATTTTTCTGTTCGAGACTTGCCCGCGTCCGACAGAGCAGAGACTGAGTCCGACTGAACCCGACTGACACAATTAACACACAAGATTTTGTTTGTGTGGCTTCACAAACTCGGGATAAAGTGAAAATAATGAGAAGATTTTATTCCTCTCCTTTCGTAAAGTTGTAAATTTAAAGTGCAGCATATCGTCCACATTGTCCGTAGAAATTGTCCTCCGTAAATAATGACCTCAGTCCACAAAACCGCACTGTGAATCCAGTTTTTTGCGTTCTTTAAAAGTAAAAAGGTGGGAGTAGTTCCTCTCGTGTGTCTGTTTACATCCACACGGCGCAGGGATCGAGCTGAAGCTGCAGATTAGTCACAGTGACTCTACTTCCTGTGAACTTTATCTCCAATTTTTTATGCTTTAAAAATCCTGCATCTGAAGTTTTGCTCCACATTTCACAAATAATAATCACAGTTTTGACTTGTGTCTGAACTAGAAGTGCAGAGTCTGATCTTTGAACACGTTAAGAGTCACTGGTTTTACTGGAAACAGGAAACAGCTGACACACTCACGAGTCCGAGTCCGACCCGAGTTCTAGATATTTGTCCGAACCAGTCGAGTCAGACTTGAGTCACTATATTTAGGACTTGAGACTTGACTTGATAAAAAGGACTAAGACTTGGGACTCACTCGACTTGGACTTGAAGGTCACCGACTTGGGACTCGACTTGGACTTGAAGGTCATTGACTTGAGACTCGACTTGGACTTGAAGGTCAGTGACTTGGGACTCGACTTGGACTTGAAGGTCGGTGATCTGGGACTCGACTTGGACTTGAAGGTCAGTGATATGGGACTCGACTTGGAATTGAAGGTCATTGACTTGAGACTCGACTTGAACTTGAAGGTCATTGACTTGGGACTCGACTTGGACTTGAAGGTTATTGACTTGGGACTCGACTTGGACTTGAAGGTCAGTGATTTGGGACTCGACTTGGACTTGAAGGTCATTGACTTGGGACTCGACTGGGACTTGAAGGTCATTGACTTGGGACTTGACTTGGATTTGAAGCTCAGTGACTTGGGACTCGACTTGGACTTGAAGGTCGGTGATCTGGGACTCGACTTGGACAATGAAGGTCACTGACTATGGACTCGACTTGGACTTGAAGGTCAGTGACTTGGGACTCGACTTGGACTTGAAGGTCACTGATTTGGGACTCGACTTGGACTTGAAGGTCAGTGATATGGGACTCGACTTGGACTTGAAGGTCATTGACTTGGGACTCGACTTGGACTTGAAGGTCAGTGACTTGGGACTCGACTTGGACTTGAAGGTCATTGACTTGGGACTCGACTTGGACTTGAAGGTCATTGACTTGGGACTCGACTTGGACTTGAAGGTCACTGACTTGGGACTCAACTTGGACTTGAAGGTCAGTGACTTGGGACTCGACTTGGACTTGAAGGTCAGTGACTTGGGACTCGACTTGGACGCACACATTTCTATTTATTTGAATTATGGTGGATTGGAAACTTGAACTGATCTGAGAGGTTTTTTTTTTTTTTTTCTCGAGTACAATTACATTTGGTTTATAAAAGAATGAATCAGCAAATGCCCGAGTCGCGCTGACACGTTCAAACGCAGCGGGAAACATCAATTCTACCGAGTTTACTTTCACCAAATGTGTTTATCGAGGCCTGTGTCTGGAAAATAAATCAAACGTTTCACATTTGGCTCTTGATCATTTTGTGGGCGTCCGTTTTGTGTTTGTTGAAGACCTCAGGATGTTATTAAAGGAGTCGCGCTGGTTTCAGTACGAGTGTGTAAACAAAGAGACTTTTACAACCAGCAGGAAATACTTTGGCCTGAATTCTTTCTATATTAAACCGCCCGGTCATTGATAAAAACCAGGAGCCGCTAGCTGTTTTCCCTCTCCCCAGACACTTCCTCCAGCAAACAATAATCCCTCTGGTCCTGAGTTTCTCTGGAGGATCAGCTCGACTCTGAACCCTGAGGTCCTCCTGCCGAAGCTCAGACCAGTGTCCAAAAACCAGCTGGAGGTTGTACGTGTTTGAGTTTAGACTCTGTGGACAATTCAATTTTATTTCTCTCCAGCGACTAGGACTAAACCAGGACTAAACCAGGACTAAACCAAGACTAAACCAAGACTAAACCAAGACTAAATCAGGACTAAACCAGGAATAAACCAGGAGTAAACCAAGACTAAACCAAGACTAAACCAGGACTAAACCAAAACTAAATCAGGACTAAACCAGGACTAAACCAGGACTAAACCAAGACTAAACCAAGACTAAACCAGGACTAAACCAAGACTAAATAAACCAAGACTAAACCAGGACTAAACCAGGACTAAACCAAGACTAAACCAGGACTAAACCAAGACTAAACCAAGACTAAACCAAGACTAAACCAAGACTAAACCAGTAAACCAGGACTAAACCAAAGACTAAACCAAGACTAAACCAAGACTAAACCAAGGACTAAACCCAAGACTAAACCAAGACTAAACCAGGACTAAACCAGGACTAAACCAAGACTAAACCAGGACTAAACCAAGACTAAACCAAGACTAAACCAAAACTAAATCAGGACTAAACCAGGACTAAACCAAGACTAAACCATGTCTAATCCAAGATTAAACCAAGACTAAACCAAGACTAAACCAGGACTAAACCAAAACTAAATCAGGACTAAACCAAGACTAAACCAAGACTAAACCAGGACTTAACCAAAACTAAATCAGGACTAAACCAAGACTAAACCATGTCTAATCCAAGACTAAACCAAGACTAAACCAGACTAAACCAAGACTAAACCAAGACTAAACTAAGACTAAACCAGGACTAAAACCAGGACTAAACCAAGACTAAAACCAGGACTAAACCAGGTCTAAACCAGGACTAAACCAGGATTAAACCAAGACTAAACCAAGACTAAACCAGAACTAAACTGGGACTAAACAAGGGCTAGGTGGACATAATTTAAAGCAGCAGTGATCTCATATAAAAATCATTTCTCTATCAATAATATTTTTAATCTGGTTAAAACTGGAATCTTTATTTTCTTTTAGCAGATAAAACAAAACATCTTATGTTAACATTTCCTCGTCTTTGCTCAGTTTCTTGTTCATGGAGACTTGGGCTCAACAGACAATTTGAAGAAAACAAACAAGAATTTTCAAGATGTGGTTGGTACATTCATGTCATTTTTAAAAAGCACGACAATATCAAGTAATTTAAAGTATTCAGATTACATTACTCACTTTAAGTAATTTAATGGATTATGTTACAAACTACATTTTGGTGTGTGTAATCTGTAATCTGTAATCTGTAGGGGAGTACGTTTAAAAAGTCACCTTCCCAACACTGACCAAAACTGGAACAGGCGTCTTCATGTGCTCTATGTGTCGCTATGGCAACTGCAGGTAAACAAACTATTACAGGTGCCAGGTGAGATCAGTCCGCCGCTGCTGAGCTTTCTATCAGGAAATAGGCAAGGCAAGTTTATTTGTACAGCACAATTCATACACAAAGTAATACAAAGTGCTTTACAGAATGAAAACCTTTCAGTTATTTGCACAGTTAAACAGAAATGTTTTGAGTCTGGATTTAAACAGCGTCACAGAAGAGTCTGTCTCACATGTTCAGACTGTTCCAGGTTTTAGCTGCATGAACCTGAAACTCTGACTCCCCTTGTTTAGTCGTGACTCTGGGCACCAGCAGGAGTTGGTCCCTGAGCTCCTCAGAGTGTGAGATGTTCATATGACACTAACATGTCACAGATGGACTTTGGTGCTCGGTCCATGGAGACACTTGTACAAGTAGAGCTGCTTTAAAGTCTCTGAGCCACAGGAGCCAGAGCAGAGACCTGAGACCAGGACTTAAGTGCTCGTACTTCCTAGTTCGAGTCAGGACCCGAGCTGCAGCGTTCTGGATGTTCTGGATGTTCTGGATGTTCTGGATGTTCTGGATGTTCTGGATGTTCTGGATGTTCTGGATGTTGTGGATGTTCTGGATGTTCTGGATGTTCTGGATGTTCTGGATGTTCTGGATGTTCTGGATGTTCTGGATGCTGGATGTCTGTCTCACAGCTCGTTTGGAGACCAGTGAGCAGAACATTACAGTATCTAACCTACTGGAGACAAACACATGGATAAGTTTCTCCAAGTCTGATTTAGACAGTAAACCTTTGATTTTTGCTCTGTTTTTTAGATGGTAAAAGGCTGCAGATGTTATTGATTTGATGTGACTGTTAAAGTTCAAGTCTGAGTCCATTATTACCCCTAGATTTCTTGCCTGATTTGAAGGTTTTAGAGCAGGGGTGTCAAACTCATTTTGGTCCGGGGGCCGTATCCAACCGACTTTGATCCCAAAGGGGCCGGATCAGAAAACTCATGGCATATAAACCCCAAAAATAACAATAAGTTCAAATATTTGTGCAGAGAAACACAAATCTATTACAGAAATCTTTTTTAATTGATGAACTCTTTCTTTTACAAAATATTATATTATGTACAACCTGAAACTAAGAAAAATGCAATTTCAACACAATGTTTTAACATTAACTTGTATATAAATAGGAATAAGTAAAATTTTCTTGGAAAATCCTGCACTCGGCTCCGCTTTTCTCATGTTGGACATTTTTCTGATGAGGGTGTCACGGTCAACAGTCAAAACGATCGTCCTTTAAGAGCGTTTGGAAAGAGACAAGTCTTCATTTGTGCTGCTCTGGTGGGAGGGGCCACGTACAGAGACGCTGGAGACGCTGCTAATGCTAAGTGCCGCAGAAAATTACCGATATTTAAATAAAAAATATAATTAAAATATTTTAGTAGAAATAAGCCGAGGGCCAGATTAAAGGTCTTGGAGGGCCGCATCCGGCCCCCGGGCCTTATGTTTGACACCTGTGTTTTAGAGAGAGAGACTGGAGGTGATGCTGACACTGTCCCTTTGTTTCTGTGGACCAAACACTATGACTTCAGTCTTGTCAGAGTTTAGCTGGAGAAAGTTGTTTTGCCTCCACACACTGATCTGTTGGACGCAGTGACAAAGTGAGTTAAATTATCAAATAAGTTAAATTATTCTATGGACACAGACGTTCACATGGACAGTCTGGTGTAATAATAGATTTTCTTCGGGTGTTTTGTGGAGTGGATAAAGAGTTTTTAGTGGCAGGATAAACTATGACCATTGAGATTCACTAGTCTAACACCAGTGACCTCTGCACATACAAGGACTGGATGGAATATTTTAAAAAGTGTCTCCACACGTCTCCAACACTCTGGATCACGAGGAAATGAGGTCCTGTGTACAAAATTCTGAACTGTCCCTTTAATGAGGATATTTTATTGTTGACTGAGTGATCGTGATTCATTGTTTTCGTTTAAACAATGAAAAACAGTAATCAAGTGTTTCCCACAGAAAAGTGGTGAGGCAGGACGGTGCCGCTGAAAACGCGATGAGCTCTTTTGAGTCAAATTTCAACCTGTACATGTCAGTACAAAGACGGTGGTCAGTTACTACGGCAACACAAACAAAACAAACTACAAACAAACGGCAAGAAAAACTACATTTGATATGTTATCTATGTTTTACAACTCTTGAAAGTGTTAAGGATTTTACATTTGCCTCAAGTGGAGGAGTTCAGGTATGTCGGGGTCTCGTTCTGGAGTGAGGGGAGGATGGAGCGTGAGATTGACAGGTGGACAGGTGCGGCGTCGGCAGTGATGCGGTCGCTGTATCGGACCGTTGTGGTGAAGAGGAGCTGAGTCGAAAGGCGAAGCTCTCGATTTACCTGTCAGTCTGCGTTCCTACTCTCACCTCTGGTCATGAGCTCTGGGTAATGACCGAAAGGACAAGATTGTGGATAAAAGCGTTTCCTCTGCAGGGCGACTGGGCGCTTCCTTAGGCTGCGTTCAGACTGCAGCCTGAAGTGACCCAAATCCGATTTTTTGGCCCCTATGTTCCTGTATCTGATCTTTTAATGTCAGTCTGAATGACACAGATTCAATTTTTTCAAATGTTACACTTGGATATTTGCTCCTGAAACTGATACATATCTGATCTTTTGACATGTGACTTCAGTCTGAACGGTCAAAGTGCATTCATCCACCTACACGTTATCAACAAGACACAAACGTCACTATTCTGCGCTGAAGTAGGTGAAAATTGTTACTGAACTCCGTGTGACTGAAGTGAAGCACATCACCACTCACCACTCTTGGCTCCGTCTCCACATCCACACGTTCCTTTCAACGGACTGAACCACAAAACACCACGACCAAAAACCTCGTCCTTCTCCTTCTCAATCTCCTCCTTAAAACAAGTAAGTTGTTCATGTTCTGGCTCCGGTACGAGAGGAACTTTAAAATCTCCAGGTGCTCGATGCTGCGTCCATGTTTGGACAAACTTCTGTAAACACAGAGACGCTCGCTGCGGTTGACGTCGTCGTGTCTCCAGTGTCACATGTGGGACACTTTTGGACCGTTTAATGTTCACACTGGAGTCACATACAAGTCACATTTACCTGGAAATGTGAACGACCTCGAAAAAACATTGGATTTCACAAAAAAATCGGAATTGAGTGTTAAGCCCTGCAGTCTGAACGTAACCTTAGAGATAGAATGAGGAGCTCGGAGTAGAGCCGCTGCTCCTCCACGTTGAGAGGAGCCAGTTGAGGGGAGGACATCTGTTCTGATGTCTCCCGGGCGTCTCCCTTGGGAGGTGTTCATGTCCCACCGGGAGGAGGCCCCGGGGAAGACCCAGGACACACTAGAGGGACTATGTCTCTGGACTGGCCTGGGAACACCTTGGGATCCCCCCAGAGGAGCTGGAGAAAGTGTCTGGGATGAAGGAAGTCTGGGAGTCCCTGCTTAGACTGATGCCCCACGACCCCACCCTGGATAAGCGGAAGAAAATGGATGGATGGATTTTACATTAATCTATACTCAATACTGACAGATACTCAAATGATCATTTTAAAGCAGATTTTTAGACAATAATACTGTAATTTTCAACACAAATAATAGTATTTGTTTATTACATGATGTGGTAAGTAATGCCGGGCGTACACTGTGCGATATTTTCGGTCGTGTCACTCAGCCCCAGCTTAAACTGTACGACCAAATCACAGGGTTTAACAGTTCACAGCTCACGAATCATGTTCTCACACTGAACGAACCGATGCTCGGATGTGACTTGCCTGCTCACACTGTACGTTCACATAACGACCGGAGTTGTCAAAGTTGTTGTTCCGGAAGTAGAAAACCACAGATGTGCGGAGACACAATGCTGAGCACTTCTGTGTCCGCGCATGCGCAGTCTGTCAGATTCTGGCAAATCGGCTCGTGGAACAACTTCAACAGAGCGAAATCCTCACGAGAGGCGACTGGATTTCAAACAAGTTTGATTTTCTTGCGACCTACGAATGTCGATCGGGAGCTGGACGTGAGTCATTAATCGGTTCTCTTTACCCCATGTAAACTACACGAAGCACGACACACGATGAAGCCAAAACTCGGCCCGATCCCCAAAAGTCGCACGAGCGAAAAATCGGCTCAAAAAGGGTCAAAAATCGCACAGTGTACGCCCGGCCTAAGTAAGTAAGTAAATCTTTATTTATATAGCACCTTTCACAGATTAAAAAAATCACAAAGTTTACAGAGCAAAACAACATAAAAACAACATGAACAAGAAACTCTAACTCTAGGTCTGATAAAACTCAAAAAGGAAACTGTTGAGGAAAGTTGCTGCTGTTTAAATAATATAAGACACGACATTAGATTTGCCAAGATATTCAAATGGAAAAGAATGTGATTAGGAATAAAAACTCACTTGCAGCTTTTAAAAAACGACAAACATTTTTCACTGAGATTTCTTTTTCTCCTGTGATGGATCTTTAGTCTTTGGGAAACAATGTTATAATGGATGGAAGTCTGGAGGAAAATCAAACAAATAATGATCATGTTTCTGCCTTTTACCATTGCCCCACTTCTTATTTTTGACTCATGATACAAAAGCAGAAAACAGGAAGTGAAACATAAGGGTCAAAGGTCAATTGTATTGGTCATTGTAGCCACTAGTTGTCACATTTTGGGAGCTCTGCCTGTTATACTTTTGTCTGGACAAAACAGAAACTTAAAGTCATTTTTCTCAGTTTCACACTCTGGAGAGTTAAAGGGACAGTCTGGAATTTTGGACATAGGGCCTCATTTCCTGACGATCCAGAGTGTTGGAGACGTGTGGAGACACTTTTTCGTTGGTGTTAGACTAGTGCATGTCAATGGGCATAGTTCTCCTGACACTAAAAACAGTTTTACCCACTCCACAAAACACCTGAAGAAAATCCCTTATTACACCAGACTGTCCATGTGTCCATAGAATAATGTTTGAAATAAAACTAACCGTACATCGCGTGAATCGTCGGGTATTGAGGGACTATTTTCTCATATATCAGTCCGCCGCTGCCGATCTTTCTATCAGGAAGAACAACTCACTGCTGCTGCTCAGACACAAATCCTTCAAATGCAACGTTGGTTTCATCTGGTCTAGTCCTGGTCTAGTCCTGGTTTAGTCCTGGTCCTGGTCTAGACCTGGTTTAGTCCTGGTCTAGTCCTGGTGTAGTCCCGGTCTAGTCCCAATTTAGCACTGATCTAGTCCCAGTCTAGTCTCAGTTTAGTCCCAGTTTAGTCCCGGTCTAGACCTGGTCCAGTCCTGGTCTAGTCCTGGTCCTTGTCTAGTCCTGGTGTAGTCCTGGTCCTTGTCTAGTCCTGGTCTAGTCCTGGTCCTTGTCTAGTCCTGGTGTAGTCCCGGTCTAGTCCCAGTCTAGTCCCAGTTTAGTCTCAGTTTAGTCCCGGTCTAGACCTGGTCTAGTCCTGGTCTAGTCCTGGTCCTTGTCTAGTCCTGGTCTAGTCCTGGTCCTTGTCTAGTCCTGGTCTAGTCCTGGTGTAGTCCCGGTCTAGTCCCAGTTTAGTCCCAGTTTAGTCCCGGTCTAGACCTGGTCTAGTCCTGGTCTAGTCCTGGTCTAGTCCTGGTTTAGTCCCGGTCCTGGTCTAGTCCTGGCCTAGTCCTGGTTTAGTCCTTGTCCTGGTCTAGACCTGGTCTAGTCCTGGTCTAGTCCTGGTTTAGTCCCAGTCCTGGTCTAGACCTGGTCTAGTCCTGGTCCTGGTCTAGTCCTGGTTTAGTCCCGGTGATCTGCTCGGTGATTGTGGCGTGTACATTTATACTTCATACATGTACATACTATACTTCATTTTCTTCTGGATAATATCGTCTGTACGTCTCTGGATACTTGTTCCTGATTGGTTGAACATCTGACGCCAAAAGTTCAGAATTTTCAAACTCCTGACACTGACACCTTGGACCAAAACGCTCAAGACGCCAGATCTGACAAAAACACGGTCTGAACGGGCCTTTAATGAGAGAGTCATGTGACGCTCATTCTGCTTTCTGATTGGATGAATGTCTTGAACCAAAACACCAAATTATAACTTATACTGATAACTCCTGATCCTGATTCTGATAACTTACACTGAAAGGTTGTATAGAGGAACGAGAAATCCAGGGACTGTTTTTCCTTTTTCAAATGTTGCGCATGTGTGAAACCACCCCCCCTCCCCTACAGCTCATATGTAGAAACACCTCCTCCCGCCTCCTCTTTACGCCAGAAACAGGTTTGTTTACAGCCGGTGCACATGACTTGTAAACAACTAACTACAGTGTTGGTTAGGCAAGACGGAGAAGTGAGGAGCGGGGGGAGCAGGTGTGCGGACATTTCGTTCGCGGACGAGAAGTGAGGAGCAGGGAGAAGAGCGGAGCAGGGAGAGAGGAGAGAGGAGAGGAGTGGGTGCGCGGAGATTCCATGCCCAGAGAAGTGAGGAGCAGGGGGAAGAGTGGATCGGGCAGCGGGGACAGGAGCAGGAAAGGGGTGCAGAGAAGGTTGCGCGGAGATTCAGTGCGAATGAACTAGCTACAACACGCAGCAGCAAGCGGACTCTTTCTTTGCCTTGAAAATTACATTTTCAGACATAGGATATCGCTTTCGTGTCCTGAAAAACGTTTGTCTCGCTCTTGGAAATAAAGTACGTTTTCATAATAAGCAGAAGTTTCCTGTCCAGGAGTAATTTGTGGACCAGTGCGTCAGTCTTTAGACCCTTCGTCTGCTTCAGTCGCGCCATCGCTGGAATGAATCTCCAAGAATCACCTTAGTTTGGCTTCGCTGCTTTTCCCCTTGTCTTCTTCTTTCATCGTGACCTTCAAAAACGGACTTTCTTTTGCGGTGAACTGCTCCTGGATTCTTGTCGCCATTGCAACAAACTTTGTGCGAACTGCGAGGAAGATATAGGTAAAAAAAGCCGCTAAGAACTGTTGCGTTGGTGGAGTAAACAGCGTCTGTGCGTCTTGCGTCTGTGGACTGCGTGACAGTCGTACGTAAACCACGTACCGGCGGCGCAGGCAAGTCAGTTACACTAGAAACGTAGGGAGTTTGATTGACAGCCTGTCAGCTCACAGATAACGAGGCAGTGTCGTTATCTATTGGCAAATGTTTAGCCCCACCACGTCCAGAGTTGATGAATTTTTATTCTCTTTTTTTTGGTCATCATAATTACAAGGCTACTGCATCTATATCTATCACTGACAATTTGAAACAAAAAAAAATCCTCCATACAACCTTGAAGTTGTATTTGAAGCTCTTCACCTTGGATTGGGGTCATGTTTTTTAATATAATTATTTAAAACTCCACTCGCCAAACCCAAACCTTTTACCTGAACTTTTAGAATTCCTGTCTCAAATATAGAAAAGCATAATTGACGTTCAGACTAAACTCAGCACTGCTTCAGATGGATGTTCAGAAGGAGCAGGACTCGGACTCTTAATGGAAAACTCATTAATACATTTGACACACGACGGAGACTCGGAGCGCTCTGAACGGGAACGAGGGAGCGGAAAAACAGAGAGAAATATGGACTCGCAACATCGTTTATACGTAATGTCATTCTCATATACAGCGGCGTCACCAGGGAATGGGAAAAATGCAGCTGCTTTTACGATGGTTTTAAAAGGATCATGATATTGTAAAGGAAATGAAAGGAAAGTAAAATATCGAGTCTGTGTTTACTTTTTAATTCAGATGTGGAAAAAGTCGAGTATTACAACGACAAATTGAGGGAAAATTATGCACAATCTGAGGGTCATTCGTTCATTTGTTTTTCAAAATAAAACCAGAAATAAGAAAACGGAAAAAAAAATAATAAAATTTCTTCTTTATTTGGCTCCAAAACCAAAATAAAAACCAGATAATGATTCGTTTTGTCAATTTTAGATTTTGTGTTTAAATGAAAAATGGAAAAAATGGATAACGGACTGAACCAGGACTGAGACCAGGAACAGAATCAGAACTGAGACCAGGAGTGAGACTGGGACCAGACCAGGACTCACACCAGTTTAGTCCTGGTTCAGTCCTGGTTTAGTCTTGATTTAGTTCGGGTTTAGTCTTGGTTTAGTCCTGGTTCAGTCCTTGTTCAGTACTGGTTTCGTTCTAGTTTAGTTCTGGTTCAGTCCTGGTTTAGTTCTGGTTCAGTCTGTTCAGTCCTGGTTAGTCCTGGTGTTTAGTCTTGTTTGTTTAGTTTCTGGTTCAGTCCTGGTTCAGTTTTTAGTCCTGGTTAGTCCTGGTTTAGTCTTGGTTTAGTTCTGGTTCAGTCCTGGTTTAGTCCTGGTTCAGTCCTGTTTCAGTCCTGGTTTAGTTTTGATTTAGTCCTGGTTCAGTCCTGTTTTAGTTTAAGTCGCGTACGGTCATTCAAACCACCTCTCACTTGTTTTGGACCTGCCCAGACTCTGTGTGTTTTTTAAAGAATTCATAAAACATAAATGAAACTTCTTATCACATTTGTCCCTTTTTTATAAAGATGTGCCGTTTGTTTTTTGCATCAGACGAAAAGTAAACAACATTATATTACTCATCTGTTAATCGAGTAACTGATCAGCTGGTTTCATGGGGGGATGCACGCTGATTTCACTCTGAACGGGGAGTGACTTAGTGCGGAGAGCAAATGGAGCGGAAACTCAGAGCGTTAAAAACAAACCTGAAACTTATTAAACATGTTA
>NW_026571291.1:1607795-1610295 GCF_026225935.1 Boleophthalmus pectinirostris | reverse complement strand
AAGTACGTTTTCATAATAAGCAGAAGTTTCCTGTCCAGGAGTAATTTGTGGACCAGTGCTTCAGTCTTTAGACCCTTCGTCTGCTTCAGTCGCGCCATCGCTGGAATGAATCTCCAAGAATCACCTTAGTTTGTCTTCGCTGCTTTTCCCCTTGTCTTCTTCTTTCAGCGACCTCAAAAACGGACTTTCTTTTGCGGCGAACTGCTCCTGGATTCTTGTCGCCATTGCAACAAACTTTGTGCGAACTGCGAGGAAGATATAGGTCAAAAAAGCCGCTAAGAACTGTTGCGTTGGTGGAGTAAACAGCGTCTGTGCGTCTTGCGTCTGTGGACTGCGTGACAGTCGTACGTAAACACACGTACCGGCGGCGCAGGCAAGTCAGTTACACTAGAAACGTAGGGAGTTTGATTGACAGCCTGTCAGCTCACAGATAACGAGGCAGTGTCGTTATCTATTGGCAAATGTTTAGCCCCACCACGTCCAGAGTTGATGAATTTTTATTCTCTTTTTTTTGGTCATCATAATTACAAGTCTACTGCATCTATAATCTATCATTGACAACTTGAAACAAAAAAAATCCTCCATACAACCTTTAACGGAGGTTTAAAATGTTCACATTAACATTAAGAGCTTTGTGTTGCTTTTTTTTGTATGAAAAGTGCTCTGTAAATAAAGTTTGATTGATTGAACCTGCTCTACACAAACCTGTTTTTTTTTATTTCACTGTTTTGTCTGTAAATCAGTTCCTGTTCCTAATATGGAACTCGACTCCAAATTGGTGTTTGTGTTTTGCTTCACACACACTTGAAAAAATCTAGGAAACAAACTGCCTTGAAAAATGTGACTAAAGTGAACTGTGAGTTTACAAGTAATTCCTCAGTGTAGAGTTCAGTTTCATCTAACCAGACACAAGTGAACTTTAACTTTAGTTTTCATTCATAGAACTCATGTTAATTCATTCATTCATTCATAATTTCATTTATAAAGCGCCTTTTAAGACACCCAAAGAGTTTTACAGTTCATTCTTCATTCACTCCACACTTGGTGGTGGTAAAATACTATTGTAGCCACAGATGCCCTGGGGCAGACCGACAGAAGCGAGGCTGCCACCACCATCACTCACACACACTCCACTTTCATACTGGGCAATGTGAGCGAAGTGTCTTGCCTAAGGACACAACGACTGGCGCCCCCCTGTGGCTCCTGGTGTTTCCAGTGTCTCCATCCAAGTCCAGACCCGACCAGACCTGTGAGCTTCTGAGATCTGACGAGATCAGACTTTGACAAGACGATCTGGCCACATTTTAGAAATAAACTCACACAAATGAAAACTGTCACAGCACAAAACAGCACCAACAAAATACAAATGTTAAAGGTACTTTTTTATTTATGTAATGCACCAAATCCTGTAGGAAGAAGGACAATAACGTCTTTCCCTGAGATAAAATTCACCAAACATTCTCTTTGTTCCAACTTTAAATCCTCGATCTGGGGAATCGTTGACAACACAGAATGTTTGTCTTCGTCTACATCCATCTCGACGCTTTATTTACTGTTGTTCTGTTCCACAAAAGCGACACAGACAGACGCCACCAGTTTGACGTCATGACTTCACAGCTCACAGCTGATTGGTCGGGCGCCGTCTACAACTTCTGGGGTTCTTACAAATCATTTAGTGTATTCTGATTTCTGACCTAATCACTGGAGAGAAATGAAACTGAGCGGAGACACTGGGTGGTTCCAGTCTGACTAACAATGAGCACAGGACACTGAAAACAACACAGCGCCATCTTGGGTTCATCTTCCAGATTTGATGATAGTTCTGTTGTGAATAAGATTAAAAAGACACATGTTTCTCAAATACATGAAAAAAAAAAATCGTGTAGAGACTCTTTGCTTTATTATTAGTCAGTGGAAAAAGTGGGATTTAAAGCAGGTAATAAACGTCAGCCTTATCTAAAGATGAATCTTGTTTAATTCTTGCACATTCTTGCGCAGCAGTTTTAACCATAAGGGGTCACATTCCCAACCTGAAAGTGGAACAGAGCGCTCCTTCCTGTGGGCTGAAGGGGAGGAATGTTGTTGTGGTGCGTGGTGTTTTATGGCGCGGCGGCTCGGGTCTACGGAGCGGGAGTCCAGCCGCACTAATAAGGACATGAGGGTCTCCGGAGAAGGACCAGAGCGGGACCCTGTCAAACAAACACATGCCTCGGCCCCCAAAGCTCCGCAGACCCGCTTTACGACGCCACGGCAACGAGGCGGATAAACACGGAAATACACAAACTCCGGACTGTGAGAGCGAGCGCGCGCGCGGCGGGATTTACACAGGGGGCGCTGTGCTCGTGTGCGCTACACTTATGATCTACAGGGGGCGCTGTTCTGGGAGTCTCAACGTCCATCAGGGGAAAATGTAGAGCACTCAAAAGTTCCCACAATCCTACTACTACTACTACTACTACTACTACTACTACTACTACTACTACTACTACTACTACTACTA
>NW_026571291.1:1600295-1605295 GCF_026225935.1 Boleophthalmus pectinirostris | reverse complement strand
TTCACGTCAGCGTTCGGTGGCAGACAAATGAAGCTCAGCGAGGGTAGCAGTTATAGCCGATAAACTGCAATCAGGGACAGTATTTGGAAATCCAAGCATGAAACACAATGAAGGGCCAATCAGGAGCCAGCCTGTTGAAGGTACACGCCCCCTCCCAGGGACCGGCGCTGAGCAATGAGATTGTCAGTCAACCTGTTGCTAACGGGAGTGATAGAGATTCCAGATTTGGGCTGATCATATTTTGATTTACGCACAAAATCACAAAACAAGAGAACTGCAAGCTGAGCATGAAGGAACCACTTGTGCAAGTTGAAATGTCATTTATTTCTTCCTATCGTTAGACATCAAACTGACTAAGACCTGCACAGTCACAGCAGCAATGGAGAAACTACTTTTAGTGTCCGTTTTGCGATATATTGATAATATGAGCAGAAAAAATATTGTTCTGCCACTCATTCGGAATGCTGAGCGGAATTTTCAGATAAAATGATGTCAGTACTAGGGCTGGTTATCATTAAGATATGATACATTCCTCCGATATAATACATACCGGGCGGCAGTAGATCAGTTGGTAGGGCGTTTGTCCATTGATCTGAAGGTTGGCGGTTCAAATCCCACTCTTGACATAAACATCACAGGTTTAGTGGTCAGATCCACTGACCCACAGGTTGGCTGGTGTGATTCCAGCTCCCCCAGATGAATGCTGTCATTGTGTCCTTGGGCAAGACACTTAACCCACCTTGCCCCAGTGTCACACTGGTGTGTGAATGTGTGAGTGGTTCCTTGTTGTAAAGTGCCTTGAAGATGGAAAAGCGCTATAGAAAAATGTGATCATTTACCATACCACGATACTGTACATACATACAGTGCACTTTTGGCATGATACGATATATTTCAAATCGATTTGATATGGTTCAATTAAAAAAAAGGCTAAATTATGGCTGTGATACTAAAAGTCAAACCACTTCTTGTGCAAAATGACTATGAAAACACACATTTTAATCATCAAACAGCGAAAATGTCAAATGTGTCGCATAAACGAGTTTCCTTCGTCCAAACAAACAACAAAAACTGTAGCTCTGTAACAAAATAACTTAATAAAATATAGCAAAAAATACTCTTGGCAATATATATCGATACAGCAGCCCATGATATTGATACTGTATCATCACATTAAATGGTACGGTATATTGATATTTTGATATTTTTCCACACCCCTAGTCAGTACATAACCTCTACACTCAACTCGGACTCACCGCAAAATCTAATAACAACCCGAGCACGACCAAACATCTTAACCTAACCAGCTCGGAGTCGTACCACCCCTTCCTTCAGAACCCAAAACGCCGTGGTCAGCCCGCAATTACGAACGCCAGCGAGACGAGAGCCTTAATGTCCGCCTCTTGCCTTGGGGGTAGCTTTATTACGCCGCTGTTTTGCAGGAGCAGCGTCAAATCTATAAAAGGACCATTAGGACGGGGGCGAAAAATCAATCAGAACGCCATTACAGTGGAATAAGTTGCCAATACTGCTGATGTGGTTGCGGCCGCTTTGATTTTCCTTCAGATTATTAGGCACGGGAGCCCAGTAGTGACTTTGTTAAGCCAGCGCGCCGCCGTACGTCTCTCGGCTTCATAAAGTTTGCTGCCTCATATTTCCCCCCGTATTGATTATCCATTATCATTTGTCACGGGGCGTCCTAACTCAAGGGGAAAATATAAGCGTGTTTCTCCGGAGAGAGAGGGAGCGCGCGGTATGGATCTGCGTGTTGGAGGTAGCAATCTGTGAGAAAAATGAGGGTAGGGATGGAGCTAAAAAGGACCAGGGACTCGGAGATCTCAGCGAAGGGGGTGAGGAGACGGGGTAATGTGCAGAAAGTGCTGGTGCAGATGTTCGGTTTGGAGAATAGATGTTTAGGGAAAAAAAAAAAACGGATGAGAATGTCAAAAGATAAAAAACGAAACCGTATTTGAATTCGTTTTTTTGTCGTTTCTGGAGTTGGGCGGGAAACATTTGGAGAGTCTCATTTGGGTTGCCAGTTTCAGCGCTGAAATCCAGTTGGTTTAAAGGTGCGCTGCGTGATTTTTCTGGCGGAGGATCAGTCACCGTCGTTAAGAAGTTGCCGATACGATGCATACCTTGATTCACGGACCACGATACGATAAATATCTCGATACAATACTACAATTAGTATTACTCAGGTTTTAAACAATGAAAAACAGTCATTGAACCAGAAATAACAGCATCCAAGTCGCCTTTTTGGACATTAAATTTAGCCCGTTTCTTTTTCTTTTCATTCAGTTGAACCAGCAATATTGGAACAAAATAGTCAATAAAACAATTACCGTATTTTTCAGATTATAAGGCGCAATATCAATAATGTTGAATTCTCTCGTCTATTTTCATACATAAATTGCACCGGATTATAAGGTGCATTAAGCGAAACAAACGGACGACACTTGAGANAGATTGGCCAACTTAAAGGTTGTATAGAGGATTTTCCAAGGAAGGAGAAATCCAGCGACTGTTTGTCCTTTGTCCTTATTCAAATGTTGCGCATGTGTGAAACCACCCCCCCTCCCTACAGCTCCTACGTAGAAACACCTCCTCCCTCCTCCTCCTTACGCCAAAAACAGGTTTGTTTACAGCCGGTGCTGCACATGACTTGTAAACAACTAACTACAGTGTTGGTTAGGCAAGACGGAGAAGTGAGGAGCGGGGGGAGGGGGTGTGCGGACATTTCGTTCGCGGACGAGAAGTGAGGAGCAGGGGGAAGAGTGGATCGGGCAGCGGGGACAGGAGCAGGAAAGGGGTGCAGAGAAGGTTGCGCGGAGATTCAGTGCGAATAAACTAGCTACAACACGCAGCTGCAAGCGGACTCTTTCTTTGCCTTGAAAATTACGTTTTCAGACATAGGATATCGCTTTCGTGTCCTGAAAAACGTTTGTCTAACTCTTGGAAATAAAGTACGTTTTCATAATAAGCAGAAGTTTCCTGTCCAGGAGTAATTTGTGGACCAGTGCTTCAGTCTTTAGACCCTTCGTCTGCTTCAGTCGCACCATCGCTGGAATGAATCTCCAAGAATCACCTTAGTTTGTCTTCGCAGCTTTTCCCCTTGTCTTCTTCTTTCACCTCAAAAACGGACTTTCTTTTGCGGCGAACTGCTCCTGGATTCTTGTCGCCATTGCAACAAACTTTGTGTGAACTGCGAGGAAGATATAGGTCAAAAAAGCCGCTAAGAACTGTTGCGTTGGTGGAGTAAACAGCGTCTGTGCGTCTTGCGTCTGTGGACTGCGTGACAGTCGTACGTAAACACACGTACCGGCGGCGCAGGCAAGTCAGTTACACTAGAAACGTAGGGAGTTTGATTGACAGCCTGTCAGCTCACAGATAACGAGGCAGTGTCGTTATCTATTGGCAAATGTTTAGCCCCACCACGTCCAGAGTTGATGAATTTTTATTCTCTTTTTTTTGGTCATCATAATTACAAGTCTACTGCATCTATAATCTATCATTGACAACTTGAAACAAAAAAAAATCCTCCATACAACCTTTAACGGAGGTTTAAAATGTTCACATTAACATTAAGAGCTTTGTGTTGCTTTTTTTTGTATGAAAAGTGCTCTGTAAATAAAGTTTGATTGATTGAACCTGCTCTACACAAACCTGTTTTTTTTTTTTATTTCACTGTTTTGTCTGTAAATCAGTTCCTGTTCCTAATATGGAACTCGACTCCAAATTGGTGTTTTGTGTTTTGCTTCACACACACTTGAAAAAATCTAGGAAACAAACTGCCTTGAAAAATGTGACTAAAGTGAACTGTGAGTAATTCCTCAGTGTAGAGTTCAGTTTCATCTAACCAGACACAAGTGAACTTTAACTTTAGTTTTCATTCATAGAACTCATGTTAATTCATTCATTCATTCATTCATAATTTCATTTATAAAGCGCCTTTTAAGACACCCAAAGAGTTTTACAGTTCATTCTTCATTCACTCCACACTTGGTGGTGGTAAAATACTATTGTAGCCACAGATGCCCTGGGGCAGACCGACAGAAGCGAGGCTGCCACCACCATCACTCACACACACTCCACTTTCATACTGGGCAATGTGAGCGAAGTGTCTTGCCTAAGGACACAACGACTGGCGCCCCCCTGTGGCTCCTGGTGTTTCCAGTGTCTCCATCCAAGTCCAGACCAGACCAGACCTGTGAGCTTCTGAGATCTGACGAGATCAGACTTTGACAAGACGATCTGGCCACATTTTAGAAATAAACTCACACAAATGAAAACTGTCACAGCACAAAACAGCACCAACAAAATACAAATGTTAAAGGTACTTTTTTATTTATGTAATGCACCAAATCCTGTAGGAAGAAGGACAATAACGTCTTTCCCTGAGATAAAATTCACCAAACATTCTCTTTGTTCCAACTTTAAATCCTCGATCTGGGGAATCGTTGACAACACAGAATGTTTGTCTTCGTCTACATCCATCTCGACGCTTTATTTACTGTTGTTCTGTTCCACAAAAGCGACACAGACAGACGCCACCAGTTTGACGTCATGACTTCACAGCTCACAGCTGATTGGTCGGTGCGCCGTCTACAACTTCTGGGGTTCTTACAAATCATTTAGTGTATTCTGATTTCTGACCTAATCACTGGAGAGAAATGAAACTGAGCGGAGACACTGGGTGGTTCCAGTCTGACTAACAATGAGCACAGGACACTGAAAACAACACAGCGCCATCTTGGGTTCATCTTCCAGATTTGATGATAGTTCTGTTGTGAATAAGATTAAAAAGACACATGTTTCTCAAATACATGAAAAAAAAAATCGTGTAGAGACTCTTTGCTTTATTATTAGTCAGTGGAAAAAGTGGGATTTAAAGCAGGTAATAAACGTCAGCCTTATCTAAAGATGAATCTTGTTTAATTCTTGCACATTCTTGCGCAGCAGTTTTAACCATAAGGGGTCACATTCCCAACCTGAAAGTG
>NW_026571291.1:1580295-1592795 GCF_026225935.1 Boleophthalmus pectinirostris | reverse complement strand
GCCTTCTTCATTACAATTAGTTTGTACGACCAAAAACGAAAACAAAAAACAAACCACCGCTACCAGTTTAAAATATTTGTGTGGGGAGAGTTTGGCACTGAAACAAACAAAATCACACGGAGACGTTAGGTTCTGTTGCCTTCGGTTTCTGTTTCTGCCAATTAACTTTAATTGCACATGAGCACAAGACAAAAATTACAATTTACATAAAAAAAATCATTTATGTACAACATTCTTTTCTCTTCTTTCCACTCTGTAATAACAGTTCAAGTTTCTATTGTTCTTCGTAAATAAAACCGTGACTATTTATAAATGTTTATTGGCTAATAATCTAAATTTTACTGTTAATTCCAAATTCAAAAAGATGTCATAGAAGGACTTAAATCGAGCAGGATAGAATAACATACGGAAGCCGAGAGGGGTCACAACAAACGTAAACACCGCAACAAATAAAAATGCGACAACACACCAAAAAAAGCCACAACAAACCAAAAAAGCCACAACACACCAAAAAAAGCCACAACGGAAATGACCGCGGGACTCTATTTTAATGCAAACGCCGCAACAAATACAAACACCACAACACAAACGCAAATGCCACAACACATTAAAATGCCACAACACTTTAAAAAGCCACAAGCAGCAAGTGAAGAAGAAGAACTACAACGTGAAACGAATAACGATAAAACAATAAATTACTTTTACTTACGTTTCCAACTTCTCCGTTCCTTTACTTTTCACTTTGTAGTTCTTCTTCTTCACTTGCCGCTTGATCGGTCCGTCGGAAAATAGAGTCCTGCGGTCACTTCGGTTGTGGCTTTTTGATGTGTTGTGGCTTTTTAATGTGTTGCGGCATTTGCGTTCGTGTTGTGGCGTTTGTATTTGTTGCAGCGTTTGCACTAAAATAGAGTCCCGCGGTCATTTCCGTTGTGGCTTTTTTGGTGTGTTGTGGCTTTTTTTTGGTGTGTTGTGGCTTTTTAATGTGTTGTGGCTTTTTAATGTGTTGCGACATTTGCGTATGTGTTGTGGCGTTTGTATTTGTTGCAGCATTGGCATTAAAACAGAGTCCCGCGGTCATTTCCGTTGTGGCTTTTTTTGGTGTGTTGTGGCTTTTTTTGGTTTGTTGTGGCTTTTTGTCGTGTCGTCGCATTTGCATTTGTTGCGGCGTTTGCGTTTGTCGCGACCCCTCTCGGCTTCCGTACTGTACCAACATAAACGAAAACAAAAAACAAAATTCCTGGTTTGTACGATCATAAACAAAAACAAAAAATCCTAAATTTTTTTTCATTCTCATTATTGTTTATTTTGTGCGATCATAAACGATAAACTGTTGTGCCGTTGTTATCAATATTATTGGTTTGTATGACCATAAACGAAAACAAAAAACAAAAAAAAAATCATTATTATTGGTTTGTACGACCTGGTTTGTATGAAAACAAAAAAACAAAAAATTCCTGATTTGTACAATCATAAACGAAAACAAAAAACAAAATTCCTGGTTTGTACGATCATAAACAAAAACAAAAAATCCTAAAATTTTTTTCATTCTCATTATTGTTTATTTTGTGCGATCATAAACGATAAACTGTTGTGCCTTCTTCATTACAATTAGTTCGTACGACCAAAAACGAAAACAAAAAACAAACCACCGCTAACAGTTTAAAATATTTGTGTGGGGAGAGTTTGGCACTGAAACAAACAAAATCACACGGAGACGTTAGGTTCTGTTGCCTTCGGTTTCTGTTTCTGCCAATTAACTTTAATTGCACATGAGCACAAGACAAAAATTACAATTTACATAAAAAATTCATTTATGTACAACATTCTTTTCTCTTTTTTCCACTCTGTAATAACAGTTCAAGTTTCTATTGTTCTTCGTAAATAAAACCGTGACTATTTATAAATGTTTATTGGCTAATAATCTAAATTTTCCTGTTAATTCCAAATTCAAAAAGATGTCATAGAAGGACTTAAATCGAGCAGGATAGAATAACATACGGAAGCCGAGAGGGGTCACAACAAACGTAAACACCGCAACAAATACAAATGCGACAAACACACCAAAAAAGCCACAACAAACCAAAAAAAGCCACAACACACCAAAAAAAGCCACAACGGAAAATGACCGCGGGACTCTATTTTAATGCAAACGCCGCAACAAATACAAACACCACAACACAAACGCAAATGCCACAACACATTAAAATGCCACAACACTTTAAAAAGCCACAAGCAGCAAGTGAAGAAGAAGAACTACAACGTGAAACGAATAACGATAAAACAATAAATTACTTTTACTTACGTTTCCAACTTCTCCGTTCCTTTACTTTTCACTTTGTAGTTCTTCTTCTTCACTTGCCGCTTGATCGGTCCGTCGGAAAATAGAGTCCTGCGGTCACTTCGGTTGTGGCTTTTTGATGTGTTGTGGCTTTTTAATGTGTTGCGGCATTTGCGTTCGTGTTGTGGCGTTTGTATTTGTTGCGGCGTTTGCACTAAAATAGAGTCCCGCGGTCATTTCCGTTGTGGCTTTTTTGGTGTGTTGTGGCTTTTTTTTGGTGTGTTGTGGCTTTTTAATGTGTTGCGACATTTGCGTATGTGTTGTGGCGTTTGTATTTGTTGCAGCATTGGCATTAAAACAGAGTCCCGCGGTCATTTCCGTTGTGGCTTTTTTGGTGTGTTGTGGCTTTTTAATGTGTTGTGGCATTTGCGTTTGTATTTGTTGTGGCGTTGGCATTAAAACAGAGTCCCGCGGTCATTTCCGTTGTGGCTTTTTTTGGTGTGTTGTGGCTTTTTTTGGTTTGTTGTGGCTTTTTGTCGTGTCGTCGCATTTGCATTTGTTGCGGCGTTTGCGTTTGTCGCGACCCCTCTCGGCTTCCGTACTGTACCAACATAAACGAAAACAAAAAACAAAATTCCTGGTTTGTACGATCATAAACAAAAACAAAAAATCCTAAAATTTTTTTCATTCTCATTATTGTTTATTTTGTGCGATCATAAACGATAAACTGTTGTGCCTTCTTCATTACAATTAGTTCGTACGACCAAAAACGAAAACAAAAAACAAACCACCGCTAACAGTTTAAAATATTTGTGTGGGGAGAGTTTGGCACTGAAACAAACAAAATCACACGGAGACGTTACTTTCTGTTGCCTTCGGTGTCTGTTTCTGCCAATTAACTTTAATTGCACATGAGCACAAGACAAAAATTACAATTTACATAAAAAATTCATTTATGTACAACATTCTTTTCTCTTTTTTCCACTCTGTAATAACAGTTCAAGTTTCTATTGTTCTTCGTAAATAAAACCGTGACTATTGATAAATGTTTATTGGCTAATAATCTAAATTTTACTGTTAATTCCAAATTCAAAAAGATGTCATAGAAGGACTTAAATCGAGCAGGATAGAATAACATACGGAAGCCGAGAGGGGTCACAACAAACGTAAACACCGCAACAAATACAAATGCGACAACACACCAAAAAAAGCCACAACGGAAATGACCGCGGGACTCTATTTTAATGCAAACGCCGCAACAAATACAAACACCACAACACAAACGCAAATGCCACGACACATTAAAATGCCACGACACTTTAAAAAGCCACAAGCAGCAAGTGAAGAAGAAGAACTACAACGTGAAACGAATAACGATAAAACAATAAATTACTTTTACTTACGTTTCCAACTTCTCCGTTCCTTTACTTTTCACTTTGTAGTTCTTCTTCTTCACTTGCCGCTTGATCGGTCCGTCGGAAAATAGAGTCCTGCGGTCACTTCGGTTGTGGCTTTTTGATGTGTTGTGGCTTTTTAATGTGTGCGGCATTTGCGTTCGTGTTGTGGCGTTTGTATTTGTTGCAGCGTTTGCACTAAAATAGAGTCCCGCGGTCATTTCCGTTGTGGCTTTTTGGTGTGTTGTGGCTTTTTTTTGGTGTGTTGTGGCTTTTTAATGTGTTGCGACATTTGCGTATGTGTTGTGGCGTTTGTATTTGTTGCAGCATTGGCATTAAAACAGAGTCCCGCGGTCATTTCCGTTTCCTTTTGGTTTCCGTTGTGGCTTTTTGGTGTGTTTGGCTTTTTTTGGTTTGTTGTGGCTTTTTGTCGTGTCGTCGCATTTGCATTTGTTGCGGCGTTTGCGTTTGTCGCGACCCCTCTCGGCTTCCGTACTGTACCAACATAAACGAAAACAAAAAACAAAATTCCTGGTTTGTACGATCATAAACAAAAACAAAAAATCCTAAAATTTTTTTCATTCTCATTATTGTTTATTTTGTGCGATCATAAACGATAAACTGTTGTGCCGTTGTTATCAATATTATTGGTTTGTATGACCATAAACGAAAACAAAAAAAAAAAAAAAATCATTATTATTGGTTTGTACGACTGGTTTGTATGAAAACAAAAAAACAAAAAATTCCTGATTTGTACAATCATAAACGAAAACAAAAAACAAAAATTCCTGTTTGTACGATCATAAACAAAAACAAAAAATCCTAAAATTTTTTTCATTCTCATTATTTTTTATTTTGTGCGATCATAAACGATAAACTGTTGTGCCTTCTTCATTACAATTAGTTCGTACGACCAAAAAAACGAAAACAAAAAAACAAACCACCGCTAACAGTTTAAAATATTTGTGTGGGGAGAGTTTGGCACTGAAACAAACAAAATCACACGGAGACGTTAGGTTCTGTTGCCTTCGGTTTCTGTTTCTGCCAATTAACTTTAATTGCACATGAGCACAAGACAAAAATTACAATTTACATAAAAAATTCATTTATGTACAACATTCTTTTCTCTTCTTTCCACTCTGTAATAACAGTTCAAGTTTCTATTGTTCTTCGTAAATAAAACCGTGACTATTTATAAATGTTTATTGGCTAATAATCTAAATTTTACTGTTAATTCCAAATTCAAAAAGATGTCATAGAAGGACTTAAATCGAGCAGGATAGAATAACATACGGAAGCCGAGAGGGGTCACAACAAACGTAAACACCGCAACAAATACAAATGCGACAACAAACCAAAAAAAGCCACAACAAACCAAAAAAGCCACAACACACCAAAAAAAGCCACAATGGAAATGACCACGGGACTCTATTTTAATGCAAACGCCGCAACAAATACAAACACCACAACACAAACGCAAATGCCACAACACATTAAAATGCCACAACACTTTAAAAAGCCACAAGCAGCAAGTGAAGAAGAAGAACTACAACGTGAAACGAATAATGATAAAACAATAAATTACTTTTACTTACGTTTCCAACTTCTCCGTTCCTTTACTTTTCACTTTGTAGTTCTTCTTCTTCACTTGCCGCTTGATCGGTCCGTCGGAAAATAGAGTTCTGCGGTCACTTCGGTTGTGGCTTTTTGATGTGTTTGTGGCTTTTTAATGTGTTGCGGCATTTGCGTTCGTGTTGTGGCGTTTGTATTTGTTGCAGCGTTTGCACTAAAATAGAGTCCCGCGGTCATTTCCGTTGTGGCTTTTTTGGTGTGTTGTGGCTTTTTTTGTTGTTGTGGCTTTTAATGTGTTGTGGCTTTTTAATGGTTGCGACATTTGTGTATGTGTTGTGGCGTTTGTTGTGCAGCATTGCATTTTGGTCATTTTTTGTTGTGGCTTTTTTGTGTGTTGTGGCTTTTTAATGTGTTGTGGCATTTGCGTTTGTATTTGTTGTGGCGTTGGCATTAAAACAGAGTCCCGCGGTCATTTCCGTTGTGGCTTTTTTTGGTGTGTTGTGGCTTTTTTTTGTTTGTTGTGGCTTTTTGTCGTGTCGTCGCATTTGCATTTGTTGCGGCGTTTGCGTTTGTCGCGACCCCTCTCGGCTTCCGTACTGTACCAACCTGAAACAAACAAAACGACACGGAGACGTTAGTTTCTGTTTCCTTTGTTTTCTGTTAATGCCGATCAAGCCCCCGGGTTCCAAAATGGCCGCCCATTCAAGTCAACGGGCCGAGCTCAACGGTTCATGATCCCAGATTCGTCTTTAGCCCGGCGAGGTTCTTCCGGTGGCTGTGGGTTAGGGTTAGGGTTAGTCTCCAACACTCTGGATCACGAGGAAATGAGGTCCTATGTCCAAAATTCTGGACTGTCCCTTTAATGTAAATATTGGAAATAATGGTCGAAATCTGTTTTTTTTTTGTTTTGTTTTGTTTAAATTAATGGTACACGTTTGTTTTTGAGGAGGTAACAGGATTATAACACGACTTAAAGCTCACAGGAGTCAGTGTTACGTAATCTAGGAACTTTAAGTGTCAGTTTGGTAAATTATTGACGCGTAAAGTCCATTTCGGCGTCTGGTCTGGGTGAGATGACAATGTCTTTCTTTATTGCTTTGTTATCTAAATGATGGGATTTTATTTCCTATAAATATATTTTTCCTTCTTCTTTCCCGCATCAGGGGTTTCCTTTTGAACATTTACAACATGCAAATACTCACCGGTTTAGACCTGGGTTAGACCTGATGTAGTCCTGATTTTGTCCTGATGTAGTCTGGTTTCGTCCTGGTTTAGTTCTGGTTTAGTCCCAATTAGTCCTAGTTTTGTCCTAGTTTCGTCCTGGTTTAGTCCAGGTTTAGTCCCGGTTTAGTCCTGGTCCCAGTGCATGTTGCAGGTCCTGGTTTGGTCCTGGTTTAGTCCTGGTTTAGTCCCAATTAGTCCTGGTTTCATCCTGTTTTGTCCTGGTATCGTCCTGGTTTTGCCGTAGTTTAGTCCTGGTTTAGTTCTGGTCCCAGTGTAATGTTGCAGGTCCTGGTTTGGTCCTGGTTTAGTCTTGGTTTAGTTCCAATTAGTCCTGAATTATTTCTGGTCCCAGTGCATGTTGCAGGTCCTGGATTGGTCCTGATTTAGTCCTAATTTAGTCCTAGTTTCTTCCAGGTTTAATCCTGTTTAGTCCTGGTTTAGTCCTGGTTTCGTCACGGTCTAGTGCTGGTTTCATCACAGTTTAGTCCTGGTATTGTTCCAGTTTTGCCGTAGTTTAGTCCTGGTTTGGTCCTGGTTTTGTCCCAGTTTCGTCCGGTTTAGTCCCGGTTTAGTGTCCTGGTTTAGTCCTGGTCCCAGTGCATGTTGCAGGTCCTGGTCTGGTCCTGGTTTAGTCCCGATTAGTCCTGGTTTCATTCTGTTTTGTCCTGGTATCGTCCTGGTTTTGCCGTAGTTTAGTCCTGGTCCCAGTGTATGTTGCAGGCCCTGGTTTAGTCCTTGTTTGGTCCTGGTTTAGTCTTGGTTTGGTCCTGGTTTGGTCCTAGTTTAGTCCTGGTTTTGTCCTAGTTTAGTCCTGGTTTAGTCCTTGTTTGGTCCTGGTTTGATCCTGGTTTGGTCCTAGTTTAGTCCTGGTTTGATCCTGGTTTGATCCTAGTTTAGTCCTGGTTTTGTCCTAGTTTAGTCCTGGTTTAGTCCTTGTTTGGTCCTGGTTTGATCCTGGTTTAGTCCTGGTATCGTCCTGGTTTTGCCGTAGTTTAGTCCTGGTTTAGTCCTGGTCCCCTGTATGTTGCAGGCCCTGGTTTGGTTCTGGTTTAATCCAGGTTAAGTCCCGGTTTAGTCCTGGTTTGGTCCCGGTTTAGTCCTGGTTTGGTCCTTGTTTGGTCCTGGTTTAGTCCTGGTTTGGTCATAGTTTGGTCCTAATTTGGTCCTGGTTTGGTCCTGGTTTGGTCTTAATTTCAGACTTTGGCTCTGGACTTTGGCTCTTTTCGCGTGGACACAGTTTGTTTACCTTTAGGGACGTGTGGATGGAGATGGGTCACGTCCGTAAGATTAAGATATTAAAGTATTAACAAAAACACATAGAAAAAAACAAAAAACAACATTAATTGCACACAAACAATTATACATTATAAATTATATATTTATATTATTCATTTATAAATATTCATATAACCTTCAATATTGTACAAGTCACAATTAAAACAATTTTAAAAAATACAAATATTTTTCAAAAACTCTACTAAGTGTCTCCAGATGCTGTTTTCATAATTCAAACTTTTATAAGAGGCGTATCCACATTTTTCCAAAATAATGCGATAGTTCTCGTGATCTGCAGGAGACCAGAATCCACCAGTGTGACTTGTTTTTTATTTATTTTATTTATTTTATTGACAACAACATTTTTGGTAATCAAACCCAAAATACAGAGCCCTGCCCGATGAGGAACTTCTACACCAGCTCCAGTGGATCTGGTCTGAATCACAGATTTCCAAAAACTCTGAACTTTCCAGCCGTCCCATAAACAAAAGAACAAAGCACCTTTATCATTCACACATTTATTACAAACTCGTCAATCTCACCGGGACAGAGGGGGAGGGGCTTATCCAGTTTTTATTATAGGCTGGTGCACATCCTCACTCCACTCACAGAGAATCTAACCCACAACCTCCTGGTGAGAGGGAGGACACAGTATAAACACTTCCCGACATCAGAGTTCCTGAGAGCAGCCGCTGAAACGTCTCAAACACATCTGCCTAACTTCATTTTCTTTAATGATTCAGTGGAAAGTTACTCAGAAAATACTCAGGTAAAGGGGCGGGGCCTCACTGCTCAGGTAAAGGGGCGGGGTCTCACTGCTCAGGTAAAGGGGCGGGGCCTCACTGCTCAGGTAAAGGGGCGGGGCCTGTCTGCTCAGGTAAAGGGGCGGGGTCTCACTGCTCAGGTAAAGGGGCGGGGTCTCACTGCTCAGGTAAGGGGCGGGGCCTCACTGCTCAGGTAAAGGGGCGGGGGCCTCACTGCTCAGGTAAAGGGGTGGGGTCTCACTGCTCAGGTAAAGGGGCGGGGCCTCACTGCTCAGGTAAAGGGGCGGGGCCTGTCTGCTCAGGTAAAGGGGCGGAGTCTCACTGCTCAGGTAAAGGGGCGGGGCCTGTCTGCTCAGGTAAAGGGGTGGGGTCAATGCTCAGGTAAAGGGGCGGGGTCAATGCTCAGGTAAATAGTGACAGTGACATATAAAACTGAGACAGACGCTCACTGTTGCCGTGGGAAACGAGCCGATATTATACAGAACAGAGACCAGAGCAGGACCAACACCAGACTCTGTCCTCCTCTTCTTTATTCTGGTCCCGGTCTCAGGCCCAGTCTGGTCCTGGTCTCAGTGCCGGTCTGGGACTAGGAGCGTTTGGTGTGAGCGCGGCTTTAGGATGTGTGGAACAGACAAACGAACCAACGGGCGGCGACACGGACAGACGATTCTCTTTCATTAATAAATAGATCTGGAACGTCCGGGCTCCATTCATGTGATCCGACAGAGGTTCTCATCAAACATTTATATCGTAACAACCTGGTCCCAGTAGTAATGTTTGTTTTGGTGAGGCTTAAACCTGGTTAAACTTAATTACCCGCGACCTCTTTCCCCATCTTCCCTCGGCAGCGGTGAGTTTGCGTTTCCCATGAATCACACGGCGTCAGTTGAACCGCTCGTTCGCAACAATAGAATCTTCTGAGATAATCTGGCCCCATCAGCCTTTGCCCCAGAGTGTCTCGTGTGTGAACGGGCCCGGATCAGCGCACATGTGGAGGTGGACCAGGCTCAGACTTGTCCCGCGTAAGCCCTGACCTTTAAACACGGAACCGGCAGCAACGGCGGCGGCAGCAGCAGCAGCAGCAGCACACGCGCGTCTGAAAACTCCACCTGAACGGATCCACGTCAAAACCCGAGGAAAAACTTCAGCCAGGACACAGAGAGAGTTTATTTAAACGATTCAGGATCAGTAAAGATGGATTTTTAGAAAGGTTTAGGAGGAAAAGGATTCACTGAGTCTGAATTAACTGCTCCCACAGAGACCAGGACTAAACCAGGGCTAAACCAGGACTAAACCAGGACTAAACCAGGACTAAACCAGGACTAAAACCAGGACTAAACCAGGACTAAACCAGGACTAAACCAGGACTAAAACCAGGACTAAACCAGGACTAAACCAGGACTAAACTAAAACTAATCCAGGATTATATCAGGACTGAACCAGGACTAAAACAGGTCTAAACCAGGTCTAAACCAGGACTAAACCAGGTCTAAACCAGGACTAAACCAGGTCTAAACCAGGACTAAACCAGGCTAACCAGGTAAACCAGGACTAAACCAGGACTAATAACCAGGACTAGAAACCAGACTAAAACAGTCTAAACCAGGACTAAACCAGGTCTAAACCAGGACTAAACCAGGGCTAAACCAGGACTAAACCAGGTCTAAACCAGGACTAAACCAGGGCTAAACCAGTAGTACACTAGGATGAAACCAGGATTATACCAGGACTAAACCAGAGCTAAATCAGGATTAAACCAGGACCAAACCAGGATCTACTTCAAAGAGTATAATTTGGTCCAACATTATCTCTAAATAAAGTTTATGTTGTCTTGGCAGCGTCACTTACTCTGGTCTCTCAAAAAGAACCTTTATTTGCAGGTCGGAGTAGAGCCGCTGCTCCTAAATATACTATGATTTTTAAAAATCATAGTATATTTATACATATTTATAGAGTATATAAGAGTTGTGGAAATGTTATTTTTTCCTTTTTAAATGACTTGTCAAGATCTTAGTGTGAATCTTTACGGTCAGAATAGAAAATTCAGATTTTAAAATGCTTCTAAAGTCACAGGCCTCAAGTCCACATTGAGTCCCAAGTCTTAGTCCATTTTATCAAGTCAAGCCTCAACCTCTAAAAATAGTGACTCAAGTCTGACTCGAGTCCAAGTCACGACCTGCAAGTCCCACGTCGTGTGGAGAGGGAAGAGAACTACTGTCTGTGCTGTTTTTGAATTGTTCTTTTACAGATGCTCGTCCTGTCTCCAAATACTTCATTTAGATCAGGAGAGTCAAACTCAAATTCACATTGGGCCAAAATTAAAAACTGGGACAAAGTCGTGGGCCAAACGAAATATTTATTAAAAAACAAAACATCTGCATGTTTTCTCTTCTTTGCAGATCTGTAATGTTAAACCTTTTCTTATTAAAATAAATGTTTAATAATAGTTTTGCTTAAACATTGAATCCAGAACAAGCAAAATATAAAATAATAACAATATTTTAAATAAATCATGTCTCTATAGTCGATCTGTAGCCCGCGGGCAGCTTTAACAACATGTTTGATATGATCTCAAATATAATTATATCGCGGGCCAAATTTTCCTGAGTTTGACATGTCAGATTTAGAGTAATTTCTTGGCTATTACTTTGAAGTAATCGTACTCTTGTAGCATCCAGTTGAACTGAGAAGATCAAAACTGATAATTAACTGTTAAATGACTTAAAATTTTTCCATGTCGTGTCGTAGAACCAACGTAAGAGTGAGACAAGAACAAAAGAAGAGAAATGACGATAAACTCATGTGATCCCTGCAATAGTGGCTCATGACGTTATTTAATTCTTATCCATATTTTAACATTCGGTCAATTACAAGAAGCTCAAATAAAACAAACCGTGTTTTCTGTCGACTGTCGCTGTCTTTGTGTTTTTATATTTTCACTCTGGCTTTTATTTTTCACCGTTAACCGTTGCCGTGTTTAGTTTGCGTCTTTTCTGTATATCAAGCAAGCGTTTAACCGTCACTTCCTCTCACACAGGAACTCACCAAAATAAAAGCGTAACCTTACTATTAAATGCCATGGAGTGTATTTTAATGTATAGAAGAGCGAACTTGACCTTTTTGACTGTTTCTCGAGTTAAACGTGTGTCTTTTGTCCTCCTCAGTGTGATTCTAAACACACTCGTGGACCCCGGCGTTCGCGTTTGGCAGCACACACTGTTACGCACATCAGAGGTTTGAAGGTGCAGAGTCAGTGTGATTTACTGTTTTGAACCCGAGTCCTGAACACGGCGCAGGTCACGGTAAAGAGACGCGTTACATAACACGTACTCACAGAGAAGAGACTGAAAAATGTACAGCAGCAGGTCAAAGGTTAAAGAGCGTGAGCGTGAAGTCTGCTCCTGTTCTGTTTCAAAATCAATCACACAGAAAGAACCGACAGGGGAAAGACGTCAAACACTTCAGTCTGTGTGTCGTTTGTTCATTTGTTTTTCAAGATAAGAACAAAAATGAAGAAAATGAAAAAACAACAATTTTCTTCATTATTTGTCTCCAAAACCAAAATGAAAAAACAGATAATGATTCATTTTTACAGTTTCTGATTTTGTGTTTAAATGAAAAATGTAAAAAACAAAATAACGGCTGTTTTCGAGAATTAAACTGCAACGGAGAATATAAAAGTCGGAACAAAGAAAATGTTTGGTGAATTTTATCAAGGGGAAAGACGTTATTGTCCTTCTTCCTACGGGATTTGGAGCATTACATTCATCACGACCAAACAGCAGCGATTGGTTCAATAAAAAGTTCCCGCTTACTGTCGAGCGAATGAATCCTAATGCTGCGAGGTCACACGGTTTGTACAAAGTGAAATGGGCTGATGAATCAGGCTATCAACTTACAACACTACAATAAAAAAAGAAAGAAAACTAAACAAAAATTATATAAAAAATGAAAAAGCGGCTCCAGCATCGTCCAATCCACTTTATTTCTACA
>NW_026571291.1:1565295-1577795 GCF_026225935.1 Boleophthalmus pectinirostris | reverse complement strand
GTGTGTGTGTGTGTGTGTGTGTGTGAGTGTGTGTGTGTGTGTGTGTGTGTGTGAGTGTGTGTGTGAGTGTGTGTGTGTGTGTGTGTGAGTGTGTGTGTGTGTGTGTGTGTGAGTGTGTGTGTGTGTGTGTGTGTGAGTGTGTGTGTGTGTGAGTGTGTGTGTGTGTGTGAGTGTGTGTGAGTGTGTGTGTGAGTGTGTGTGTGTGTGAGTGTGTGTGTGTGTGTGTGTGTGTGTGTGTGTGTGTGTGTGTGTGAGTGTGTGTGTGTGTGTGTGTGTGTGGTGGTCAGAGGCTCAGTGGTGCAGACTGGCTGCCTTCCGTTCATCTGTAGTATTTTTCCACCACCAGGTCTGGACTGAATGAATAATGTTCTGTAAAACGTGTCCAAAAAAAGTGATATATATAAAACTGATGCATTATTATTATTATTATTATTATTATTATTATTATTATTATTATTATTATTATTAAAATGGTCACACCAGCCCATGTGCCTGCATGGAGAAAGCAGGTTCAGAGTCGTCTTTGAAAACTCATAATTATAAGTTAAAAACTCCTAATTATGACTATCAATTATGACTTTTAAACTCATAATGATAATTTTCTGTGAGGCTTTTATGTTTTATTTAATGGCAGAAATGGGCTTCCATTACGACGGAGTATAAGGGTCAGATAAAAAAAAAACTTGCTGGCGTTTCAAGAATAAAGTCGTAACATTTCGACATTAAAGTCGTAATATTATGAGAATAAAGTCGAAGCCAGAAAAAGTCGTAATTTTACGAGAATAAAGTCGAAGTGAAAATAAAGTCGTAATATTATGAGAATAAAGTTATAATATTACGAGAATGAAGTTGTAATAAAATCAAAGTCAAAGTGAAAAATGCGAGAGAAGAACCTTGTTTTTCAATATAAAACCAAAAATAAGAAAACAAACAACAATTTTCTTCATTATTTGCGCCTCAGGACTAAACCAGGACTAAACCAGGACTAAACCAGGACTAAACAGGACCTAGAGCCTGACAGAAGCCTGACAAGGACTGAGACCAGGATTGAGACCGGGAACAGGACCTGGACTGAGACTGGGACTGAGACCGGGACTGAAAACAGTTTAGTCCCGATTAAGTCCTGGTTTAGTCCTGAGTCCTGGTTCAGTCCTGGTTTAGTCCTGGTTTCAGAGTTTCAGTCCTGATTCAGTCCTGGAAGTCCTTTTCAGTCCTGATTCAGTCCTGATTAGTCCTGGTTTAGTCCTGATTCAGTCCTGGTTCAGTCCTGGTTCAGTCTGTATGCGGTGCAATATTCCCGCATCGCATTTTAAACTCACAGAAACGCCATTTCCCATTTCCGTGACTTAAACCAGGACTAAACTAGGACTAAACCGTTTTCAGTCCTGGTCTGGTCCCGGTCTCAGTCCTGGTCTTTCTGGTTTGGTTCCGGACCTGATTTAGTCCTGATTCAGTCCTTGTTCAGTCGAATGAACGAATGATACACAGATTCTTCTCCTTTACAAAATGCTCCAAATTCTTCATTCTCCACTCGGTCAGACTTTCCGAGCAGCCGATTTTCTCATAATATTATGACTTTATTTTAACTACGACTTTATTCACATAAAATTACTACTTTATTCTCTTAAATTTACAACTTTATTCTCGTAAAATTACGACTTTTTCTGGCTTCCACTTTATTCTCATAATATTACGACTTTAATGTTGAAATGTTACGACTTTATTCTCGTAGCGCCAGCATTTTTTATTATTTTTTTATCTGACCCTTATACTCCGTCGTACTTCCTTACATTTCCACTACATTTTTTTATTTTTTTCCCCCCCATTTCATTTTTTTTCTCTATGAAGTAAAATACTTGGGTCAAAATGTTCTCAAGTAAAAGTAAAATGACCTATTTCAAAAACTCAACCTTTCAACTCAAATTACAAACTCCTCAATTAGTAAAGTGAGTAAATCCGAGTAATCTGTTACTTTCCACCCTCGTGTGTTACACAAAATAAACTCTTTAAGTGGTGTTTAAGTCGTGTTCTAATGCTGTTACCTCACACAACACTGAGCTGCAGCTGTTTGAGTAACATGTCCACAGCTCAAAACGCTCTGCTCCACCTCGTGATGTCATGAAGTGGTAGTCTTCAAGTTTAAATCTGAAATCATCCAAGCGATTCTGGCAAACTAGGACTAAAACCAGGACTAAAACCAGGACTAAAACCAGGTCTAAACCAGAACTAAACCAGGACTAAACCAGAACTAAAACTAGGACTAAACCAGGACTAAAATCAGGTCTAAACCAGAACTAAAACCAGGACTAAACCAGAACTACAACTAGGACTAAACCAGGACTAAAATCAGGTCTAAACCAGAACTAAACCAGGACTAAACCAGAACTAAAACCAGGACTAAACCAGAACTACTAAACCAGAACTAAACCAGAACTACAACTAGGACTAAACCAGGACTAAAATCAGAACTAAAACCAGGTCTAAACAAGGTCTAAACCAAAACTAAACGAGGACTAAACCAGGACTAAAACCAGGACTAAAACCAGAACTAAAACCAGGACTAAACCAGGAACTAAACCAGAACTAAAACCAGAACTAAATCAGAACTAAAACCAGGACTAAAACCAGAACAAAAACCAGGACTAAACCAGAACTAAACCAGAACTAAACCAGAGCTAAAATCAGGTCTAAAACCAGGACTAAAACCAGGTCTAAACCAGGACTAAACCAGAACTAAACCAGAGCTAAAATCAGGACTAAACCAGAACTAAACCAGAACTAAACCAGAACTAAAACCAGAACTAAACCAGGACTAAACCAGAGCTAAAATCAGGACTAAACCAGAACTAAACCAGAACTAAAACCAGGACTAAACCAGGACTAAACCAGAACTAAACCCAGGACTAACGCTCTGCTCCACCTCGTGACGTCACGTATCAGAACCTGTCACCACCGCCTCCTCGGGCGAGTTTCTGTCGAGTGAAGCTCCAGAAACGTCAGTCTCTTTAATCACAAACCGGGTCGACACCTTCCACAATCATCCACTCACTCTCTCACTCTCTCACTCTCTCCACACATTCCTCCACAGACTCCTGACCTGTGAGGCCCCGGTGCATTCTGGGAGGGAGGGCCGGAGTGGAAAAGCAGAGCCGAGGGCCAGAGTTGAACGTGCCGGAGCTCACGGTGCTGCAGACACTCCCTCCTCCTCCTCCTCCTCCTCCTCCTCCTCCTCTCTCCTCTCCTGACTCTTACTCTTCAACACAGCAAAAAGTGGAGTGTTAAAATTGACTCTCACAGAGTTAATTTTAACATTTTCTCAGAGTCTATATGAGTCCAATCTGCTCTAGAGTTAATTTAACACTTTTGGAAATGTTAATTAAGTAACACTGGACCAAAGTTACTGTTTAACCCCAAAATCAAGAGTTACATTAACATTTTGAGAGTAAAGGGTTAACACTTTGTAGGGTTATCCTGATTTAGCTCAACAACACACAGAGATGTTTTATTTTTACACTTAATTTGAGTTAATTTAACATCTTGGAGAGTTGTAACTACACACTGTGAAGTGTAAATTAAGGTACACTGTAAAAAAAAACACATTCAGTGCGTGTAAAGCCTTTATTTTCTTTAAAACATTGTAAAAGATTAAATTATGTACAAATCATTATCTGAAGACTCTTGGCATCAGCGTCCAGCTGCTGTTGGACCTGAACAGTTCTCTGATGTGTTGGGCTCCGTGAGTTCAGTCAGCAGGTCTGTCCGCTGGCTGAGGAGTCACTTGCCTTTTCCGCCTTTGGACCATCTTCAGTCTTGAGATGTACCTGATCCACCGCAGCATCGCAGAGGTGCTCCTAAAAGGAAAAAGGATGACATACAACTTAATGTTGAATATTAACACAATTTACATTGCTCAGAAAGCAAAATAATTCTTCCATATCCTTTCTTGGCATATGGATGTTTGAGAGAAGGAAACATCACAGTCCCAGGGGCAGACTGTTCCCGGGGACTTAGAGAGGAAGTTACTGAAACAGGAATTCAACTTATTAGAGACGTTAAGAATCATTTATTCAATTTTGTGAACAAACATAGAAACATACTCATGGTGTTGAATCATGTGAGAAACCAGTTTATTAACCAACTCTCTTCTTGTAGTTTGACTTAGGGTTTCTGTTGTTTGTTGTTCCTTTAGTATTTCTTCACCACCACCTTTTTCACTTAAAGCTGCTTCTATTATCTGTCAAAAAGAGAAACATGTTACCGAGAGCTACAACATACAACAAACACCAGACAGACACACACCAATTTAGCAAATAAAAAAATGATTTAAAAGCTTATTTAAAATATGCAGATAGAATACTGTCCTTGACACAAGCAAAGAGCTAAAAGACCCTGGGTTATAGTTACGTCTGCCGGCAATTTCTTTGTCAAAGAATTCAACCTATACAGTTATAATTGTAATTCTAATTAGTGAAGAAAATAAAAAATATTGTCTATATAGTTTAAATCAAATTGCACTAACCAAAAAGAGCTGCATGTAAAAGTAAAAATCCACTGTGTCTGTCTGGTTCAAACTGGTTCAAACTGGTTCAAACTGGTTCAAACTGGTTCAAACTGGTCTTCTGTGGCGGGTATTTGAAGTGGTGGGCCGTGCAGAGTTAACACTCGGGGAAGTTGAAATAACGTCAACCATATCAACTCTGGCAAATAACCCCGACTCTAACCCCCATTTAACTTTCAAAGAGTTAAAATAACACTTTCTGTGTTAAAAACAACTGAAATATTTTACCCTGAAATTTTAACTCTCCAGTTTTTACTGTGAAGTTACTTTTACTTTACAAATACTTTTTTACTCTTTGACTTGAGTGATATTTTAGTTTTCTGAGCGCCTCTGCAGACTCTCGCAGTTGGGAAAAACTGAACTTGTCTCGAATGTAAATGAGATTTTCCTTTTGGCGTCTGTAGAATCACACAGAGTCTTGAAAACAGGAAATCTGACTCTGCTGCAGAACAGAACCAGGACTAAACCCAGGACTAAAACCAGGACTAAACCCGGACTAAAACCAGGACTAAACCCCAGGACTAAAACCAGGACTAAACCCAGGACTAAAACCAGGACTAAACCAGGACTAAAACCAGGACTAAACCCAGGACTAAAACCAGGACTAAACCAGGACTAAAACCAGGACTAAAACAGGACTAAAAACCAGGGGACTAAACCAGGACTAAACCAGGACTAAAACCAGGACTAAACCCGGACTAAAACCAGGACTAAACCAGGACAGGACTAAAAACCAGGACTAAAACCAGGACTAAAACCAGGACTAAACCAGGACTAAACCAGGACTAAACCAGGACTAAAACTAGAACTAAAATCAGGTCTGAACCAGGTCTAAACCAGGTCTAAAATCTGAACTAAAACCAGGTCTAAATCAGGTCTAAACCAGAATTAAACCAGGACTAAACCAAGACTAAACCAGGACTAAACCAGGTCTAAAATCAGGACTAAACCAGAACTAAAACTAGCACTAAACCAGGACTAAAATCAGGACTAAAATCAGGACTAAACCAGGACTAAACCAGGACTAAACCAGGACTAAACTAGGATTAAAACAGAACTAAAACCAGGTCTAAAATCTGGTCTAAACAGGACTAAACTAGAACTAAATCAGGTCTGAACCAGGTCTAAACTAAAACAGGACTAAACAGTGTAAAACCAGGACTAAACCAGTCTAAACAGACTAAAACCAGGACTAAACCAGGACTAAACCAGGTCTAAACCAGACTAAAACCAGGACTAAAACCAGGACTAAAACCAGGACTAAAACCAGGACTAAACCAGGACTAAAACCAGGACTAAACCAGGACTAAAACCAGGACTAAACCAGGACTAAAACCAGGACTAAAACCCAGGACTAAAACCAGGACTAAAACCAGGACTAAACCCAGGACTAAAACCAGGACTACTAAACCAGGACTAAAACCAGGACTAAACCAGGAAAACCAGGACTAAACCAGGACTAAAACCAGGACTAAACCAGGACTAAACTAGAACTAAAATCAGGTCTGAACCAGGTCTAAACCAGGTCTAAAATCAGAACTAAAACCAGGTCTAAAATCAGGACTAAACCAGAACTAAAACTAGCACTAAACCAGGACTAAAATCAGGACTAAACCAGGACTAAACCAGGACTAAACTAGGACTAAACCAGGACTAAACTAGAACTAAAATCAGGTCTGAACCAGGTCTAAACCAGAATTAAACCAGGACTAAACCAGTACTAAACCAGGACTAAACCAAGACTAAACCAGGTCTAAAATCAGAACTAAACCAGAACTAAAACTAGCACTAAACCAGGACTGAACTAGGATTAAAACAGAACTAAAACCAGGTCTAAAATCTGGTCTAAACCAGGACTAAACTAGAACTAAAATCAGGTCTGAACCAGGTCTAAACCGGGTCTAAAATCAGGACTAAATCAGGTGTAAAACCAGGACTAAACCAGGTCTAAACTAGAACTAAAATCAGGTCTGAACCAGGTCTAAACCAGAATTAAACCAGAATTAAACCAGGACTAAACCAGGACTAAACCAGGTCTAAACCAGGACTGAAGACACAGAGTCCTGAAAAGAGGAAATGTGCCTCTGCTGCGTCTCAAAGACACTTTCACAGACACGCAGAGTTATTCTGGCTGTAAAAGCTCCGAACACTGACGGATACTGAAGCAACTATTGAAAGTGGACGTTCATTTAAAAAGAATCGTGCTCGTGTGTGTCTATAGTGAATCATTCTGTTAAAATTTTGACGTTTTAAATCACAATATTGATCTAAAACGACTTAATTAAAGAAACAAGTGCGCTGTCAGGAGCTGAGGCGCCGTGAACGTGATGAAAACAAACCGCCGCAGGCTCTGGGCCCCTCCTCCTGACAGCAGCTCGTCCCACCAGAGCAGAGCGGGTTTTAAAACATATTTGGACCGAAATAATCCGTGTGTCGTTCGTTCACTCATTTTTCAATATAAAACCAAAAATTAAGAAAATGGAAAAAATAACTGTTTTCTTCATTATTTGTCTCCAAAATCAAAATGAAAAAACAGATAATGAATCGTTTTCAGTTTTCGATTTGGTTTAAACCAGGAAAACCAGGACTTAAACCAGGAAAAAGGACTAAACCAAAAACAGGAAACAGGACTAAACCAGGACTAAAACCAGGAGGACTAAACCAGGACTAAACCAGGAAAGGACTATGAAGGACTAAAACCAGGACTAAACCAGGTCTAAAACCAGGACTAAACCAGGACTAAAACATGAACCAAACCAACTAAACAGGACTGACTAAACCAGGACTACTAAAACCAGGACTACTAAAACCAGGACTAAAACCAGGACTAAAACCAGGATAAACCAGGACTAAACCAGGACTCTAAAACCAGGACTAAAACCAGGACTAAACCAGGACTAAACCAGGACTAAAACCAGGACTAAACCAGGACTAAACCAGGACTAAACCAGGAACTAAAACCAGGACTAAACCAGGAAAACCAGGACTAAACCAGGACTAAACCAGGACTAAACCAGGACTAAAACCAGGAAAACCAGGACTAAACCAGGACTAAACCAGGACTAAACTAGGACTAAACTATGAATAAAACCAGGACTAAACCGGGTCTAAAACCAGGACTAAAACCAGGACTAAACCAGGACTAAACCAGGACTAAAACCCAGGACTAAAAACTAAACTAGGAACTAAAACCAGGACTAAACCAGGACTAAAACCAGGACTAAAACCAGGACTAAACTATGACTAAAACCAGGACTAAACCAGGACTAAACTAGGACTATAACCAGGACTAAACTATGACTAAAACCAGGACTAAAACCAGGACTAAACCAGGACTAAACCAGGTCCGGGACAAGACCGGAACCAGACCAGAACTGAGAGAAGGACTGAGACAGGGACCAGATCATCACTGAAAATGGTTTAGTCCTATTTTAGTCCTGTTTTAGTCCTGGTTTCTAGTCCTGGTTCAGTCCTGGTTCAGTCCTGGTTTCAGTCCTGGTTCAGTCCTGGTTCAGTCCTGGTCCTGGTTAGTCCTGGTTCAGTCCTGGTTCAGTCCTGGTTTAGTCCTGGTTCAGTCCTGGTTTAGTCCTGGTTTAGTCCTGGTTTAGTCCTGGTTCAGTCCGGCATCTCAGTTTAAGTTTCAGAAACAGGAAACGTCCGTTATCCATTTTTTTCCATTATTCACTTAAACAAAAAATGAAAAAACAAATCATTATGCATTTTTTCATTTTGGTTTTAGTCATTTTTTCGTTTTCTTATTTTCGTTTTTATTTTGCAAAACGAATGAACGAATGATCCACAGATCACGAAGATCACGAATCCACGAAGTGAAACCGTCTGATGAATGATGATCAGCGGCGGACTGATATACGAGAAAATAGTCCCTCAACATGCGACGAGTTAGTTTTATTTCAGACATGATTCTGTGGACACAGACGTTCACATGGACAGTCTGGGGTAATAATAGATTTTCTTGGGGTGTTTTGTGGAGTGTTTACGACTGTAGGTTGTAGTAAATACACAGAGTGGGCGTGGAGCAAACATGAATCACTCTAAACACAACGTCAGAGGGTCGATGAGAAGAAACAGGACAGAATTAAAAGGTTAAAAGATCTGAAAAGTCAATTCTACGGGACAAATTTTGGCTTTTTCTGAAGAGTCAAATTACATGAACTATTTTGAGACCATAAACTAGTATTTAAAGTACCCTGACTCTCTGTGGCCTAAAATATCTCTAATCATCGGCTTCTACTTTCCACATCCAGGGAGAAATCCACAGTCTGATCTCCACACTGTAAAAAAACTTAAGATATAAACACTTAAATCTATTAGAAAATGACTTAAAAGTAGTGATATTATCAGTCCACGCAGCAAGATAACTTTACTTGACAAGTTGTTTTAAAATAAACGACCTCTAGACTAGAATTAAACATTATTAAACAAGGCTTAAGTAGAAAATAAATCTAAAAACAAGATGAACAGGGACATAAAATCCATGTATCGTTCGTTCGTTTTTCAATATAAAACCAAAAATAAGAAAACGAAAAAACAGCTGTTTTCTTCATTATTTGTCTCCAAAAACCAAAATGAAAAAATAGATAATGATTTGTCTTTCGAGTTTGTGTTTAAATGAAAAATGGAAAAATGGACTGAACCAGGACTGATCCAGGTCCGGGACCAGACCGGGACCAGACTGAGACCAGACCGGGACCAGACCGAGACTGAGACCGAGACCAGACCGGGACCAGACCGAGACCAGACCGGGACCAGACCGGACCAGACCGGACCAGACCGGGACCAGACCGGGACTGAGACCAAGACCAGACCGAGACCAGACCGAGACTGAGACCAGACCGGGTCCAGAACCGGGACTGAGACCGGGACCAGACCGAGACTGAGACCGGGACCAGACCGGGACCAGACCGAGACTGAGACCAGACCGGGACCAGACCAGGACCAGGCCGGGACTGAGACCAGACCGGGACCAGAGCGGGACTGAGACCGGGACTAGACCGGGACTAGACCGGGACTAGAGACCGGGACTAGACCGGGACTAGACCGGTATTCCACCAGGACTAGACCGGGACTGATCCAGTGTCATTAGTGGAGTATAAATATAAACACGCCCCAGTCGTCGACCCGATCTCCTCCGCTGATGTTTTATGTCATAAAAACACTCTGTCAGTCTGGTCTGATATTGTTTCGGGAAAAGACCAGGACCGGGCTCTTGTTTCCAGGGCAACGGACGCGCGTCAATTATTTTTGTCCCGTTTGTTCACGGCGTCAAAGACGCGCGTCGGGGGCGTCTGAACTCAAATGCAAACGCGTCCAAATAGAGACGTCAAGACGTTTTTTGACGCTTTGGTGTGAACGCCCCTTTAAGTTTCTGTAAACTGGAAGTCAGTTTGAAAAATAAATGCAGAACCTTAAAAATCTAATGAACTGAACTTTGAACTAGTTCTAAATTAAAATTGTGAACTATGAACGTGAACTGTTCACTTTGAACATGTGTGAACTGAACTTTGAACTGGTTCATGAAAAGTGTGAACTGGAACAACACTGGACAAAATAAAACGCACAGAAATGAGAAGGTAGAATTCAAAAAACAGAGTCATAATCACAGCAAAAATATTTCAAAATGTTGAGTCAAACGTGAACATGAAACATTTTGCAGATTCTAAACGAGGTCTGATTCTCGTCTGATCCTCTCTGGCTCTCGTCTGGCTCTTTTCTGGCTCTTTTCTGGCTCTTTTCTGGCTCTCTTAAGTCCGTCTCTTGGTGTTATTGTGTGAAGTGAGTCTGACTCCTCCTGAGATATGAGCCACTGTGACCCGCCCGACCTCACCCACAGCTCTACGTGCAGGTTATCACTCTCTCCTCTCTCTCTCTCTCTCTCTCTGTCTCTCTCTCTCTCTCTCTCTCTTTCTTTCTCTCCCTGTCTCTCTCTCTCCTGTCTCCTCTCTCTCTCTCCTCTCTCTCTCTTTCTCTCTCCTCTTTCTTTCCCTCTCTCCCTGTGTCTCTCTCCCTCTCCTGTCTCCCTCTCTCTCTCTCTCTCTCTCTCTCTCCTCTTTCTTTCCCTCTCTCCCTGTGTCTCTCTCCCTCTCCTGTCTCCCTCTCTCTCTTCTCCTCTCTTTCCCCCCTCTCTCTTTCTCCCTCTCTCCTGTCTCTCTCCCTCCTCTCTCTTTCCTCTCTCTCTCCCCTCTCCTCCCCCCATTTCTCTCTCTCTCCTGCTCTCTTTCCCTCGCTCTCTACTCTTTCTCTCCCTCTCCCCCCATTTCTCTCTCCTCTTTCTTGCTTTCTCTCCCTCTCTCTGTCTCTCACCTTTCTCTCTCTCTGTCTCTTTCTTTTCTTTCCCTCTCTCTGTCTCTCTCACTCGCCCCCCCCTTCTCTCTCTCCTGTCTCCCTCCCTCTCTCTCTTCTCTTCTCTTTCCCCCTCTCTCCTGTCTCTCTCCTCCTCTCTCTACCTCTCTCTCTCTCTCTTCCCCTCCCTCTCCTCTCTCTGTCTCTCTCCTCTCTTTCCCTCGCTCTCTCTCTTTCTCTCCCCTCTCCCCCCATTTCTCTCTCCTCTTTCTTGCTTTCTCTCCCTCTCTCCTCTCTCTGTCTCTTACTTTTCTTTCCCTCTCTCTGTCTCTCTCTCTCTCTCTCCCCCTTCTCTCTCCTGTCTCCCTCCCCCTCTCTCTTCTCTTCCCCCTCTCTTTCTCCCTCTCTCCTGTCTGTCTCTCTCCTCTCTTTCCCTCACTCTCTCCCTCTCCCCCCATTTCTCTCTCCTCTTTCTTGCTTTCTCTCCCTCTCTCATGTCTCCTCTCTCTCCTCTCTTTCCCTCTCTCCTCTCTCTGTCTCTCCTTTCTCTCTCTCTGTCTCTTACTTTTCTTTCCCTCTCTCTCCTGTCTCCCTCCCTCTCTCTCTTCTCTTCCCCTCTCTCTCTTCTCCCTCTCTCCTGTCTCTCTCCCTCCTCTCTCTACCTCTCTCTGTCTCTCTCTCTCTCTCTCTCTCTCTCTCTCTCTCTCTCTGTCTCTCTCTCTCTCTCTCTCTCTCCCTCTCTTCTTTCTCCCTCCCTCTCTCTCCTTTCTTTCCCTCTCCCTCTCTCCCTCTTCTCTCTCTCTCTCTCCTCTTTCTTGCTTTCTCTCCCTCTCTCATATCTCCTCTTTTTCCCTCTCTCCTCTCTGTCTCTCACCTTTCCCTCTCTCTCCCTCTCTCCCTCTTCTCTCTCTCTTTCTCCCCCCATTTCTCTCTTCTCTCTCTCTCTCTCTCCTCTTTCTTGCTTTCTCTCCCTCTCTCATATCTCCTCTCTTTCCCTCTCTCTGTCTGTCTCTCTCCCCCTCTCTCTCCTTCTCTCCTCTCTCTCTCTCTCTCTCTCTCTCTCCTTTCTTTCCCTCTCCCTCTCTCTTTCTCCCCCCATTTCTCTCTTCTCTCTCTCTCTCTCTCCTCTTTCTTGCTTTCTCTCCCTCTCTCATATCTCCTCTCTTTCCCTCTCTCTGTCTCTCTCCGTTCTTTCTCTCTCTTTCAGCAGCAGCACGTTCAGATTTTCTAAAACACAAAACTGTCACGTCTGAAAACGTGCGACTCATCACTTCTGTTAAACTGTTTTTTTTTTTTTGAGGAGGTGAGAATCCTGACTCAGATCTTCCTCATCCTCGTCTTCATGAGGAGAACGAGGAGAACGTGCAAAACTCTCTCTCTCTCTGTCTCTCTCTCCTCTGAGGCTCCGGTGTTTGTTTCTGGAGGAGCTCAGGTGGAGGTGGAGCACGGACTCCGGCTCCAGTCAAATGAAGCTCATCGAGGCTGCGGGTGTAAGAGCCGATCTGTAGCTTAAGTTCTACGTTTGCAGTTCCGACCTCGAGTATCATAGCAACAGACGAGCCAATCAGGAGCGAGGCTGTAGAAGCTGAACCCAATATGGCGCTGTGTTGTTTCCAGGGGTCTGTGCGGTAGAGGTCTGCGC